>NC_135717.1:3811195-4131328 GCF_964656455.1 Halichoerus grypus
AAATCGAGTCAGATGCTTAACCGACTGAGCCACTAAGGTGCCCCTGGTAGTTCTATTATTTTTTCAGGAACCTCCCTACTTTCCATAGTGGATGCACTGATTTACATTCCCACCAGCAGTGTACGAAGGTTCCCTTTTTTCCACACCCTTGCCAACACTTGTCGTATTGTGATGATTAGTAATGTTGAGCGTCTTTTCATCTTCCTGTTGGCCATCTGTATGTCTTTGGAAAAATGTCTATCCTAGTCCCCCGCCCATTTTTTAATTGGGGTATTTGGTTTTTTGGTGTTGAGTTGTATAAGTTTTTTTAAAAATATATTTTGCATATTAACCTGTTATCTAATATATGATCTGCAAATACCTTCTCCCATTTAGTAGGTAGCCTTTTCATTTTGCTGATGGTTTCCTTTGCTGTGCAAAAGCATTTTAGTTTCATATAATCCCATTTGTTTATTTTGACTTTTGTTTCCCTTGCCTGAGGAGACTGGTCCAGAAAAATGTTGCTAAAACCAATGTCAAAGAGCTACTGCCTGTGGTGTCTTCTGGGAGTTTCATGGCTTCAGGTCTCACATTTAGGTCTTTAGTCCATTTTTAATTTTTTTGTGTATGGTGTGAGAAAGTGGTCCAGTTTTCCCAGCACCATGTTTTGAAGAGACCGTCTTTTCCCCATTGTATATTCTTGCCTCCTTTGACGTAGATCGGTTGACCATGTGTGTGTGAGGTTTCTTCTGGGCTCTCTGTTCTGTTGGTCTCTGTGTCTGTTTTGCGCCAGGACCATACTGTTTTGGTTCCTGTAGTTTCATAGTGTAGTTTGAAATCAGAGAGCATAATTCCAGCCTAGTTGTTCTTTCTGAAGATTGCTTTGGCTGTTTGGAATCTTTTGTGGTTCCATACAAATTTTAGGATTCTTTTTTCTAATTCTGTGAAAATGCCTTTGGTATTTTGATAGGGATTGTGTTGAATCTCTAGATTGCGTTGGGTAGTATGAGCATTTTAACAATATTAATTCTTCCAGTCTGTGAACATGGAATATCTTTCCATTTATTTGTGTCTTTTCCAGTTTCTGTCATTGTGTCTTACAATTTTCAGAGTACATGTCTTTCACCACCTTGGTTAAATTTATTCCTAGGTATTTTGATATTCTCTTAATGCAATTGTAAACGGGATTATTTTCTTAATTTCTTTTTCTGATAGCTCATTATTAGTGTGTAGAAACACAACTGATTTCTATATGTTAATTTTGTCATTTGTGATTACTGAATTCATTTGTAAGTTCTGATAGTTTTTTGGTGGAGTCTTTAGGGTTTTACGTCTTATAGTATCATGTGATCGGTAAAGAGTGATAGTTTTACTTCTTCCTTTCCAATGTGGATGTGCCCCCTCCCCCGTTTTAAGGCCTTCTAGAAAACACTTGGTCACATGGAGAGGCATGAGGACCATTTTTGTTAGAATCCCATGACTGGCATTGCTCTGCACGAGGTTGATTGAGCTCTTTTCAGATCCCAGGGAGATTACATCAGGCAGTCTACTGGAAAACCGGGACAGATTTTTCTCTCCACACTAGGGAAGAAACTGCCACTCGTGTGGCAGGATGGACAATGGTTTGTATCTATCTATCTTTTTATCTATCTACCTACCTACCTTTTTTTTCTTTAACTGAACGATGGTTGACACACAACGTTCCGTTAGTTTCAGGTGTACAACGTAGTGATTCCACAACTCTCATGGCATGCTGTGCTCACCCCAAGTGCAGCCACCATCTGTCGCCGTCCAGCGCAACTGTGCCACCACCCACTATTCCCTGCGCTGTGACTTACTCCATAACAAGAGCTTCTCCTACTCCCCGCCACCCATTCTTGCCCGTCCTTCCAGCTCCCTTCCCTCTGTCGGCCACCACTTTGTTCTCTGTATTTATGAGTCTGTTTCTGGGGTGGTTTTTTTTTGGTTTTAGGTTCCACATGTAAGGGAAACCATATGGTATTCATCTCTGGTAGAATACCCTCTAGGTGCATCCCTGTTGTTGCAGATGGCAAGAGCTCACTCTTTTTCCATGGCTGAATACTATTCCTGTGTATGTGTGTACCACGTCTTCTTTATCGATTCACTCGTCGGTGGACACTTGGGTTGCTTCCAGATCTTGGCTGTTGTAAATAATGCTGCAGTAAATGTAGGGATGCATACATCTTCTCGACATAGTGTTTCATTTTCTTTGGGTAAATACCCAGTGGTAGAATTCCTGGATCATATGGTGTTTCCATTTTTAATTTTTTGAGGAGCTTCCATGCTATTTTCTACAGTGGCTGCACCAATTTACATTCCCACCAGCAGTGCACCAGGGCTCCCTTTTCCCCACATCCTCGCCAACATTTG
This sequence comes from Halichoerus grypus, assembly GCF_964656455.1. Taxonomy (NCBI): domain Eukaryota; kingdom Metazoa; phylum Chordata; class Mammalia; order Carnivora; family Phocidae; genus Halichoerus; species Halichoerus grypus. The sequence goes on from NC_135717.1 coordinate 3,813,566, forward strand.
TTATTTCTTTTTGAGGATAGCCATTCTGACTCGTGTGAGGCGGTATCTCATTGTGGTTTTAATTTGCATTTCACTAATGATTCGTGACGTTGAGCGTCTTGTCTGTTGGCCATCTGCATGTCTTCTTTGAGAATATGTTTATTCAGGTCCTTTACCCAGTTTTAAATCAGATTATTTGGTTGAGCCAAATAAGTTTTTTTATATATTTTGGATACTAACCCATTATCAGATACAGCATTCGCACACACCTTCTCCTGTTCTGTAGGTTGTCTTTCTCTTTTGTTGGTGTCCCTCACTGTTCAGCAGCTTTTTATCTCGGTGCCGTCCCTTCCCTGAGGAGACACATGTAGAAAAATGTTGCCAAGGTTGAGGTCAAAGAGGTTTTCTCTGAGGAGTTTTATGGTTTCAGCCTTCGATCCATTTGGGATCTATTTTGTGTGTGGTGTGAGAAAGTGGCCCGGTCTCATTCTTCTGCATGTGGCTGTCCAGGTCTCCCAGCACCATTTGTTGAAGAGATTCTTTTCCCCATTGGATATTCTTGCCTCCTTTTGCTTCTTTTTCTTTCCCGTGGCTGTGACCAGCACTTCCAACGCTGTGGTGGATAAAAGTGTCTTGTTCCTGATCTTAGAGGAGAAAGCTTTCAGTTGTTGGCCATCGAGTGTGATGTTAGCTGTGGGGTTGTCCTATGTGACCTGTATTAAGTTGCGATCCACCTTCCAGTTTCTGTGTAGTTCATTCCTTCATAACCTGTCCTGTCTTCAGTTGCTCCATTAACGTGTGCTAGCTCGTGTGTGTGAAAACAGACACCCGCCTAACCGTGCACACGGTACGTGTGAGCAGCGCAAGGGCTGCCGGCCCTCCCCGTGCTTCTTCGCCTCTTCGTAACGCGGCTTCTGCCGGCTGCCAGGGTTGTTCTCCACTTTCTCCCCATCTTTCACAGCTCCTTCTGCCTCCACCTCTCCATCAAGATCTGTCAGGGTCACCCGCTAACATCCGCGTCTGTAGCTTCAGTGCCCGCGCCACGACACGGCCGCTCTGGGCACAAGCTGCTGTTCTTTACCACACCGTCTTCCGTCGGCTTCGGGGTCACAGGGGCCTGGCTGTCCTCCCTCGCTCAGTCTCCGTTGCCGGCTTTCCTCCTCCTCTGCCGGACCTTGAGCTGTTTCGGTGCCGCCCAGGGCCCTGGGCCTGGTTCTGTCCCTGGCCTCAGCGCCATGCTCTTATTCACCACTCCCTCCTCGTGCCTGGAGCTCGTGGGCAGCACCTAATTGTCTGTGTCCGGTGGCTGAAGGAAGTCAGTGAGGTTGTGTCCAACAGAGGAGTACGAATCCATTCTTTGAAGAAAAAGACAGTCAGTTCTCATTGTTCCTGGCAGTCCCGTTCTGTCAAGTTGCCGTGAACTCTGAACTAGCGAATACTGAAGAGTTGCTCCCAGGGTTCCTGTGAGCCTCTGGTCAACGGTGTTTTCATCAAGTGATGAATACATGAGCTTGTTTTATGTGTTTCTATTTAAAGGCATCTTATTTGAATACATATTGTTGATTTATTAACAACGAACTCATGGCAACAACGCTGTAACTCATGCTAAACAAAGCTCATCTGATGCACGTGATTCTCCGGGAGGCACATCGCAGCCTTCTTGCCCTTGGGAGCAGCAGACGGCGCTGTGGCTGGGGGCCGTGTTAACTGTGAGCTCGCTGACCGAAAGCACAGAATAGACCATGCAAGGACAGTTGTTCACAGGATGAGCTGAGAACAAGAAAGCAGAGTGGACCGCCCTGTCCGGCTTCAGCTGGGCACGTATCCGTCTGGCACCTCAACATTTTTTTACTGCTTTGTGAGTGTCCACGGAAGACTGTAGAAGCCCCACAAGTACTAGTTTGGGGGCTTACAAATACACTTCAACAACCAGGCAAATTTACAGATAGAGAATCTGAATAATGAGGATCGACTGTATTTGGGAATAAGTTGTTTTCACCGCTGATTTAACTTAGAGGGCAGTGAATTTAAATATTTACTTACTTTATAAGAAATCAGTGTCCCATAGGCCAGCCTCTCTTCACTGTCTCCCAGTCCCACCGTGAATAACGCTGAGGCTCCAGCTCTTGTTTCACCACTGAGGAAATGGGTACCGGGTCTTGAAGCTAGTGAACAGGAGAGTCAGGACTGCAGTCTGATTCCCACGAGGGGCCTGCCTCTCTCGGTCCCCGTCACACCCCCGACGTGCTGAGGACCGTGGCACTGCGGCGCTTGCCCAGTGCTCATGCTAGAACGAGCACAGTTGGACTTTACCACCCGAGAGCGTGGTACTCCTTCACTACTGGCACAAATATCGTGGGTAGCATTAGCCCACTTTTTAGATGGGACCTTAGTCAAGAGATTATTGTGTTTTGTTTAATCGTATTTTGAAAGGTTTGGGAAGTAACCCAGAATCTAATCCTAGGTCTATTTTCAATCATCCGACAAACTGATAACCAGCTACTCTGGAGCCAGGCGGTGCCAGACCTGGGGTTCAGCCTGCCTTGGCCAGGGACACCACTGATTGCCCAGTGGTAATGTGATAACTGCCAGAATGAGAAGCAGAGAAAGTGATTGATTAAGAGCATCCCAAACAGTCATTAAATCCTGAAGAGGGAGACCTGGGACAGGGATGGAGGAAGTGCCCTCGGCCCCTGGGCCTAAACAGCCAGCCACCTCGCCCAGCCAAGTGTGGCGACCAGGAGCCCTCCCAGCAGCTTCTGGTCGTAATGTGGTGTCCCCGCCAGTTTCCGGGAGCGCTAGTCAGAGAAAGCAAGTATTGGGCCCTGAAGGACATTCTCACTGCACACGATCAACTTTCTGGCTTCGGATCGGGCTCATCTGAGTTTGGTCACCCTGGCGATTGAGCTCTGCCGTGTGCCAGACGGCATTGCGAGGGCTAGAGACCTGCTCATCAGTAAAGAAGGAGCAGACGTCCTGCCTGAGTGTGGCAGCAGGACCTCCCGTGATTCGGCCCTGCAGCTGAGAGTCAGGTCCTAGAAGGGACTGGCTGCTTTCTGAGATGCTGCCAGGCTGGGAGCTGCAGACACCTGCTCTGTTTGCGTCAAGATTAGCCTGCTGCTGAGGGAAGGGGAACTTGTGTTTTGTGTAAAAGTGACTGTGACTCAGACCCTTGATTTCACTGCCTATTCCATTCTAAGTAACAGCAAAATCCTGTAGTTTTTCCCCACAGGCACGTATTAGGTCACTTTGTACATACATGACTCTGGCTACCACCCAGCGTGCGAGCACCTCGTCGTGCTGAGCACATCAGGCCATCACATCTATATGGAAACGACTGATACCAGGCATTTTCCTAGAAATAGTTTCTCTCTCTCTTTTTTAAAGATTTATTTATTTTAGAGAGAGAGCAAGCGGGGGGAGGGGCAGAGGGAGAGGGAGAACCTCAAGCCGACTCCTCACTGAGCGCGGAGCCCAGTGCAGGCCTTGATCCCAGGACCCTGAGATCATGACGTGAGCCGAAACCAAGAGTCGGGCGCTCAACCGGCTGAGCCACGCAGGCGCCCCTAGAAATAGTTTTGTGTTAATAAAAGGTCCCTTGGAGCTTGTTCTTTCATTTTCTCTAGTAGTTGGGTTTCTAACCTAACTTAAGCGTGTCTTTGTTACACCATTTAAATCCAGCAGCAGAGCTAACGGAAAGGAATCCTTTTGAGTAACTTTGTATCTTTTGTGTGAGTTTTCACGTTAGGGCATCTGATTTACAGTGGACACGTTGCTGAGGCTTCAGATAGTCAGAACTTCCAGGTCCCCTGGGCTGGACCTGTCTGGTCGTCTGTGTTCTGTGTGCCCCGCTCCGGTCCCGGGAGATTGGGTGCGGCCTCAGGTCGCTGTTGGGTTGAGGAACGGGTGTGTGCGTACTTGCGATGGCAGAGACAGGCCGCGTGCGGAAGTAACGTGGATTGTTGCCTCTGTGATTTTTCTACAATCCAGTCTTTTCTTTGCTTCTAGATCTGAACTTACCAGGTATTTACTACTAAAACAAGGGCAAAAATAAAGACTGGGGACGTGGCATTTACTGGAGGTGGGGTGGGTGTGAGGTCACTCTATGGAGGGTCTGTTCTAGCTGTTATTTCTGTGCAGAATGCTGTGTGCACTCGTTTTTAACTCGCCATCCTGTGAATAGGGGTGTCCCCACTTGGGGAGCAGGGAGGTAACGGGTGTAGAGCGCTGGCTAGGGGCCCGTATCTGCAACCCCTCCTAACGGTAACGGAGAGAAGCTGTGATCCCCATTTTACGTATGAGGAAGACAAGACATGGAAAGATCAAGTCCTGTAGAGATTACCTGGGGCCTGTGCTTTGTCAGGAAAGGGCCAGGACCTCAGGTGCCGGCAGGGAAATGAGGCCTCGTTCCTCATGGAGCTCACATTACAGGGTGTGTGTATAAGGAGCCACCCAGTGAGCAGGATGATGTGAGAGAGGAATGAGGAGGGGGAGCAGGGAGACCCGGTGAGCAGTCTGTCCGTGGCTCGTAAGCGGTGAGCGTAGCCCCAGTCTGTCTGCCCACAAGCTGACTTCCACACTGCCGTGTTCTGGGACCGTCCCCACAGCCCGGTCCCATCACCAGGCAACCACTGTGTAAGCCCGTGGTGCTCTGCTAGACGTGTGTGTTTACTTGAAATGCATTTGTGTGTGTGAGCGGATTGCACCTGTCGACGTGAATACATACATATGTTTTTTCTTTCAGCTGATACTGAAGATGTGTGCATTGTAGAAAGATTGTTTTCAAGCAGCTTAGTGGCTATCGTCAGCCTCAAAGCTCCCAGGAAGCTCAAAGTTTGCCACTTTAAGAAAGGAACCGAGATCTGCAACTACAGCTACTCGAATACCATCCTGGCCGTGAAGCTGAACAGGCAGGTGAGTGACACTTGACCCAGACTGCCAGGTGCTCTGTCCATGTCTCACTGCTCAGTGTGGCCCTTGGCTGTCACTGCCATCGCAGTTTCCTGAAGTGGTCTAGGAAAGCTGACAGTCCTGGTCCCCCAGCCCTTGGCCCCGGCACCGCTCACCTCATACCGCCTCCCCGACTCAACTCTGTTTTCTCAACAGTTTGCTCAAAGCACGCCGTCCCTTGCTCTCCGCCAGGCTGTTTTCTTCATCCATTGAGACACGAGCCGTAGCATTTCTCTGTATACCGTATGCTCATCCATAGAGCTGTGTCATGGCTTGTTCACCTTCTCTCGCTTTTATAGGTGTTACTTTGAAAAAGTCTGCTGGCATCATTTTCCTGTTTTCTTCTTATTTCTCTTTTAAACTTTACTTTCTTTTTTAATAAGATCTATCTTTTTTTTTTTTTTTTAAGATCTTATTTATTTATTTGACAGAGAGACACTGCGAGAGAGGGAACACAAGCAGGGGGAGTGGGAGAGGGAGAAGCAGGCTTCCCGCGGGGCAGGGAGCCCGATGTGGGGCTCGATCCCGGGACCCTGGGATCATGACCTGAGCCGAAGGCAGACGCCTAACGACTGAGCCCCCCAGGCGCCCCTAAACTTTACTTTTAAGATGAAAGACTTACTCCTCTTTTTTATCTTCCCCAAACTCACAAGAATGTCTGGCGCAGAGTACGGACTTGGTGGCTAGCACTTGAGTTTATTTCATGAGAGCACCTCATGGCTTCTGCTTCCCCACAAAATGTAACAGCGCCCCAAAGATCCTTCAGCTTTTCTGTGGCAAGCGCATGTTCCACACGGGGAAAGCTAATGAAGTTGGTGGATGTGAGACGCACGTCACCACGGTGGGGCGGGGGTGGGGTGGGCGGTGGTCCGCGGTGAGCTGGCTGGGTAGATGGTTGCGGTGGAGGCCTGCTGGGATTGCTCTGTGAACTGAAGGACATGGTTACAATGGGAAGTTATAAGGCATAACATGTTGAACATTCTTTAAACGTAAAACATACACGTGTACATTCACGCACCAACTAACGTGGCGCTGCACGCACGCCAAGTTGTCTTTCCTGCATGAACCATCCCCTTGGTGCATCAGCTACGAGTACGTTCCTCTTTAAAGTGGGGTGTGAACTTAGACACCTGCAAGTAACGCGAGCACAGCGTGAGTTTTGAGACTTTAGAAACCCCTAGGCTTTTATTTTCATCTTGCGATGCTTCGTTCAACATGGGTTTTTGAAAGCAACTGACCTTTACCAGACGCGTCCAAGGCACTTGCTCTGATTTTCATGAGGGGAGGGTGAACAAAGAAACTGAAAACACAAACCGTACCTTTCTTAGCTATAGTTTACCAGTTTCCACAGTCGTGCACTCAATCGCGTGGTTGGAGGGCCTGGTACAGTTGGCAGGAGTGGTTGTGGGAGCAGACGCAGCTGGTGTGGACACTACTGGGTGGGTAGATGAGGCACATGGTGCTGCAGGAAGGCGGCCTGGTCACGGCCAGCGTCCACGGGGCCACGCGTGTCCAGTCTCCCTGGTGTTCTGGAAGGAACCAGGGGCGTCTTCGGCCAGGAGTCGATTAAGTAAAGATGGGAGCAAGGATCGTATTGGCTCTTGATGTTTGGTTTTCTATTTCTTCTCTCTTTCCTAGCGGCTAATAGTATGCCTGGAGGAGTCTCTCTATATACACAACATTCGGGACATGAAAGTCCTGCACACGATCAGGGAGACCCCTCCCAACCCTGCAGGTAAGCTCACTGTGGGAAAAACATCCACTTTTCTGATTCTACGTTTTAAAGATTAGCTATTTTCTCCTTGTAGGTTCCACCAGGATAGCTTTTGAAAGTATTGATCTTAAACCAAGCAAGCTACCTTCCTTCTGCTGCTGGTCTAGTGATCACATAATCATTGGTTTCGTCAGCTTCCAGTTCTGAGGCTGCTGATCAGTTCCCACCACGGCCTTCAGCCTGTTTTTATAACCTCCTGTTCCCTGAGGAGGTGGTTTGGGGGTGTGGCACTTGAGACGGACCAGCACAGCGGCTCCCAAGGCCGTGTCTGAGCCCCTTCGCTTAGTCCAGTCTCTGTTGGGCAGATGCTCGCTTGGGTGTAGCAACTAAACGGGAGCCCGTCTGGACCCGACTCTCCGTGTTTGCCTCCTTGTGTTACCACAGGCCTGTGTGCGCTGTCCATACACAACGACAACGGCTACCTGGCATACCCAGGCAGCGCCACCATCGGAGAGGTGCAGGTCTTCGACACCATGAACTTGGTGAGGCTGCTTCTGCTCCGGGGTCCCCGCTCTCTGCAACCAGCACGTGGCGCCGCTGGCGTCCGCCTTGCCTTGGCTCGGCGAGGCAGGTTTCACTGCCACCTTCTTACTGGCAGAGCAGGTCTGGGCGACCTCTGCCTGCAGATTTCTGCCCGTGCTGCCACGGCGCGGAGCTCCCGGCAGTGTGGCTGCTTGGAGGAATGGAGAGAGCTCTAGAGACTTCATGGATCCAGGGCTTGGCTTTCTGGAAGGTTCCGAGCAGCATTTCCTCGGGCCCCTCCCCCAGTAATTCCGGCGCATGTGGTTCTCGTATTGACTGGGATGGGGTTTTAGTCACAGCCACTTGGCACTTCAGCCTGATGACCAGGGGCGGCGTGGGGTGCGGTCTCGCCGCGTGGCGGCCACGTCACATTGGTTTTGCCTTCCAGAGAGCTGCGAACATGATCCCGGCGCACGACAGTCCTTTGGCCGCGCTGGCGTTTGACTCGAGCGGAACCAAGCTCGCCACTGCCTCGGAGAAGGTGCGTCTGCGGTGGCCTGGTAGGAAACTGGCTCGGGGCTTCGGCGCGCTTCCGCTCACACAGCCCGGGCACCGAGCGGGTTTGTGCCCACCGGCCCCCGGAGAAGCACACGTAGCTCCCCGCCGGAGCGCCGGGTTCGGGGCGGGCGCGGAGTCCTGCAGAGGAGGCGTGCGTGTGTCAGCGGCAGCCCCGGCCGTGTGCTGCTCGGGGACGCACTAGCGGTGCCGTGCCGCGGACGTACTTCCGGCCAGGGCGGCGTGAACACATTTCCGTGTGTTTCCCTTCCTTCTTTTTCTGTTACTTAACAAAATTGTGATCATACCATACGTGTAATTTACCATTCCCTTTCACTCTGCATGATAGTAGATTTCTCGAAGTTAAAAAACACTTCTAATGGCCGTACAGTGTTCAGTCGTGGTTTACTTGACCGTTGCCCTTTGGGGACGTTTATATTGTTCCTAATTAGATTGCGATAATATAATAACATTTGGAATATAATAACATTTTGAATATAGATAATTCTTACATAAAAATCTCTTTTTTCTGCATCCTTATTCACTTAAGAGATTCCAGGGAGTGGGTGCCTCGGCTCAGTTGGTTAAACATCTGACTCTGATTTCGGCTCAAGTCATGATCTCGGTCGTGAGATCAAGCTCCATGTCGGGCTCCATACTGGGCAAGGAGCCTGCTTAAGATCCTCTCTCTCCCCCTACCCCTCCCCCCCACAAAAGAAGGGGAGAGTCCAATGGGCAGACTTTCTGGGTTAAAAGGATGTGGTCTTTTTAAAGTTCTCTCCACGTAGGACAGAGTGACTTTGGCCTTCCCTCCAGCTTCCATGACAGCAAAGGGTCCTCGCTCTCTTCCTGGCGTGGCTTCTACATCTTATTCCTTTGCTGCTCTTCTCATCTCGATAATCCCCGCTCTCTGGCCTTGCTCTTGACGATCTCATTTGTTCTGCCTTGTTCCTCCCCGCCAGACACCAGTACCGGCTTTTCAGTTGCCTAGTTTTGCTTTGATGCTTTCTCACTAAAAAAACACCTACAGTAGCCTCCCTCTGGTTGCCTCTCCCCTTGGCCCAGCCAACCAAACAAGATCTGAGAAAAGTCCCCTCACTGCAGCTTTCCGGTGTGGGTCTCCGTGCTTGCCTGTCGTCCGAGTTTCTGTAAGAAAGGTGCTGCCATCTGTGATCACTTAGTCCTCGGGAATACAGATCCTTTGTATTCACGACCCCGTTCCTTCCCCTCAGCAAGGTCAACACTTTCTCATTTCTTTTTTTTTCTTTTTTTTAAAGATTTTATTTATTTATTTGAGACAGAATGAGAGAGAGAGCACATGAGAGGGGGGAGGGTCAGAGGGAGAAGCAGGCTCCCTGCACAGCAGGGAGCCCGATGCGGGACTCGATCCCGGGACTCCTGGATCATGACCTGAGCCGAAGGCAGTCGCTTAACCAACTGAGCCACCCAGGCGCCCAACACTTTCTCATTTCATATCAGGGCCTTAGAGACATTAAATGATTTGCTCAGTCACCAAGTTGGGCAGCGACCGAGGCTCGGACTCCGAGCCTGACTTTGCTTCTAAATGCCGCTGGCTGATGACGCTTCCGCCTTGTCCGTTTCTACCAAAGTGGCCGTGAGATCCTGATATGCCTTGGTTAATAGTCTCAGCTCTGTAGTTTGCATTAGGTCCTGGAAGCTCTCTAAAGCACTTTGTGGAATCTCAAGGCCATTAGGAATAGAAGGATTTTTTTTTCTGGGCTAGGAAGAGCAATCTCTTGATTGGCTTTTAACCCCCCGTGGCCTCCCCCATCCTGCTGGGTGCTGGGGCCGGGCCTAGCTATGTGCTTAGTGCTGCTTTCGGGGAGCGCAACAGGCTGGGACCAGCAGCCCTTGCTAATTAATGTTATGCACTAGATAAGCCGGTAAAAAAAATCTCTAAATCAGAAAGTTGAGACTACAAAGGATCAAATCTTCACTGTGGTTATTTTGGTATGTGACTGTGCTGTTTTATCCTTCTGGTTCTCAAGAATTACAAACTCATTTGGTATCCGTTTATCCAGAGAGAATCATTGTCTTTAAAAAAAAAAAAAAAAAAAAAAAAAAACATTTTATTTTAAAGATTTATTTTAGAGAGCGAAAGAGAGAGTGTGTGCCCGCACGCAGGTGAGGGGCGGGGCGGGGGGTGGTCCTCCTGCTGAGCATGGAGCCTGACTCGGGACTCCGTCCCACGACCCTGAGATCATGACCTGAGCCGAAATCAAGAGTTGAACACTTAAGAACTTAGCCACCCTAGCGTCCCTTTTAAATAACATTTTAAAGAAAGTTTCTGGTGTTCTATAATTAGGTTGTTTATAGTGTATGTCTGATATTATTAACAGTTTTTACACTAAACAGTTTGAACCTTCCAAAATATGTCAGGTTACGTGTTCCTGCCCCGCGAATTTGAAATACTGCCTGTTTTCAGGTTTTCCATTTTGTTCTAGGAGTCTCTTTCTTGTTGTGCTATTTTATTACCGTAGCTTGCTAGTATTCTTTTAACATTTCGATGTTGAAAGTCCCATTTGTGTTCACTTTCTTGGCTGTTCTCTCTTACTCTCCCAGATGTCCCAAGTCCTGTCTCTCCAGCCACAAAGGCCCTGTTACTTTGGGGGAGGCAGGACTGGGGGGCGCGGCAGGGACTCTGGCATCTCCAGAGTGCCTCACCTCCGTGCCGGGAAGGGCAGCAGCTCGTCTGCTCACTCATAGACTCCTCTGCCCGGTCCTGGAAGCCCCCCTGATCAGTAACTCAGCCTGAAGTACAAGGAAGGATGTGGGGGGGCCGCAGACCTCTCAGACCTCAGCTGAGTTAGGTGGTGCCTCCCGACGAGCAGATGGTGTGTGTGAGGTGAAACGTCACGGGACTTAGAAATAACTAGAGCCAGGGGCGCCTGGGTGGCTCAGTTGGTTAAGCGACTGCCTTCAGCTCAGGTCATGATCCTGGAGTCCTGGGATCGAGTCCCGCATCGGACTCCCTGCTCAGCAGGGAGTCTGCTTCTCCCTCTGACCCTCCTCCCTCTCATGCTCTCTCTCTATCATTCTCTCTCTCAATAAATAAATAAAAATCTTTAAAAAAAAAAGAAATAACTAGAGCTGTTGTACGTGTGACGTCAAGGCTGTTGGTGTTTGGGAGAAGCAGTGAGCCCTGGTGGGGGCTGTATCTACAGAACAGAGGAAATACGCAGTCGGGGGTGGGAGCCGGGAACATGTGTTTCCCCCTCGTGTTTCCTTCAGAGTCTGAGGAGGAGACACAGGCTGGGTTTCCTCGGCTACAGTCTTTTTTCTTTCTTTTTCCACCTGTCACAGGGGACCGTGATTAGGGTATTCTCCATTCCAGAGGGACAAAAACTCTTTGAGTTCCGGAGAGGAGTTAAGAGGTAAGATATGTAAGTTTTCGGAATTGATCTGGAGCTAACATTTGGACTTCAGTTCTGTTTTCTCTGGATCAACAAGTGGAGACTTAGAGCGGCCCTGGGAACCCCATTTAAATGCATAAGTGCTTTCAACCCACCTGGGTGGTGAGGGGAAGCTTTGGAGTCCTCCTGAGGGGTAAAGGAACGTTTTTATAAAGCGAACTGGTTTTCCTTTGTCTGTGATCCCACCTGAACGGAGGGCGATGGCCGGGCAGCCCGGGAATCAGGAAGAAGTGGCCTGTGGGGCCGTGTGGCTTCCTCCGCCTGGTCCGAGGTGGCAGGCCAGTGACTTCCTGACCTGGCCAGCATGCTCCTGTCCTGCTTCTCTGCCCTGAAAACCTGCCCCCAGCTCCCCTCCACCCTGTCACCACTTACTTCCCGGTCCGTCTGCACACCTCCCTTCCTTGACGCCAGCTCCGGACAAAGGAACGTCCATCCTGCTTAGGCCTGGATCCTCTGCCGCAGGACTGGCTCCGGAGGTCTGGTCCCCATTCCAGGGGGCCAACTGAGAGTACCCACCTCAGGGCGGGCGCTGGGCCAGGAGGTGTTCCAGAACTGCCCCCTCCTCTGGGGACCTCGCACTGTGTCACCGCTCCCTCTCGTCCGCGGGGTCCTTCCCACAGACGGCACATGCGGGCTTTAGGGTCCTAGCTCCTGTGCCCCGGCCCCGCCCCATCACTGCCTCCTGTGTTTCTTTCCCTTTTTCCTTTGGTTTTCCTTACACCACGCCATTCTAGATTTGTCATCTTTTGTTCCTGCTCCGCTTCCTCCTCTCGTTATCTCACTTCTGCCCTGGAGCCTCGTTCATCCCACCCTGTGCAGTCCCGCAGGCCCCTGCCCCGTGTTGTCTGGGTGCTGCTGCTCCTCGCCTGTGTGTGTAGCCCAGGCTGCTTTCTGAGCGACCAGCCAGAATGTGCCCATCGTCGCTCACGTGCCTTATTGGTAGACGCTGCCGCTGTCACCGACCGGGTCCCTGGGTCAGAGGGGCTCGGCACTGGCCCTTCTCCCTTCCAGTTAGGGAGGGGCGTCGCTGCCCCGGGCCAGTCCCACCCACCCCCATCTCCCCGGCGCCCCTGCCCGCCCGGGTTGGATCGCCACCGTCTGACCTCTCGTGTGCCTTGGTCTCTGCTCTTGGCCCCTTTGGTCCGTTCTTCAGACCGTGGCCCCGGTTGCCCTTTGAGGGTGCCCACAGGGCCAGCAGACCCCGTGTGGAGCCTCCAGGGCCCGCCTCACGCCGGTGGGGCTAACTCCAGACCCCTCAGCCCTGGGCTCGGAGCCCGGCCTCCCGCACTCTGCTTTCTCAGCTCTGTCTCCCTGTCGCTCCCAACTCCTGCCACACGGAACAGCGGTTCCACCGAGGAGTGCTGTGTCCACGGGGTCTCCTGTGCTGGCGTCAGCGCCCGGACCCGGGCCGGCTCCTGAGCCCCTGACGTCTGTGTCGAGTGTCTGTGCCTCAGGAAGGCCCCCTGACCCTCTCGCGGAACCCCCCCCGCCCCCGCGCTCCTCCAGCTCGGCCCCTTTACTGCCCGCATGCCTTGGCTTGCGGCGCCTTCACCGTGTGCACCCTGCCTCCCTGTGAGCGCCGGCAGAGCAGGAAGCCTCCCTGACTGATCACCAGAGCTTTGTACGAGCCCTCAGGGCGAGACGTGCCTTGTCCTTGTCGGGCTGTGAGGAAATGCACATTTATTGGAGGCTTTGGGATTTTTACAGTGACTTTTAAGATCAACTGTAGAGTCTTAGCATGTTGAAAATTTTGCTTTATTCTTAAACATTACCAAGGTTGTCAGTTTCCTTGCACGTTAAGAATTGCTGTAACTTAATTATTGGATTTTCTTTTACTAACCTTGGTGCCATAAATCCAGCCTAATTCAGCTAAAAATGGTGTAATGAAGCTCTGATTTCCTTTGTTATTTGGAATTTCAAAGAAAATTGGCTAAGAAAATATTAAAGAATTGCTCTTAACTTGGTATTACCTTTAAAACATTTCCCTTTCTTTAGAAAAATTTTTGGAAAGCTGTCTGGAGGGGCGCCTGGGTGGCTCAGTTAATTGAGCGTCTGCCTTCAGCTCGGGTTGTGATCTCGGGGTCCTGGGATCGCGCCCTGTGTTGGGCTCCCTGCTCAGCGGGGAGCCTGCTTCTCCCTCTCCTTCTGCCCCTCCCCCCTTCTCGTGCTCTCACTCTCAAATAAATAAAATCTTAAAAGAGAGAAAGAAAAGAAAAGATGTCTGGAGAGGAATAAGAAAGATACCAGTAGACCCAAATCTGCCTGTTCTGGGAACTTTTCTTCTCTGACATTTTAAAGTCCCTGGAGAAAGGTTGCTAATCACCAGCACCAGGGTTTGTGGGCGACCACGTAACTCCAGCCCCCTTCCGCTCGCCCGCAGGTGCGTGAGCATCTGCTCCTTGGCCTTCAGCATGGACAGCATGTTCCTCTCCGCATCCAGCAACACTGAGACTGTGCACATCTTCAAACTCGAGACTGTGAAAGAAAAGTGAGTTGCAAAGACACAATTGTTTTAAAAAACACAAGGCCCTTCTCCACTGACTGGATGGGAACACCACACAGACCCAGTCCTGCCGTTAGTCATTTTTGCCAATAAAGACCCTGGAGCTGGCTCTAGAGTAAGGTGTCACCAGACCCGGGCTCGGCAGGGAAATGGCCTTCCCGGAAAGAGGAAGCCGGGAGGGTGAAGATGGACGTCCTGGGGTCCATGCACCCGTGCACCTCTTAGCAGCGCCTTGACCCACAGAAGCACTTAAGGGTAGATGCCCCCTTGGGGTGGGGGCTGGCTCCAAGCTGCCCACAGGCGGGTTCCGTTTTTAGGGCAGTTGATTGAAATTACGTGTTACTCTGAGGGATGTGCATGGTGAAGGGCTGGTTCTTTCCTTAAATTTTAACAGGACCCACTAGGATGAATACTGTTTGTATGCTGTCTTATTCAGAGGAACATTTAAGATGACTTAAAATATATGCAAGATGAACAACAGCAAAAATGGGCTCTGGGAAAATAATTTGAGATTTTGCTTATAAGGTTTTTGGAGACTTCGTATTAAAGAGATCTGGGGCGGGGGGTGGTCACGAATTTAGCTCTGTATGTCCTCACATTTGCTGCAAAGTCGGGGGGCGGGGTCCTGATCATCTGCCACAGTCTAATGTGGCCGCTCGGGAGAGCACGGCTATTCTGGGCTCTGCAACCTGACGGGCCTCCTCTGACCGTTCCCGGAAGACACACCCGTAGTGCTCCCAGGCTCCCGAGACGTTGTCGTTCTCTGCACCCCTTTTTCCTGAGGTACGGGGAAGTCCTCTTCGAGTTTCAGGGCTGATACTTGCTCCTGAAGTGGGACCTGGTCGTTCTGGTGAAGAGCCCACCGTCTGATGATGGTTCCTCCTCCTAGACCTCAGGAGGAGCCCACCACCTGGACCGGGTACTTCGGGAAGGTACTCATGGCTTCCACCAGCTACTTGCCCTCCCAAGTAACAGAAATGTTCAACCAGGGCAGAGCGTTTGCCACGGTCCGCCTGCCTTTCTGCGGCCACAAGAACATCTGCTCGCTGGCCACGTGAGTACGGACGGGGTTGCCTCTCCCATTTGCTGGTGTCCGTCCATTCGGGAACCTGGTCGCAAACCCCCGGAGACGGTGGCACTGGGGCCCGGCTAGGTTTCTCCTGGTCCAGAAACAACCCACAAACCTGGGCCTTTGACTTGGTCAAAGTGGATGTGGAGGGAACCCCCAAGGGCCTCTTCACCATCACTAGCCTCGAATGACTCGTCTGCCGTGTTCTGATCCAAAAAGTCTTCCTCCGTTGGTTGGGATGTTTGTAACGGTAATGAAAAAACACCATTAAGTCAAAACTGTAGGAGGTGGCCAGTAGTTAACCCTTCGGGGCCTACGGAACCGGCTGGTTAACGTAGTCGGAGGCCGTCCATGCCGCTCCAGAGTAGCCTGAGAACGCGCGTGGTGCTTCGGGAGCCCCATTGGATTCCTGCCGGGCAGGAAAATATGGTCTTGAAAATCCTGTGATTCCATGAATCTTTTTTTTTTTTTTTTTTTAAGATTTTATTTATTTATTTGACAGAGAGAGACACAGCCAGAGAGGGAACACAAGCAGGGTGAGAGGGAGAGGGAGAAGCAGGCTTCCCGCTGAGCAGGGAGCCCGATGCGGGGCTCGATCCCAGGACCCTGAGATCATGACCTGAGTCGAAGGCAGACGGTTAACGACTGAGCCACCCAGGCGCCCTGATTCCATGAATCTTATAAATGTTATTTTACATCCTTTTTGTGTAGCTAATAACTCAGGTGAAAAAGCTTATGAAAATACCCACCCTTAGTAACTAGAGAAGCCGTGAAACTGATTTTACTCACACGGTTCTCCTGGGGGCCTCAGTGTTCGCTCACACGGTTCTCCTGGGGGCCTCAGTGTTCGCTCACACGGTTCTCCTGGGGGCCTCAGTGTTCGCTCACACTGGTTCTCCTGGGGGCCTCAGTGTTTACTCACAGCAGGGACCCCTCAGCCTCGATGCCGCAGCTCAGGCAGCACAGCGGGCTCGATCCTCCTCTGACCCGTAGGTAGTATGTCGAGCGCCCGGAACCGACTCGTGTTCACATGGGGTGGGGGTGCCCAAGGCAAGGCTGCTGGTGTAATCAGAACATCGTCTGCAAGTTGCGGTCCTAGAATGTGGCTCCTTTTTATTCGCGCTAGAATTCAGAAGATTCCCCGGCTCCTGGTGGGAGCTTCCGACGGGTACTTGTACATGTACAACCTGGACCCGCAGGAGGGAGGCGAGTGCACCCTGATGAAGCAGCACAAGTAAGTGGGCCTCTCCTTAGCCGTCTCCTCAAGAGCCGGGGGCGCGAAGGGACGCGTCCCGGTGGAGCTGGCCTGTGCTGGGAGGCCTCGCTTCCCCCACACTCCCGCTCTCCTGCGCCTCTCTGCCGGCGTCCCGTTCACTGCCCGGGTGGAGGTTGGACAGGTGGCTGGTGCGGGACGAGGCGGACTGAGGCAGGAACGTAGCATGTTGCAAGGAAGGGACGATGCTCTGGTGTCATCCCCAGAGTGGCCCGCATCCCCGGAGCACCTGCCATGTGGTGGTGACATGTAGCTGTTCTCTCTGAAAGGAAGGCGGTGGTATTTGTTCATTGGGAAGTAGTGCAGTTTGATTTTGCTTTTGCTTTTTTAGAACTATCCAGAAATTCTCTAAAAATGATACTATAATACTATAATTATAACGGGGGTGAAAGTGGGGTATTTTCTTTATAGTGAATTCTGTTTATGATCCTCAATCTTAAACACGGAAGATCATCTCCGTGGGTGTAACTTCTTCCCAAGTACAAATCTGGTGAAGCTCCGAGGGAACAGGCACGCGGGGATGAGCACACTCGTGTCCACCTTGAGCGGCCTCTTGCCTTTGCTGCAGCACGTCTGGCAGGAGCCCCGACCGGCCTCAGTGTCTCTGTCTGTCCGCTCCCTCCAGGTTGGACGGCAGCATGGAGACGACCAATGAAATCTTAGACTCAGCCTCTCACGACTGCCCGTTAGTGACCCAGGCCTACGGCACAGCTGTCACCACAGGTACTCACGTGCCTTCGTCTCCGACCAGACTTGGTAAGGCTGTGACGCGAGCCTGGAAGGCACGTGATGCCAGGCCCTCCCGCTGCAGTCCGAGCTTGGCGCTTTTCCCCCAAGCGGCGTGGCCCACCCGCCACTTTCCCCCGGGCAGGGGACAGGTGGGCTCAGAGGCAAGCTCTTGTCAGCTGGGGATGTCAAGGCTGAATTCATTTTCTTCATTTTTGAAGGAAAAATAGTCACGATGGCTCAGGCTGCTTTGGGCACACGTGAATTGTCCCTGGCTAGCAGCCCCTCGGCTACAGTATTACCCTGAATTCTGACATTGCCAAGCAGGTGTCCTTGGTCCTGTGTCATCATTCAGTAAGCACGCGTGGGACCCCACCCCACTCAGCTTTCGGGCCCTGGGAGGACGGCATTAAAGGCCTGCCTTTGGGCCCCTCCTGCGGGTGCTGGGCAGTCATCGTGCAGACAGATGAGGCCACGCAGCCATCCCCCCTCCCGCCGCAACCAGCTTGACCTCAGGTGGGCGAGCCTGTAGATCTGCTCACACAGGAGACTGCGTGCTCACGTGACTCAGAGATGAGGCGTTCCTTTCCGTCAGGTGAAGCACTATCTGGCGTCAAGCGTCCGGCATCACCAGTTTGAGAACTAGGCCCATCCTCCCTGTTCGCTGAAGAAAATGTGTGGCCTGTCCTTCAGGAAGCCCCTATTTACTGTGCAGTGTCTTTTTGACATTGATGAATTTTGGAAAATAAAGGACTTTGTCTTGAGCTGCCCAAGGCTGCAAAAAGCTTGTAGTCAGAGAGGGATCACAGTTTAGTCTTAGTGTGCACTGTAGTTGCCGGGCCTTGCCTCCCTGCCTCCCAGCCTCCCTGCCTCCCCACCTCCCAGCCTCCCTCTCAGCCTCCCTGCCTCCCAGCCTCCCAGCCTGCCTCTCAGCCTCCCTGCCTCCCCACCTCCCAGCCTCCCTCTCAGCCCCCTGCCTCCCCACCTCCCAGCCTGCCTCTCAGCCTCCCTGCCTCCCCACCTCCTAGCCTCCCTGCCTTCCCGCCTCCCAGCCTCCCTCTCAGCCTCCCTGCCTCCCCACCTCCCAGCCTCCCTCTCAGCCCCCTGCCTCCCCACCTCCCAGCCTGCCTCTCAGCCTCCCTGCCTCCCCACCTCCCAGCCTCCCTCTCAGCCCCCTGCCTCCCCACCTCCCAGCCTCTCAGCCTCCCTCTCAGCCTCCCTGCCTCCCCACCTCCCAGCCTCCCTCTCAGCCCCCTGCCTCCCCACCTCCCAGCCTCCCTCTCAGTCCCCTGCCTCCCCACCTCCCAGCCTCCCAGCCTCCCTCTCAGCCTCCCTGCCTCCCCACCTCCCAGCCTCCCAGCCTGCCTCTCAGCCTCCCCGCCTCCCCACCTCCCAGCCTCCCAGCCTGCCTCTTAGCCCCCTGCCTCCCCACCTCCCAACTTCCCTGCCTTCCCGCCTCCCAGCCTCCCTGTCAGCCTCCCTGCCTCCCCACCTCCCAGCCTCCCAGCCTCCCTCTCAGCCCCCTGCCTCCCCACCTCCCAGCCTCCCAGCCTCCCTCTCAGCCCCCTGCCTCCCCACCTCCCAGCCTCCCAGCCTACCTCTCAGCCTCCCTGCTTCCCCACCTCCCAGCCTCCCAGCCTGCCTCTCAGCCTCCCCGCCTCCCCACCTCCCAGCCTCCCAGCCTGCCTCTCAGCCCCCTGCCTCCCCACCTCCCAACTTCCCTGCCTTCCCGCCTCCCAGCCTCCCTGTCAGCCTCCCTGCCTCCCCACCTCCCAGCCTCCCAGCCTCCCTCTCAGCCCCCTGCCTCCCCACCTCCCAGCCTCCCAGCCTCCCTCTCAGCCCCCTGCCTCCCCACCTCCCAGCCTCCCAGCCTACCTCTCAGCCTCCCTGCCTCCCCACCTCCCAGCCTCCCAGCCTCCCTCTCAGCCCCCTGCCTCCCCACCTCCCAGCCTCCCAGCCTCCCTCTCAGCCCCCTGCCTCCCCACCTCCCAGCCTCCCAGCCTCCCTCTCAGCCCCCTGCCTCCCCACCTCCCAGCCTCCCAGCCTCCCTCTCAGCCCCCTGCCTCCCCACCTCCCAGCCTCCCAGCCTCCCTCTCAGCCCCCTGCCTCCCCACCTCCCAGCCTGCCTCTCAGCCTCCCTGCCTCCCCACCTCCCAGCCCCTGAGCATGGCCGTGCTGTCTCTTTGCAGCCTACACAGACGAGCTGGGAGCAGTGGGCGGCACATGTCTGGAAGAGGAGGCCAGCGCTCTGCGGCTGGAGGAGGACAGTGAGCATCCTCCTATGATTCTTCGGACTGACTGAACTTGACCTGTGAACTCTGACCCCAAAGCAGGGAACACTGGCTTGATGGAGGACTTTGTGTTATGCTGCTATGAACTTTGACCCGAGCTGGAGAGAGGATGGCAGAGACTTTAAAAAAAAAAAAAAAAAAAAAGATTGTAGCTGTAGTCTCATTCCATACTGTTGAGAAATACATCGTTTTCACTTCAGTGGCTTTTAATCCTGCTTAGGAATCTTAGCTTTTTGTTTTCTCTTTTTGCCAAAATTAACTGTTTGGTGAAGCCCTTGAAACCTTGCTTTGCATGCATTAACGTGCCAAGCCAGAGTAGGAGAACTAGAAGCCACTTTATGACAATGGCAGTTGTTGGGTTTTTAAAATCTGTATAGAATGAGGAGTGCGCACGAGGAGGCGGCATCGTGCGGAGTGGTCTGGGTGTCAAGGCAGGTCCTGCTCGGGCGGGTCCAAGAGCCCTCTCTGGGCTTGCCAGGCTTGGGGGCGTCAGCCGTGGGGAGGAGAACTCTCTCCCCAGAGCCCCCCGTGGGCCCTTTTCCCCCATTTTATTTTGTTAATTAAATTCTTTCCAAATTGGATTATTCTGGGATTTCTTGCTTGCTGGACTTTTATCTTATTTTCCATGTGGGTATTGGAGGAGAGGAGTTCTTTCTGGTATTAAAAATCTTCCTTTCGGACAGCACGTGAACTTGAAAGAACACCTCAGAAGGCCAGAGCGAGGGAAAGTGGTCTCAGTTGTGTAATTAAGTTACCTGGTCTTTAATTTTCCTGTTGAATAAGTGGGGCAACGGGGGGAGGGGTGCTTGTTCTTAGGGAATTCTGTAGCTATTCCCTGTACCCATGGAGCACAGAACTACAGTGTGGGGGGCACCCAAACTGCCCTCTGCCCTTGAGCCCCGCCGTCTGTCAGGGGCTCTTCCCACCTGCATCAGAAATACTAGAGATAGAAACTCCGGGGGGTGTGGGCGGGAGGCTGGCTCTGAGCACCTGCTTTACAGGGTGATACGTGCCTTTTCTATTTTAATCTTACAGAATTGTTCAGCAAAGTGACGGGAGATTGTGGTCACAGGTCCTAGTGGTAGCCCACCTCCCCTTTTCATTTTTACAGAGTTACATAACCGCAGATACCTCAAACTCTGCATTCCAAACCAAGACATCTAGCAGTCCAAGTTTTGAGGCAATTCAAGTGGCATTAATGGTGTAAAAGATCATTCTAGAATCTTTGGAATGGTGACGGTTAAAGACAGAAGTAAAAAAAATACATATATATACACATTCTGGATCTGCCCTCCCTTTTCCCTGTGTCAGGCTTCTGAGCAGTCGAGGGCCGAGCGTCCGCTCCGGGTTGTGTTGGTCGTGACGGTCGCGTGGCCTAGAGAAGGGGAAGAGGGCAGTCGGTGGCACGGACGGCCCACCTACATGCCCGACCCCGAGGTGGAGGCCTTGGTGCAGAGGGCACGCAGAGTGAGTCCTAACTGCAGCGGAAATCTCTAGAAGCACTGGTTACGGCGGCCACCTGAGGTGCTGTGCTGGTCGGAGGTGAAGGGATACGCTCTCCTTTGCCCAGCGGCTGGCACGCCGGCCTACACGCTCATGAGCCGTGCACCTCCGTCCCAGATGTGACCTGCACGCGTCGGCTGAGCCCCGAGCCGGGGAGGACTCGCGGGGCGCGCCCGGGACACAGCCTGCCTGTGTCGGGCCTGCAAGGCCCCCTCCCGGTCCCCTCTGGAGCAAGGCACTGGACTCCAGGTCCTCAGGGCGCACTTGGCCGGGGTGAGCGTTCACGGGAAAATCAGTGCAAAGGCGCGCACGGCGGGTGGCGGCCCTGCGCTCGGGCCTCCTGGTGACCGAAGACAGAACTGCCTTTCCCGTGCGTTAAACATCGCCCATCGGGGCGTCTGCTGGTTGGCCCCCGCACGCGCGGCCATGTGGGGAGTCGGATGTGCGCTGTGTGTCTCCCGGCAGACGTCGAGCCTTCGTCTGACCCGGGAGCCTGGGGATGCCCTTCCCCATCAGCCGCCGTTTCCTCCACGGTAGGACGGGCGGTTAGAACAGGTGGCCTGAGCGGCCTGCGACCGTCGCCCCTGCCTGCCCCAGGGCCCCGGCAGGGCTGGCCGGGTGCTGCTTTGAGCCGGGGCGTCAGGAGGCCTGAGACGCGTGCGGGGACACGGGAAAGGAGAGAACCCGAAGAAGCTGCCGAGATGCTCGTTAGCAGAGCTCTTGCCGCCGCCCTGCAAGCTCAGACGGAAAGGCACCACGACGACCCCGACGTGGCACTAATTTGCTCAACTCCAAACCATACACCAATGTTAACTTTCGTCATGATGTTCCAAGCTCCCGAAGCAATCACGGGATAGGAAACAAAACCCAGACACTTCCTTCATAGACACGTGTGGATTGGGACCAAACCGAGTTTTCTAAAGCCGTGGAAGCCACGGTTGGAGTTGGATTGAAGCTGGAGTTGGAAACACCTGCGTGCAGCCCCAGATTCTAGCACCTTCCCGGTGGCGTGGCCTGGGTGGCCCCCCGGGGGCCCGGGTCTCCTGTCCTGGACCGCAGGACGATCCCTGCCTGGCGGGCGGTGCCCGTAAATCCTGAAACAGAAACGGGTCTTACGGAATGGAACCGACGGCTCTTCAGTTCTTGATTCTGAATACTAAGCTGGTCGGAAAGGTAAAATAAGAGCAACGGAGTATACGGCACATCGAGGTCACGTGGCTCCCCTTCGTCCCCGCCTTGCCCGCTCCGCCTGCGTGGGTGTCGGGGAGGGGGCTGGGGAGACGCACAGCCAGAGCGCTGCCGGTCCACGGTCCCCCCAGGGCAGGGCCCCCTCCGCCAGCGTGGGACACCGGCTCCCCCGGAGCGCCGGCCCGCCCCCCGCCCGCCAAGGGCGGGCTCCCCAGGCTTTGCCTACTCACCAATCCGTTCGGGGAGCAGACGGGAAGACGGGGGCTCTTCCAGGAAAGACTAGGTGTGCTCGGGTCACAGCCCCGCAAAGGGAGACGGGGCGGTCAGCGGCAGGAACGGCGTCCCTGGCCCGACACTGCTGTCCTTGGCCGGCCCCTGCTGGCTTGGTCTGTGTGTCCCCCGCCCTAAATGCCCTGAGGCCCCGTCTTTGGCATGCAGGGAATGACAGGAACTCTCATTTAAAATGTCTTTGTGACACTGTAGCTAGCACAGCTGAAAATCCAAATAACGTTATTTACAAGTGTACTTACTCCATTCTTCAGATGGACAGGTCGAGAACTTGCGGTTTGGGTCCGGCGGTGTCAGACACAGAAAGTGCATTCAAGCCACTGGTGGTCTGTTTGGGAGGAGTGCTTTGTACAGAATCCCCTTCTGTGAGCAGCTGATTTCTTACTGAAAATACAGAACAACAGCTCACTGCCAAGCAGAGCTCACCGATGGACATTTCAGTCCCCACCCAGGTCCTAACCCTTGGCCCATATTGTACCTTTTCCTTCTGTGATTTTGTGAAGCACAAAAAATTGGATTTTGAGGCATGACCAGCTCCTCTTATCCTTCCCTGGAGGAAGGACCAGGAAAGTCTTTAATTTGGAAAAATTAAATCTTTTTAAAGCTCAGAATTTAAAGGGACTGTTTTGATACGTCCTCTCCATATTGTTCCACTCTTTACTGAGCTGTAATTTAATGACATTCCTTCTCACATTTCCTTTTCAGGTGAACCTGTTGTATGTGCTGCTGGTGTATATGGGGTGGGGGTGAGGTGGGGGTGAGGTGGGAGTGTGTGTGTGTGCACGAGCGCACATGCACTGTGAGTAAATGTGCTTACTGGTCACGTCCCAGACCCAACGGGACTGGAAAGCCCATTGCTGTTCGCATTTTACAACTGCATTAAGAAATTAAAACCTGTGGTGTCCTTTTCTCCCCCCACCCCCCAATTGCTTCATTCCCTACTCCCAAGCTGTGCATCTCTTTTGTACCATATTTAAATGCACTGTAATTCTACGTAGAACATTATGGCAAAATAGCAGAATCCTGAAGTCCGACTGAAATCTTATAAAGGTTTTCATCCAGAATTGATTTTTGTCCTTTGTGAACTAGATGACACGCTTCTTCCCACTAGTATTCTTGGCCTCACCTGAAAGGTTTTCCTCAGGACGCTGCATCTCGCGGGATGGGTAGGGCTCAGCGGGTGAGGGCTGTCCGCGTGGAGGCCGCTGCTGAGGCTCTGCGGGCCCCCGGTGATGGGGAGG
Organism: Halichoerus grypus; assembly: GCF_964656455.1. Taxonomy (NCBI): domain Eukaryota; kingdom Metazoa; phylum Chordata; class Mammalia; order Carnivora; family Phocidae; genus Halichoerus; species Halichoerus grypus. The sequence goes on from NC_135717.1 coordinate 3,836,802, forward strand.
CCGCGGGAGGAGCTCTGCGCACGTTCCGCCCCCCCCCCCCCCCCCCCCCCCGGCTCAGCTGTGATTTCGGGTGCCGCTTCTCTTGGAAGCCCGTCCTTTGGAGCGCTGCACTGCTGGGCCACACGGCTCCCTCTGGGTTGGAGGACTCGTTCCCTTTACATCAAAGGCTCAGACACATCTGGGTAGCGTTCTGCTTCTGAAAGGCCCGCAGTGCCCCCAGCAGGTGAGTCTCCGAAGCCGCTGGGATCGCTCCCCCTGCGGGGGTCTCCCCCTGCTGGGGTCTCCCCCGGCCGCCCTGTTCAAGGACACGCACGCAGCTGTTAATCTCTCCGGGAAACACGCAAGGCTCCTTAAGTCTTTGCAGGTGCTCATGTGGGTTCCCGTTTTTTATAGAGGGCATTTGTGATTTTGTTTCTCCTGCTGTATTTTTCTTCCAGGGGGTTAATGTAAAGAAGTACTTGAGTTCCTTTAGAGCAACCAGGCGTTTTTTTCCCCAGGAGGCATGAGGCGGGGTGGCCGGGACTCAGAGCAGTGGGGCTTTCTGCCGCCCTTTGTGTCCGTGGAGGGGGCCCCCTTGACCTCCCTCACTTGACCTTCCCCAAGCTAGCTGGAGTCTGCCAGACCCAGGACACGAGCGGGTTCGGGCAAGTCCCCGGGGGCAGTCATGCCAAGCCGGGGGTCTGCGCGGTGCCGCACACTGGGGCTGTGTCCGTAAGGGGCCTGTCCTGCGGGGCACAAGGCACCTGAAGCAAGTAAATGGAGAGCATTCTAAAGTCCGATCCCCTTTTGAAATGATTCCCCGGGGACGCCTGGTTCAAACCCGAGAGCCAGCCCTAAAACAAGCCTTTAAGTAAAATCAATGAAACCCTTACAGGTTTCTCCCTGCCGCCCTTGCAGTAGCTGTGGTCATGGGGAGTAATGTTTAAATTGAGCGCTTGCTTCCATTTACAGGACGTCCCAGCTGCCGCGGGTCCCTGGCTCCCCCAGGGCTGGGCTTGCTCCGCACGTGGTCTCCCAGAGAGGAAGTGCCAGGCACGTTGGCGTGGCCCCCAGCTAGGCTCTTCAGGGGGAACAGGGCTTTGGGAGGTCACGGGGGCAGATCACACGGGGCTCTGTCACAGCAGGGTTGTAAGAGACCGGAACAGGTCACCATTAACTTGCTGGTCTTGAACTTAAATGTAGCTTCCCTGTTGTGCTTTGAGGGTTCGGACCTTCCAGCTTACTCTGGCGGGGTGGGGTCCACGGTTGCTGAGCTCTTTTCTAAATAAAAATTGCAAATCTGTTTAAAAATCGAAACCCCTTGTTCCGGTTTACAATTACGCTCCAGTGAGCGACTCGTCTTTGGAATCCCTCAAGGTAAGGTTTTCCTAATGCGGTAGACGACTGTCCTACATCAGCCCGAGATGCCACCCTCCTCTGATCTGTCAGTCCCTTCCCTCCTCCTTCCAGTGAGGGTGGGCCAGACGGTCTCCCACCCGCTGCACAGTGGCCACCGGACAGGGGCTGCGACTCCACGGGGATGGGTGCCCTGGGCTGTCTTCCTCTTTCTCTTAGCTGCTAGGTTGTGCAGGCATTTGTGAGGTGAGGGCCTAGAGGCCCCGTTCCCCGGGCCCAGGATGCAGGAGGCCTGCTGGCCAGTGCTGCCTCCTGCCCGGGGAGTGGGGGTGCGGTGGTCCCTGGCAGGGGCAGGTGGGCGGGGGTCCCCCTGCATGAAGCACATCCCAGCTGATCTGTGTCCAAACATAAACATTGGTAACAGTTTTCTGATGATCAACACGGAGGCTCAGTGTGGACAAATCTGAAAAAATCAGGATGGATGAAGAGGACAAAGCTCACCTGCACCCCCGCCCCCCCCGAGCTAACGCAGGGTTAACATTTTGGTGTGTCTCCTTCCAGCTTCTTCTCTAACAGGTCATTTTATAAGTTGATTGCTTTAAATCAGTGTGCAGCTCTGCAGCGACCTCGTGTTCTCCCTCAACAATTAACAGGGGCCTTCTCATTCCACTTCCAAGACTGGAATTTGCTCTCGGACAAAGGATTTGAGGCGAGGGGGCACAGAGGCCGCCTAGAACTGGTGGCTACTGAGTGAAGGGCACGCGAGGCATTCAGAAGGTGTAAGATCACAGAAGGTTTGAACCCAAGACTCCAGCAAGATGGCCAGAATGTGTGAAGGAGCAATAGAAATGTAGTCTCACACGGCCCGGGAGGCTCCAGGTCCCAGATTGAGGTGCCAGCATGTCCCGTGTCTGGTTCACAGACCGCGTCTCGCTGTGTCCTCACAAGGTGGGAGGCCAGGGCAGGGAGGGGTAGGGAGAGCTGCGGGTCTCCCTTTTAGAAGAACGCTAACCCCACATGGCAGGGCTTCACCCCAGAGTTAGGATCTGACATAGGGATTCGGGGCACAGACATTCGACCCACAGCGGGGTGTGACTCCCATGTGCACAGTGTGCATTTGTGGGTGTTTGGCTTTGGGAAGGTCACCTCCAATGTCCCGGCCACCAGGACTCTCTTCCAGGTTCTCGTGGGCAGTTGGACGTGGGGCCAGGCAGGCGACCTCCGCCATCACCTGGTCGGTGGCCCCAAAGGCAGGCAGGTCCTCGACTTGTCAGGGGCACGTGTGCTGGGTCTTCCCTCTAATCCCACCTCAGGCCCGGCAGGATGTTTCTGCTCTCTGAGCGCCCCGGCCGCGTGCCCAAGGCCCCCTCCTCTCGGGGGGCTCTACTCACAGCCTGCAAGTTCCTCGAATACAGAGCATCTCACTTGTGATCCACGAATACGCAATAGATCGTGAATGGATGGGAGGAATGCAAAGGCTTTTTGTTGGGTTTTGCAGACAGTCACACTATCCCCAAGGATATATTTAGAACAGGACATGTACATACATCTTTCTCTTGGGTTTTCAGGAAAGTCCCGTGTGTCCTCGTGGCCGGGTCGTTCTCTGTTCACCTCCTCCTGGGGATGGACGTGTGGGCCGTCTCCCGTTCCGGGCTGTTACAGTGTCCCTGCCAAGATCCTTGTATACACGTCTCCTGGGACATTCCTGTGGGGCTCTGGGTTCTTACTTACCTGGCAGTGGGTTGCCGGGGGCACGAGGTGTACGGATGTTCAGCTTCAGGGGACAGCGCCACCCTTGTGCAAGATGGTTACGGGGTAACAAACGTCCTGCTGCAGAGCCAATCACCCACAGCTCCGCCCGAAACCCTTCATTGTCGGTCACCACTCCGCAGTCCGGCTGGACCCCGCTGCTCTCCAGCAGGCCCCCTGGCTCACGTGGCTGGAACCCTCGAGGTGCCCGGGCCGCTCCCTCACCACGTGGCTGCCTGGGCCTCCTGGCAGCATGGCAGCTTGCTGGCGGTCCGGCTTCCAAGGAGCGAAAGCGGAAGCTGCCAGGTTTCTTTAAAACAAACAAAACCTGGTACGCTGTCGCTTTGACTCCATTCTCCTGGCCGAAACAGGTCAGAGGGTCAGGGTCGGCGTGAGAGAGGGAAGCCAACTCTCCTGTTGATGCGCGGCCGCAGGGGCACGGGCACCCCGCAGGAGGGGAGGGGCGATGGCCTTCACGCTCGGAGACCACCCCAAGATTGGACAGTTTTCGCTTCCCTACGCAGCCGTGAGGACTCGGGTCCGTCGTGTCTCCCCCAGCCCCATGGGACGCTGAATGTCTTGTTCACATGTGTGTCTTTACAACCGAGAGGAGCACGCCCAGCACCCCACGTCCAAAGGGCCACCCCCAGTCCACGGCAGGAGAGCTGGATTAAGGGTCCCGTGGGCCGTGGAGAGGCAGCCCGCCCCACGCTCCCAGCCTGGCGGCTCCGCTGGTTAAGAAGCCAGAGCTCTATGCATCACGTGGGGGCTGCCTTCTGGGGGCTTCTATTTGCATAAGCCGGGGGAGAGCTTGGCTGCCAGAGAGCTCTGAGCAAAGGTTCACAATAGCAACACACATGCTCTGAAGAGCTTAAAATAAAACCCGGTAAAGAAACAGGCCAGTGAAGAGATGTGATTACCCAGCTGTCACTTAAAACTCATGTTCAGCCCTCAACTCCTCTGCTGCGTTTGCCTGACTGTGTTTCAACCGATCATGGAATAGATAGAGCTTTCACTTCTGAAAGGAGACGCCGGAGAGCCCACGGGGGAGGCAGGCAGGCACCGTGGTTTCTGCTCCATAAATGGAAAGCCTGCCATGGAAGTCTGTGTGGGCTGGTAGGGCAACGTGGAGGGTTCTAGCAACAGGAATGAACTTGGTGGACGCAGAACCACCCCCACTCCGGCTAGAAACGCAAATGCCTGACGGGGCTCAAAAGAAAGAAGGGGAAATGCTCAGGCTGAGAAACTCTAAAGGCAGACCACTGAGATCAGGCTCATGGCCCAGGTGCCAGGGTGGGGCCCCAGGTCCAGACCGCAGCTTGGGGCCGGACCCTGATTCTATCTGAGATGGCAGCAGGGACAGAAATGGCTCCAAACACAAGTCACTGCCCCGTGAAAAGGGACAGGACAGCCCCGGCCACCAGCCCTGAAGAAGACCCAGGACGCGTGCCGTGTGCCCAGGGCAGGGGCAGCACAGGGAAGGATTAGGGAGCAGGAACAGAGTTTCTGTCTGAAATGATGAAAAAGGTTCTGGAGTTAGTGGTGAAGGTTACACAACATCGTGCGTGTACCGAACGCCACTGAACTCTGCGCTTAAAAATGGCTAAAATAGGAAATTTTATAGTACGTATATTTTACCACAATTAAAAGCAAAATAAAAAATACTAGAAAGGAGGAGGTGCACTCTCGTTGTCTGCAAATAATATGATCGTCTCCCCGGAAAGCCCAAGAAAATCCTGGAGAATGTGTCCGGATCACGAGAGAATGCTCAGTTGGGTGTCTGGTTATGAAAGCCACACAAATCAAGTCTTCTGCTCCAGTAATAATGAGAAAAATACAGCAGGGAGGGAGGGGCAACAGGAGATCATGCCCAGGGCAGCGGAGATCTACAACACGAATAATGCGCTTAATGAAATGACGAGTCTACATGAGGAGCTACCCAAGTAACACTTGCGGAATGAATGAACCCATTTTCCCAGAGGGATGAAAAAGAAACAAGAGGAAAAGAAAAGATGTATTCTGTTTGGGGCGGGGGGGAGAGGGAAACAGTGATCAGCAAAGGCATTGATAAGCCTGTTGATTAATATAAAAACATAGGGACTCTTAACAAAAAAAATTAAAATAGTAATAACGGCTTGTGAGGGAATTAAAATGATGTTCATATACCTACTGATAAAACTCTGCACATCAGTAAGGACAGATGACCATCTTAGTGACCGCAGGACAAGGGTCTGTAGGTGTTCCTTATACTGATCTTCCGACCATTTTGTAAGATGGACACTTTTCAAAATAAAGAGTGGGGATATTTACGAAGCATTTGGGGAAATTCGAGCATGGACGGTCCATGCCACGCTCTTAAGGAAACACTGTTCACTTTTCTTTGGCGTGATAACGGTATTGTGGTGATGGTTTGCAAAAGTGCCCTCTTTTTAGACGTATAACCTGAAATATTTTCGGAGTCTGTGATGGGGAAGAAGGGAGAGCTTCGATCCTTGCTCCTGCGGCAGACTGAGACGCACACACAGGTGCGAATGAGCGGGTCTGGGCCCGGGGGCGTGCAGCAGGCCTCCTCGGTCCCGGGGGCCTCCTGCCAGTGCGTCCGGGGGGAGAGCCCAGCTCTCCTGGCCTCCCCTTGCCTCGCAGGGCCGCTCCTCCCACCTGGGCACAGCAGAACGCCTCCTGCCCAGCGCTGAATGCTTTCCTTCTTCCCTCAAGGGCTGTCGGGGCCAAGGGTCTGGAAATCATACCAAGCACCCGCATCAGGCTGCTTACCTGCCTCATCATGTCCAACCTGGCCTATTCCATCCTCCCTGCGGAGCTGAGCCACTGCCCCAGTCCCCCCGGGCGGGTGATGGCAAAGCTGGGGCCGGGCCCCTGACCCCCGTGCTCCTGGGCCGCGCCCCCGAGCGGCCTCTGAGAGCAGAGGCCGTTCTCAAACACACAGCACATGTTCGTTTTCTTCCTCCGAGGCAGAGCTCAAGAACCTCTCCTTCAGGTCAGGGACCTCTAGGAGAGTCTGTAAGAGCCACTTGCCGAGAAGCCTCATGCTCGCCCAGCTGGGAGGCCTGCACTCTGAGAGCCCATGATTCCATCAAGCGTGAAGTGTTTGGAGGAAGACTAGCCTCTCGATCACTCCAGGGGGTGATGCCAAATGGTGGGACAGCATTTTCTGGGTCCTCATCATGGGAGCCGCCCAGGAGAGGCAGTGGGGGATGCCACCCAGGCGCCCAGAGCGAGGGCCTGGCCACCCCGCCCCTGAGGCCCCCGCACCGCCGCCCCCTTCCCTGAGTCCCTCCAGGACCCGTCACCCAGGGAAGCTGCCCCCAGCTAGGCCTCCCGGGCCTAAGACACCCATCCCCTCCCTGCCTTCCTCCAGGAGGCCCTCTGGAAGGTGAGATTTCTCGCCGCCTCTAAAATCTCCGAAGATATTACTTCCGCTCCAGCATTTCTGCTGCAAGTGTCTGGAAACTGTGTGAGGGACACCAAGAGCCCCGGGCTCACCCAGAGTCCTCGCAGGCCCGAGGCCGCCGGGAGGAGAGTGGGCTGGCGCACAGGAAGCCCCCACTGGTGGGCGAGCCCGCAAACAAGCTGCGTGAAACCCCCCAAGGGCATCTCTCTCTCTCTTTCTTTTTTTTTTTTTTGAGAGAGAGCGAGTGAGAGAACGAGCATGAGCGGGGGCAGAGGGAGAGGGAGGGAGGACGCTCAGCCCACGGCCCGGCAGCAGCCTCTGGTCTGTCCCCGACAATGGCCCTTGGGGATCGCCAACCCAGGGAGGCTGCACGTTCAGGGCAAAATCGGGAGCAAGATACAGAGGCTCCCCATGTCCCCCTGCCCGCCCCCCCCACACACACAGCCTCCCCCCTCACCCATCCCACACCAGGACGGTGGATTTTTTTTTACAATCAATGAGCCTGTATGGACCCACCATAATGGTCCATAATTCACAGTGGGTTCACTCTTGGTCGTAGAGCCTGTGGGTTTGGACACATGTATGATGACACGTAGCCGTCATTATAGTGTCCCACGGAGTAGGTTTACAGCCCTGCATGTCCTCCGTGCTCCTCCTTTACACCCCTCCTGCCCCTGACCCCCCTCCCCCAGCAACCACTGATCCACCGCTCAGTTTCGCCTTTTCCAGGACGTCATAGAGTTGGAATCATACAGTATGCGGCACTTTCAGACTGGCTTCTTTCACTTAAATATATGCATTTAAGGTTCTTCTATGTCTTTTCACGGCCTGATGCTCATTCCTTTGTAGCGCCTAATAGTATTCCACTGTGTGGATGGACCACGCTTTATCCATCCCCTAGAGGAGGACAGCTTGGTTGCCTCCGAGTTTGGACAGTTGTGGATAAAGCTGCTGTAAGCATCGTGTGCAGGTTTTCGTGGGGACATAAGTTTTTCGCTCCTGGGCGCAGAGCACAAGGCGCAACCGCTGGATCATATGGTAGAAAGATGTTGAGTTTTATTAAGAAACCGCCAAACTCTCTTCCAAAGGCGCTGCACCACGTTACGTCAGCTTACTGATTTTTTTTCCTGGTCAGAATATGCTGAAGTTCTTCATCTCAAGGCCAGGTTGGCCTCCCCTGCCCTTAATGCCCAGGCCCCCAGCCTAGGCAGCTGGACCGCCGGGCCCCAGGTGGCGCACGGGGGCCTTCCCAAATGCGCACGGGTCTTTACATCAGCACGGATGGGTTTTATGGGTCCCATTTTATAAGAAACCCGAGGCTCAGAGAGGTTGAGAAATGTGACCAAAGACACACAGCAGAGTAAGGTTTGAATCCAGGCCCACCTCGGCACCGGCGTGGAGAGACTGGTCAGCAGAGAGGGGGTGTGTTGGGGGGGGCCGGGGGGCTGCTGGACCTGGCTCCTACTCGCTCGGGAGCTGATCGTGGGCCCCTCCTCCCCCCCTGCACTCTCAACAGACCAGAGGATGAGCGTTTACACCATGGGAGTCCACAACGGCTAGAAAGCAAACTCTGGCTGTTAAATAGGAACCTGTCCACCCCTGACAAGCCTGTGCCTGTGAGAGACTGAGCGCATGCATGTTCGTGTGTGTGTGTGTGTGTGTGTGTGAGACTGAGCGCGTGTGTGCTCGTGTCTGTGTGTGTATGTGTGTGAGACTGAGCGTGTGCGTGTTCATGTCTGTGTGTGTGTGAGACTGAGCACGTGCGTGTTCGTGTCTGTGTGTGTGTGAGACTGAGCGTGTGCGTGTTCGTGTCTGTGTGTGTGTGTGAGACTGAGCACGTGCGTGTTCGTGTCTTTGTGTGTGTGTGTGACTGAGCGTGTGCGTGTTCGTGTCTGTGTGTGTGTGTGTGAGAGAGAGTGAGCACGTGCGTGTTCGTGTCTGTGTGTGTGCCTGTGTGTCTGTGTGTGTGTGTGTGAGACTGAGCACGTGCGTGTTCGTGTGTGTGTGTCTGTGTCTGTGTGTGGGTGAGAGACTGAGCACGTGCGTGTTCATGTCTGTGTGTGTGTGAGAGACTGAGCACGTGCGTGTTCGTGTCTGTGCGTCTGTGAGAGACTGAGCGCGTGCGTGTTCGTGTCTGTGTATGTGTGTGTGACTGAGCACATGCGTGTTTGCGTCTGTGCATGTTCGTGTGCGTGTGTGTGAGAGATTGAGCACGTGCGTGTTCGTGTGTGTGTCTGTGTCTGTGTGTGTGTGAGAGCGCATGCGTGTTCGCGTCTGTGTGTGTGAGACTGAGCGCGTGCGTGTTCATGTCTGTGTGTGAGACTGAGCACGTGCGTGTTCATGTCTGTGTGTGTGTGAGACTGAGCACGTGCGTGTTCGTGTGTGTGTCTGTCTGTGTGTGTGAGAGACTGAGCACGTGCGTGTTCGTGTCTGTGTGTGTGCCTGTGTCTGTGTGTGTGTGTGAGACTGAGCGCATGCGTGTTCGTGTCTGTGTGTGTGTGAGACTGAGCACGTGCATTCGTGTCTGTGTGTGTGTGTGTGAGAGACTGAGCGCGTGCATGTTGGTGTCTGTGGGTGAGAGACAACACGTGCGTGTTTGTGTGTGTGTGTGTGAGAGACTGAGCATGTGCGTGTTCACGTCTGTGTGTGTGCCTGTGTCTGTGTGTGTGTGAGACTGAGCACGTGCATGTTCGTGTCTGTGTCTGTGTGTGAGACTGAGCGTTTGCGTGTTCGTGTCTGTGTGTGTGCCTGTGTGTCTGTGTGTGTGTGAGATACTGAGCACGTGCGTGTTCGTGTCTGTGTCTGTGTGTGTGAGAGACTGAGCGTGTGCGTGTTCGTGTCTGTGTGTGTGTCTGTGTGTGTGTGAGACTGAGCGCGTGCGTGTTCGTGTCTGTGTGTGTGTGTATGAGAGAGACTGAGCGCGTGCGTGTTGGTGTCTGTGTGTGAGACTGAACACGTGCGTGTTTGTGTCTGTATGTGTGAGAGACTGAGCACGTGCGTGTTCACGTCTGTGTGTGTGCCTGTGTCTGTGTGTGTGTGAGACTGAGCACGTGCGTGTTCGTGTCTGTGTCTGTGTGTGAGACTGAGCGTTTGTGTGTTCGTGTCTGTGTGTGTGCCTGTGTGTCTGTGTGTGTGTGAGAGACTGAGCACGTGCGTGTTCGTGTCTGTGTCTGTGTGTGTGAGAGACTGAGTGTGTGCATGTTCGTGTCTGTGTGTGTGTCTGTGTGTGTGTGAGAGACTGAGCGCGTGCGTGTTCATGTCTGTGTGTGTGTGTGAGAGACTGAGCGCGTGCGTGTTCGTGTCTGTGTGTGTGTGAGACTGAGCGCATGCGTGTTCGTGTCTGTGTGTGTGTGTGAGACTGAGCACGTGCGTGTTCATGTGTGTGTGTGTGTGTCTGTGTGTGTGAGAGACTGAGCACGTGCGTGTTCGTGTCTGTGCGTGTGTGAGAGACTGAGCGTGTGCGTGTTCGTTTCTGTGTGTGTGTGTGAGAGACTGAGCGCGTGTGTTTGTGTCTGTGCGTGTTCATGTATGTGTATGTCTGTGTCTGTGTATGTGTGAGACAGCACGTGCGTGTTCACGTCTGTGTCTGTGTGTGACCTAGCGCGTGCGTGTTCGTGTCTGTGTGTGACTGAGCGTGTGCGTGTTTGTGTCTGTGTGTGTGTGTGTGAGACTGAGCGCGTGCGTGTTCGTGTCTGTGTGTGTGCGAGACTGAGCACATGCGTGTTCGTGTGTGTGTGTGACTGAACGTGTGCGTGTTTGTGTCTGTGTGTGTGTGTGTGAGACTGAGCGCGTGCGTGTTCGTGTCTGTGTGTGTGCGAGACTGAGCACATGCGTGTTCGTGGCTGTGTGTGTGTGAGACTGAGCACATGCGTGTTCGTGGCTGTGTGTGCGAGACTGAGCACATGCATGTTCGTGTCTGTGTGTGTGTGAGACTGAGCGCGTGCGTGTTTGTGTCTGTGTGTGTGTGTGAGACTGAGTGCGTGCATGTTCATGTCTGTGTGTGTGTGTGTGTGAGACTGAGCGCCTGCGTGTTCGTGTCTGTGTGTGTGAGACGGAGCGCGTGCGTGTTCGTGTGTGTGTGTGTGAGACTGAGCACGTGCGTGTTCGTGTCTGTGTGTGTGTGAGACTGAGCGCGTGCGTGTTCGTGTCTGTGTGTGTGTGAGACTGAGCGCGTGCGTGTTCGTGTCTGTGTGTGTGTGTGAGACTGAGCGCGTGCGTGTTCGTGTCTGTGTGTGTGTGAGACTGAGCGTGTGCGTGTTCGCGTCTGTGTGTGAGACTGAGCGTGTGCGTGTTCGCGTCTGTGTGTGTGAGACTGAGCGCGTGCGTGTTCGTGTCTGTGTGTGTGTGTGAGACTGAGCGCGTGCGTGTTCGTGTCTGTGTGTGTGTGTGAGACAGCACATGCGTGTTCGTGTCTGTGTGTGCGTGTGAGACTGAGCGCGTGCGTGTTCGTGTCTGTGTGTGTGTGTGAGGCTGAGCGTGTGCGTGTTCGTGTCTGTGTGTGTGAGGCTGAGCGTGTGCGTGTTCGTGTCTGTGTGTGTGAGGCTGAGCGTGTGTGTGTTCGTGTCTGTGTGTGTGAGACTGAGCGCGTGCATGTTCGTGTCTGTGTGTGTGTGTGAGACTGAGCGCGTGCGTGTTCGTGTCTGTGTCTGTGTGTGCAAGGCTGAGCGTGTACATATTCATGTTTGTGTGTGTGACTGAGCACATGCGTGTTCATGTCTGTGTGTGTGTGTGAGACTGAGCGCGTGCGTGTCGTGTCTGTGTGTGTGTGAGGCTGAGCCCGTGCGTGTTTGTGTTTGTGTGTGTGTGAGACTGAGCGCGTGCGTGTTCGTGTCTGTGTGTGTGTGTGAAACTGAGCGCGTGCGTGTTCGTGTCTGTGTGTGTGTGTGTGAGGCTGAGCCCGTGCGTGTTTGTGTTTGTGTGTGTGTGAGACTGAGCGCGTGCGCGTTCGTGTCTGTGTGTGTGTGAGACTGAGCGCGTGCACGTTCACGTCTGTGTGTGTGTGTGTGAGACTGAGCGCGTGCGCGTTCGCGTCTGTGTGTGTGTGTGTGAGACTGAGCGCGTGCGTGTTCGCGTCTGTGTGTGTGTGAGACTGAGCGCGTGCGTGTTCGCGTCTGTGTGTGTGTGAGACTGAGCGCGTGCGTGTTCGCGTCTGTGTGTGTGTGTGTGTGTGAGACTGAGCGCGTGCGTGTTCGTGTCTGTGTGTGTGTGAGACTGAGCGCGTGCGTGTTCGCGTCTGTGTGTGTGTGTGGACGTCACTCTGTGTGGCCTCTCAAGCTGAAGGTTGTGGTTTCAAGTGAAATACGGGCTGAGTGAAGACACTGCGTCTGCAGATGTCCTTGAGGAGGCAAAGGACACGGGCTGCCGCGATGGCGGGGGAGGGGACTCTGGAGCCAGCCAAGCCTGACCGCGCCCAGCCCGGAAGCAGAATGAAGTCACAGGACAGGATCCGAAGCCACCCCCACTCCCCGCCGGCCACGCCGAGTGTCCCCAACCTTGCAGGCAGCCCGGGCCCTGGAGGGCCTTCCGGCCCCTGACCACAGCCCCCGAGAAAGCCGTCGTCGGGAGGGTTTGTAGGGATAAAATACAAACTTGGTTGCTTACAAAAACCACTCACAGCTTCAAAGCTCTGGTCCCCTGTTGTCATGGAGTTGACAACACCGATAAGGATCAAAGGGACCAGAATAGACTGGAAGGGCTGGTTCCCACCTAACTCGTAGAATCTGTTTTCTCCCTAAATTTCTGGCTCTCTCTCCTCCTGAAGAATATTCTAGATGCTGTAGCGTGACCCCCGTCACTGTGAATGCCACATCCCCTGCTGTCCCGGGAACAGCACCCTCTTCTTGGGATGCGTCCCCCCAGCCATGGGGCCGTCGGACTGCCCCCCCCAACCGCTGGGTGACCACGGGACCCACGCCGGGCCGACCAGGACTCTGACCCGGGCCTCTCCCATTGGGATGGAGGGAAGAGGGTCAAGCCTTCTTGGGAGACGGGGGTGGGGAGCCGTGAGTGACCAGGGACAGAGCCCGGGGGGCCTCCCTGCAGGCCGGTTCCTGGTTCCAGAGCCTCTGAGGCCTTGCCTCCCCTGGCCTGAACCCCAGGGTGGTTCCATGAGCTGCGTTTGTGTCCCCTGCAACTTGCCAAGTCCTCCTCTGGAGTGGCCGTGGTGAGGATGGCCCCCCCACGGATGGACCACCCGCCTCCTGGCAGCTCCTTAGAAGCCTGCCCTGCCCACCCTCGCCATGAACCCCGGTTACCCTCCAGGCAGCCCCTCACTTTCCCCTCGTTCCCGTTCATCACAAGCGGGGGTCTATGTGGGAGGGGCGTCCCACCTGTCGTCCCTGCCCCCCCACTGCTGTAAATGACGTGACGGCAGGGCCCTGTGGGGCTGCCTCGGTCAGGACTCTTTCAGGGGCGAGGCTCAGAAACCCACTTCGAACTGCGTCAAGCGAGGAGGGAGCGCATGGCCTGCGTCCCTGGGGCGTCCGGACGGGAGCTGGCTCACCCCCCCATCAGCCTCTCTGTGCAGCAGGGTAACGACGGTCACGCGTGCTGGGGGCGCCACTGTCACGGATTCATAAACCCCGAGGGGGCAAGTGCCCCCCCCAGCCTGGTGTCGCAAGGTCAGAGGAGGCTTTGCTGGCCCTGCCAGGCTCACGTGGCCTCTGCTGAGCCGGTCGCAGGCTTGGGGTCAGAGGGCCGTGATTGCTCTGCCCCGAAGGAGGCAGGGTCGCAGGGCAGCGGGGGGCCTCCGGCAGAAAGAAGGCCCGGGGGGCCCACCCCCAGCGCCCGCTACCTCATACGGTCTCTTGACGACTCCACGGGGAGCATCAGGACCGCCACCCGCTCTGGCCCACGGAGGCCACGTGGCTGGGGTGCTGGGAGACAGAGCCCCAGAGAAGCTTCCCTCCCTCCTTCCTTGGGTCAAAATGGAAAAATCCGAAGTACCCTCAGCTCCCAGTGGCTCAGAAGGCAGCCAGACCATCAATTATTAAATATCCCTTAAAAGCCCAGGAAAACTGAGATGGGGACGCCATCGGGCCCCCCACAGCCTTCAGCTACAAAGGGTCAGTTAGGTCTGGGGGGTGTGAAGCCACAGACCCCAGCCGAGAGCTCCCCGTGTCTGAGCCCTGCTGGGGAAGGGGTTTCCAGGCAGGCCTCCTCCTTCGTCCCTGTGACTTCCTGGGGCCCCGGGGAGCGGCGGGGACTGTGATACTTTAGGGTATGTCAGCAACACGCCCGAATCCTCCGTGAGCCCGGGCTCCGCGGACGGATGTTCAGGAACCCAGAGGCGAACCTTTGGCTAAGGGCAGAGCTCTTTTTCCCCCATGAATATTTATTACACGGCTCTTGCTCATACTTCATAAAGCAACGCACATTCCCCCAAAAATCATATTGTGTATATTATTCCATCGACTATAATCTTTATTTCCAGTCACTTTCCTTCTCCCTCTTTTCTTTCTCACCACCCACCTCTCCTCCCAGCCCACGGCTCCCTCAGCGGGGGTCGGAGGGCGTCTGCAAACCCACCGTGGACGGAACCAGGCAGCGGTGACCCAGTCTCTCAGGAGCCCGGAGCTGTCGTGGACCCGTCTCCTGTGGCTTCCACAACACATACCACACACCAGATGACTCAAAGCATCATGTGGGCCTAGCCACGACCCCCCAGTTAATAATGCATTCCAAAACCCCCAGGGTCTCAAAATGTGTCTTCGGAGACAGGGTCTTTAAAGGGGTAATTAAGGTAAAATGAGGTCCCGAGGGTGAACCCCAATCCAACAGGACTGGAGTCCTTAGAAGAGGAGGATTTCAGGGCACAGACTGGCAGAGAGGGACGACCACGTGGGGACACAAGCCAGCCCTGCCCGCACCTTGCAGGGGCTGGGGGAGGGTCTGCCCCGGGCTCCCTCCCAGCTTCTGCTGAAAGCCTGCGACCCCGGGCAGTCCTTGGCTTGTAGACGCATCTCCCTCTGCTTCTAAGGACACCGGTCATTGCATTAGGGACCTCCTCTTAACCTGTGGACCACTTTAATCCATCTGGACCTCCTCTTAACCTGTGCAGAGACCCTATTTCCAAACAAGGTCCCGTTCACAGATACTGGCACTTAGGACTTGGGGCACACTTTTGGGGGGCACAGTTTAAGCCACGACGTGCCACCATGTACGAGGCCACCATACAGAGGAGAGGAGAGCAGTGTATCGAGGAATCCACGGCAGCCCCATCCCCAGCACTTTGAGCCGTGGCCCAAGCAGCAGACCCACGAGGGGAAAAGCCACCACTTGCATGTGACTCAAGCTTGTAAACCCGGGATGTGCTGCTCTCAGGCGTGGATGTCCAGGGAGTCTTGGCTCGTCTAGGCCAACCTCTCATGCTCTTGATGGGGAAGCAGAGCGTCAGAGGCACGGGGCTCATGTGAGACCCACCCTGGGCCTGTCGCCCCTGCCACATCCCTTGCTGCTCCACCCAGAGCCGCCATGTTTCATCTGATCCTATGTGCTTTTCCCGGCTCGTGTATCGCTCAGACCCCCAGAGAAAACAGATGGTGCATTCAGATTGGGATAATTCCAGGATTTGTTTCCAAGAGCAGGGCAGGGGGAGGGGGGCAGAGACCTGGGTCAGGACCAGAGCAGCTGTCCCCAAACCCAGAGAGTCGGGAAAGGGTCGGATACTGGAGCCTGGAATGAGAGGATCATGCAGAGGGGCCTTGGGGGGCCACGATGGCAGAACGAGAGACAGAGAGACACGGCCAGCCGAGGTGACCTCACCAGTGGGAGTCAGGGAAGAAATTCCCTGACCCCACCCTCCTCCCTCCCTCTAATCTCTTGTTGGAGACTTCCGTTGACCAAACCCAACCAGGAGCCAGAGACAGGGACTCCGCTGGTGTGGCCCCTACGGGGTAGCTTCCCAGGGCACAGAGCAGACTGGAGGGGGCAGAAGGGCAAACCCAGGAGGACGTTCCGTGTAGTCTGATGATGAACCCACCATGGTCATCCTGTCAGTGGCTGCCGAGATGTCTGGGCCTCTAGAGCTGAAAGAAATCTCCCTGGAGGCTTCTTAGTCTTTGGGAGGAAGCGGGGGTGGGGGGGCCCCACTGAGGATCTGATGAGATCCAAGTGTTCCTCTTCCCCGGCAATAGGCACATCCATCTCCTCCAGTTTCAAGCAGCAGAAACACCACCGGAACAGCTTTCTGCCAGAAAGGGAATTTACTGTCTCATGGAGTAGGTGTCAGGTAAGGCTGGATCCAGAGCTTTGCTGCTCTCTCCATTGTGCTTATCATCCTGAACTTTCTTCTGCACATCAGTGCTTGGCACATGGCAGACAGCTTGATCTTAGCTTCCCAAGTCAGGAGGCCCTAGGGGAGAAGCCTGCCAGCTCGATCCAGCCGAAGTTCTGAGGAAGGCTCTGGGGGGCCATGCACGAGCCATATGCCCATCCCCAACCAACCACTGTGTTCCCGTGGATGCTGTCTCATGACTGGCCTCCTGCTTCGTGCCTGACAGCCCTGCCTCCCCCACAGGGGTGGGGGGGGATGAGGAAGCTTTTTGAACCAACACTAACTGCCACAACCACAGTCCACCCCCTTAGACACCTGACATTTCAGGGGCCGCTGACCAGTGCCAAACTCTTTCCTTTACAGGAGGAGGAACAGAACCATAGACCAAGGTCACCCAGCGAGTTGAGAACAAAGCCGTCTGGGCTTTCTCTTGGAGAGCCTGAAACCTATTAATCCTTAAATGGCATTATCAAGGGACAAGCACTGAATTTCTTTAATCCTCCAAGGGGATTAGGAAAATGCAGCCAAGCTAAGCTCCTTCCAAGGAGGAAAGAGCCACCTTCCACCAACGAGGTGCTTCTCCCGAGCTGGCCCCGCCCCTGGAGGACAGGCAGTAGACCCCACAGCCAACGCCCTGGGGCCTCGGGACCGCCCCCACCTCCTAACCCTGCAGCCCGTAATTATAACGACCGCAGGCATCAGTGGCGTCCGACGGCTCAGGAAGGCTTCCAAGGGGGGGCCCAACCACGTGAACGAAGGTATCAAGTCTGGAAGGAGTCAGCCCTGTCCCTAAATTTGCAGGGCCTGGGGCAAAGGTCAAACAGCAAAAGTCCCACCTGCCGTGGGTCCCAATAGTTAAGAGCTATAAATCAAGCAAACAAACTGTTGAACAAATGTGTTCTGTCTCACACCTCGGACAACCTGGTGTGAACTGGGCTCCGTTCCAGGACACGGGGTTGGGGGGGCAGTAGCACCCTGCTGACCTCTGACTTCTGGTCCCCCATCCTAGCCAACCTCCGTCCACTACCTCCCTCTTTCCCACCCCTGCCAGCACCATCGCTCATGGCGAAATGTCACACGTGCGTGAGTGTGGACATCCCAGCCCACGTGGCCAAGTTCTGTCCTCACGCCCCGCGCCTGCATGCCCCTCGGTCACGCTCGGTCCGGGGCTGCCCGTGCCAGCCACGTAGTCAGTCATCAGGGGAAACGTCCCCACAGAGCCCAGAAGGGGGCTCAGGACTGCTCAGACAGGGAACCAGCGTGGGGCTGGTTCCACGTGGCAGTGTCCATTTGGCAGGATCTGAGGGGAGCTTGTTCTCCAGCACAGCACTGGGAAGGCAGAGATGAAGCATCTAGAATGTTCCCTCACTAAATCCCACGGGGTGGAGGGACATGGGGACTGTGCCCACTGCCCCCCAAGGGCCACACCCAGCCTGCTCCCCAGCCTGGGGGACAGCCTGACCTCCAGGTGCCGAACACGCCCTCAGACCCCGACGCTCTGGTCGCGGGCAGGCTGAGGATCCCCGGCCCTGGTGGAGACCCTTCCTGCGTTGGCCCCCAGCACCCAGGCCCACACGCCCGAAGTGCTCTGGGGGCTCCGCTCCTCTCCTGCCCTGCCCCGTGACAAGGGGGCTGGGGCTCCCCCCTCAGGCCTGCCCTGGCCACTGGTCCCCCCACCCGGTTGCCTGGATGTTCTGGAACCGTGGGGTGAAAGGCGTCCCTCACTGCCAGACAATGCAGGTCGCCCATTGTGACAGGCCCCTCTGCGGCCCGAGCCGTCCTTGCACCGGGCGGCCTGCGGAAAGCCACCTGGACGACCTCGGGCTGGACGGTCTCGCCTCACCACGAAGCCCTGCACACCCAGCACAGAGCCCACAGGACCGAGAGTAACCGCCTGGCAAGATGCCCCGGGCACTTCATTGTCGATCCTGCTGATCGCAGCTAACAGCCGCCGGGCACGGACTTCAGTACCAGCAGGCTCAACGGTCGTCACGCATCATTAGCGGAATTAGCAACGATCTCGTGACGCGGCTACTGTCGGGACCCAATGTTTGCAGATGAGGCAAGTGAGCTCCGCTCAGCGGTCCCACAGCTCGGAGGTGGAAGGCCCAGGCTGGACTCAGATTCGTGTGATGGCGAGGTTCAAACTCACGCTTTCTGCTCTCCAGAGTGGAGGAGAGGACAAGGTGTCGGGGGCAGTCTCCAGGGACCTTGACAAGGAGCCAGAGGATCCCGGGTGGGGGTGGTCACCCTCTTGTCTCTCTCCGCCGTCTCCCAGTCGGTGATCTCACCGCGCACGACGTGGCAAGCGGCTCAAGGAAACGTCTGGACAGAGAGTCCCCTCAACAGACGTTCTCCATCCAAGGAGGGGTGCATCTCGCTCGGCTTACCTTCCTCCGTCGTACATTTCTGGATTGGTGAATTATCATCTTTATATTCAGAGGAAACAATAAAGCTATTTTCAGCTTGGGAACAAAACGAATCCAATGGTAAATAAAGCCCCAAAGGCTGGTGCTGGGAAGGCCCGCACTGTGTTCCCGGTTGGCCGGCTTCCTCTGCCTGGGAGGGGCTTCGTCTACACCACGGGGCGTGGGGGTGTGCAGGCGGAGAAGGGAGGCGGGCAGGGAGTCTTCTGGAGTCCTGGCGGCTATGCGGTCCCCCTCGGCTCTACAGATGCAGATAGTGAGGTCCAGAGAGGGTGAGCTCCGCGCCCCGGGGCACACAGCCTGGGGGTGCCAGGGAGCGCTTCCCCGAGATTGCTCCAGTGTTTTCTCAGCACTTGGGAACAGATGGCTCCAATTCCCACCCACGGAAGCCAAACATTTTCCCTGGTTACCCTGCTAATTTGCTCACAAGCCTCCTCTTGTAAATAGAGAGTACAAAGGCTCCCGCGAGCAGCGTGCCTGAGAGCAAATTCTGACTCCACGGGAAAGGCTTTAGGCGGAGCACAGCAAGCCCCAGGTAAGGCCCAGGTGTGGCTCAGGTGTGGCCTCGGCCGGCCAGCCCATCACGAGCGGGGTACCAGCTCGAGGCGCAGCCAGGCACCGGGCTCCAGCCCTGGTTCTGCCCCTTCCGCCGAGGCTGGCGGGGGGAGCTTGGGCCAGCCTCTGGGGCTCCCTGCATCCTCCTGTCATCTGCGAAATGGGCGTCAGATCAGTAGGACGCGAGACAGCGTGTAGGGGCTCTGGGAACGGAGGTGTCTGTGAGAATCTGGTCACCTTCATCTGGTGACACTGGGCTGGCGTCACTCTGAACCACCCCCACCCCAACCCCCCACCCCCCGCCACGGACAGTAGTCCACTCGCTCAGCCCCTTTCACTTCGGGAGCCCTCCTCCAGACCCAGCGCTGCCCCGAGACCCAGAGAGCAGCTAACCTCAAGACTCTTAGCTGTGTGATGCTGGACAAGTGCCTTCACCTCTCTGGGCCTTATCCCCACCTGTAAACCGGGCTGTCGTTGCAGGAAGGATTCCACGATGCCCGATACCCAGTGAGTGCTCACCAAAGTCAGGGGAGGCTCCTTGGAGGAGGGGACGGTGGCCCAGAGCCTTTGCAGATGAACAGATATTGGTGGGGTAGAGGGGAGTGTGCGATGACAGGCGGGCCCTCCAGGTAGAGGGAACTCCGTGGGTAAAGCTCGGGAAGGAGTCGCCTCCCTGTGGGGGAGGGGAAGCCACAGGAGACTGGGTGTGGCTGGGTGTCGGGGAGGGGGTGCAGGGGCTCGGTGGGCCAGGGAGCCAAAGGTTTGGACCTGGCGGGGAGGGAGGAGTCGGGGCTCCCAGCAGGCCCCAGGACCCCAAGCTTCCCCCACCCCCCCACCTCACCCACAGCAGCCATAATAAAGAGCTCTTCCTGCTCAAAGCTCCAGGAGCCAGGCCAGGCAGCTTCTGCCATCCTGGCGGGCCTCCAGCGGCAGCGGCAGCCCTGGGAGCCTTTATCCCAGCCTGCTGGCCGGCCTGGGGTGTGCTGAGGGGTGGAGACCCGGGAGGCCACTTGTGGCTTGGGGGCCCCAGTCCCGGAAGCCTGGCCAGGGTGCCACCCCTTTGATCTCCAGGCCTGGGGTGTGGGGGTCCCGGGCGCGGCGTAAGCTACAGGACAGACAGGGGTGGCCAGGTGGGACGAGCCTCAGCCTGGCTTTGCTGTGTGACCGGAGCCTCCCCCGCGTCCTAGCTTCCCCCCTGAGTCGCCGCCGTGCGGATTTGAGCAGAGCTCGGCTCCTAGCTGGTGTCTCTACGTGTCCACCCCCCCACCCCGTTCCCGCTCAGCACCACACGGGTGTCTTTGCCCTCTTAGGAGAGAATTATGGGCTTTGCTTCTTTATTTGATTTGCCTTTTTTGCCCAGATGGCTGGGCCTCCTCTTCTCCTGAGTCTGACAGCGGTGTCCATGCTTGGAGACAGGGCAGTATGCTGGGCTGACTCTGCGGCCTCGGGGTGACGCCAGCCAAGGGCCTTCTCCTCTCTGGGCCCCGGGGCCTGGGCAGCTCCAGGGGCCTTTCTGTCCGTGGTCAGAAATAGGTTTTGCCGCGTGGTCTCGGGGCCTAAGGTGCCTCAATAATCCCGTGTCCCGGGGCCACTGTGAGCCCGAAATGCGGTGCATATGCGGCTGAGACCCACCATCCCACCACTCACCTGCCGGCTTCTTCATCTCTAAAAGGGGGCTCAGGGGCACCCCGGTCTGTGCAAGAATCAGAGGAGGTGACGTCGGTGAAGGCTGCTCCCTGCACCAGGGGAACACGGAGGAGCGGAGACCCCCGTCCCTCTGCGATCTGCTGAGCCCGGCCCTGCCTGGCGTGTCCGTGGACAGTAGCCCACAAAGCCTCCCTCCCTCTGCCCTGGGGAGACTCCCGCTCCCTCCCCGGCTGTGTCCTGAGCAGGCCCCACACTTTGCTCTCTGTCTGGCTCTTGGCTGCAAGTACCGGTTGATGGGAAGAGTCTAATGGGCTTTAAGTTAATAAGTTGGGACTAAATTAGGTTTGAGCTCCGTAGGAAGTGGATGGAGTAGCCGCTGTGGCCCAGAACAGCCCCGCTGAGTGGGGACGGGCAGGCAGGGGCACCGCGAGGCGCTCTTTATTCTTCTTTCTCCTCCAATATTTTATTATGAACATTTTCAACATAAAGAAGATCCAAAAGAATTGTGCAGTGAACACCCAGATGCGCTGTCTCCATTTGCTCCGTTAGCTTTCTAGGACAGCTGTCCGTCCCTCCATCCCCCTCGCCAGCCACCAACCCATCTCGCTGTTTTTAATGCATTTCTAAGTCAGTGGCAGACATCAGTAAACTCCACCCCTAAACACGCGCATCATTAGCTAGAGGTCAATATTTGGTTTGGGTTTGGGGTTGTGTGTGTGTGTTTAGGCAGAATTTACCAACAGTGAAATGCACAAATCTAAAAGGGACACTCGCTGAGTTTTGACAGAGGCACACACTGTGTAAGCCTGAGCTCCGCCAAGATACAGAGCATCACTATCACCCCAGATAGTCCCCTACGCCCCCCACGCTTCCCGAGGGGCATCACCATCTTCATTACCTTAGAGCCGTGTTGCCTCGTCTAGAAGTTCCTATGAATGGATGTGTGCCCTTCTGTGTCCATGACGCCCTTTCACTCGGCACAGTGCTCTTGAGATGCCTCCTAGTTTTGGGGTACCAGTCGTGTGACCCCTTTTATTGCTAAGAACTACACCATGGCCTGGAAGGACCACAGTCTAAGCACTCATCTCCTGCTGATGGATGCCTGGGCTGTTGCCAGGTTTTGCTGTAGACACAGCAACATCTCAAAGGTGCCACTGTCCAGAGTAACAGACGTGGCTGAGAAATACTCCAGGCCATGCTCGAAACTCTCAGCCAGATGGAAAGGCTTCTAAGAATCTTAAAACTTGGACTCTCTCTGCTCGACTAGAGGGCTTCTAAAACTCTTAAGTGCCGTGTCCCGTAGCCCCAAACAGAGAGAGGATGTCTCAAACTGATGTGTGTGTTCGGCTTTTACCCATTGGAGGGTGTTGTAATCTGATACACAGGAAGCCCACGAGGTTTTCAAAGGAATCATACTGACCTGGACTGAGTAGAGCTGAGCCAAACCCCTGCTGGTGGGGTCCGAGGCCAGCGAGCTGACCTGTCGCCCACTCACCCTATCAGCCATTCCCTGAGGGTGAGTGGGAGGAAACAGGTGGGAGAGATCACCTGGCTCAGAACACCTTAGGCTCTGGGTTCTAGCCCTGTGGGCACTGAGGAATCATGGGAGACAGCAGAAGAAGGACACCTCTTTAGAAAGCTCACTCTGCCTAGGAAGTGGGTTGGAGGGTGGAGTGGCGAAAGCCAAGAGACCAAGGAGAAAGCCTTGGGAGCCATCCTACTGAAAGACGATTCTTTACAAAAATTTCTGGAACATCTGAGGCCATTTAGAACAGCACGTGGAGGGGCACCTGGGTGGCTCAGTTGTTAAGCGTCTGCCTTCGGCTTGGGTCATGATCTCAGGGTCCTGGGATGGAGCCCCGCATCGGGCTCCCTGCTCGGCAGGAAGCCAGCTTCTCCCTCTCCCACTCCCCCTGCTTGTGTTCCCTCTCTCGCTGTGTCTCCCTCTGTCAAATAAATTTAAAAATCTTTAAAAAAAAAAAAAAAAAGAACAGCACATGGAATTTGGCAAGTGAGGACAGCAGGTGCCCTGGCCCCTGGCAGTGGCAGCCCCCCACTCCCTCGGTCCACGAGGCAGACCCCAGCACGGCCTCTCCCAGCACTGACCTGGCTTTGCCACAGGGCCCAGACGACAGGACAGGCATGCCGCGGGCACCTCCCGCCCTCCCGCCCACCCGCCCACAGCCTGTCACCTGCTCCACTGATGGGGCCTTAATTGGCTGCATTTTTCATCCTGGCAGATGGCTGTCCTCCAAGGGAGGGTTGCTAACAGGGTCGGGAGGACAGACATCAATTAGCAGAGTGCCCGCTGCTATCAGTGAGGCCCGGGTGTCCCTGGCAGTGACACTAGGCCTGGCCCCGAGCCTCGCCCACCCTGGCACCCCGCAGGGAACCCTTTCCTGGCCCCGCACTCACTCCCAACAGAGGCACCATGAGTAACGGCAAACACACAGGATGCAGGGCCACAAGGCTCAGCATTGACCTACCGGCTAGGGACCTTTCTGGGCCTAGGTCTGCTCACACATAACCTGGGCGAGGACGCTAACAGTCCCATGTCCTAGGAGAGCTGGGAGATTTATTTGTTTTTTAAGATTTATTTATTTATTTGAGAGAGAGAGAGAAAGAACACACAGTGGGGAAGGGCAGAGGGAGAGAGAGAGAGAGAATCTTGGGCAGGCCCCATTGTGGGGCTCAACTTCACAACCCTGAGATCAGGACCTGAACCGAAATCAAGAGTCAGACGCTTAACGAACTGAGCCTCCCCAGCATCACGGCCCCACTTCCTCCTTGACACCAAAGGTTCTTCCTGCTCTGCAGAGCCCACAGCTGGGTAGGCCCTGAGGAAGGCTCCTGACCCGGCCAGCCGAGGGGATGGCCCGCCCCTCAGCCCCGAGACCTCCTCAGATACACCCACCCCTCCTGCCACCGCCGGCCCCTTCAGCCCCCACAATACAGCCCTGAACCCCCACACACACAACCACAAGCCCCTGCTCAGATCCTTTGGACACTGGGCAACATCATTCACATGCCCAGACTTTGGCCCTAATCTAAACCCCAAAGGTTCTCCAGTTGTTCCAGACCAGGGGTCCTTCACCCCCAAGTCCTCCCATCATTTGGTGCCATGAGGAGTCAGGGTGCAGAGAGCATGGGAACCAGGCAGATGAGGCAGATAAGATCTCTATCTCGTAAACATGTGTTTCGTTTTCCATGAGAAACACGTACACGGCAAAAAGCATTACAAATTGACCTGGGCTTATAGAAACAGTGGAGAAACAGAGAGGAACATTCAGGAACACTGTTCAATATTCTGCTACATTTCCTTCTAGTCACTCTCTATGTGGCGTGAGTATTCTGCGTGCGTAATTGTGTATCCTGCATGTCCCACTTAAAAAATGTAAAGCGTAGGGGCACCTGGCTCTGTCAGTTAAGCATCTGACTCTTCATCTCAGCTCAGGTCTTGATCTCAGGGTTGTGAGTTCGAGCCTCATGTTGGGCTCCACACATGTTGAAGCTTATTTAACAAAACAAAACAAAACAAAAAAAATTCAAAGCTTACAAAAGGCTACAGAAAGTTAACTAACTTGAATTTAAATTAAAAAAAAAAAAAGGCTACAGTAAAAATAATTGTCCCTTCTCTGACCCCAGCCCCACAGTCTCCTTTCTCCAAGGCAATCACTGTTACCTGCCAATGGTGCATCCTTCCAGAACAACCTGTGTGCAGGCAAGCACATCCATGTATGCTCTCCTTTGTAACACAATGGTTTCATACTCTATACACTGTATTAGTCAGGATCTCCAGAGAAACAGAACCAATAGGATGTGTATGTATATGTGTGTGTGTGTATATATATATATATACATATATATGTATAAATATAAACACATATAAATCCATATATAAATATAAACACATATAAATCCATATGGATATATATGGATTTATTTTATGGAACTGGCTCGCACAATTATGGAGACTGGCAAGTCCAAAATCTGCAGGGTGGGTCAGCATACTGGAGACCGAGGAAGAGCTGATGCTGTGGCTGAAGTCCAAAGGCTGTCTGCTGGCAGAATTCCCTCTTCTTCAGGGTTGATCAGCTTTCTGTTCTATTCAGGCCTTCAACTGATTGGGTGGGGCCCACCCACATTATGGTGGGCAATCTGCTTTACTCAAAGTCCTTGGATTTAAAGGTAAACCTCATCCAAAAACACCCTCACAGAAATATCCAGAATAATGTTTGCCCAATATCTGGGCACCATGGCCCAGCCAAGTTGATGCATAAAATTAGCCATCACACATATTTTTTTGAATCTTGCTTCTTTTTTTTTTAACAGCAATATATCTTGCAAATTGCTCTATATCAGTACAAATAGAACTGCGTCATTCTTTTTAATGATTGCATAGTATACCATTGTATAGATACAGCTTTGAACAGATATGCTAGTGTAATGTATAAATTCTTAAAAATAGAATTAATGGAACAAATGATTTCTGCATTCTGATGTGCCAAATTCCTTTCTATCATAGAGGTTGTACAAATCTACACTCCCACCCCACCGTGCGGGAGGGCCTCTTGCTCTCACCTTGCTACGACCTACTTCAAACTTTGGTTTTTGCCAAAATGCTAAGAGAAAAATAGCCTCTCAATATAGTTTTAATTTGAACTTTCTTACTAGGTGTAGAGTCGGGCAATTTTTCATATGTTGAAGCCACTGTGTTTTGGGTTTTGTTTTCTTTTGTAAATTGTCCGCTCATGTACTTTACCCATCTTTTCTATTGGTTGTTTGGTCTTTTCCATTTTGATTTGTAAGTGCTCTTTATATATTGAGGAAGTAACACCCATCATATGTGTTATCATATGTGTTGCAAATATTTTCCCCACTTGGACATTTAGCTTTTTCATTTTTTCATAATGGGTTTTTCCATGCACAAGTTTTATGTTTTTATTTTTATTTTTTTTAAATGTTTTTTTTTATTTATTCATGAGAGTCAGAGAGAGAGATAGAGAGAGGCAGCGGCAGAGGGAGAGGGAGAAGCAGGCTCCCCGCTGAGCAGGGAGCCCAATGCAGGACTCGATCCCAGGACCCTGGGATCGTGACCTGAGCCGAAGGCAGAGGCTTAACCATCTGAGCCACCCAGGCGCCCCACAAGTTTTATGTTTTTAATGAAACAGTCAAACGTGGTAGTCTTTTCATTGATGGCTTCTGAATTTTGCGTCTTATGTAGAAAAAACATTCTTTCTATAAGATTATCAAAAGCAAAAATCTGGAGTTTTTTCTTGTTGTTTTTGTTGGTGGTGGTAGTTTGGGCTTTAGCTTTGGTATAAGGCATGAGATAGGAATCCAATTTTACTTTATTTTATTTTGTTTTCAGATTATCACCCCATGCTGCAAACACCTCTCACACAATAATCCATCTTTCTCCCACCAATACAACAAGCTACCTTTGACAGTGTGTGCATTTGGATTGACTTCTGGAACTGCCTTCCGTCCCCTTGATCGGTTCATCTCGTGAAAGTCTAGCCCCCATGACTGTCAGTACAAGAGCTTTGTTTTAGGCTCAGTATCTAGCAAGTTTATTTCGATGCCTTCTCCTTCTTCTTCTTTAGTCTTTTCTGGGCTCATTCTTGCAAATTCATTTTCCCGTATGAATTACAGAATCAGTTTATCTAATTCCAAAGGAAGGACATCTTGCTGTTATTTTTACTAGGATGATGTTAGATCAGAGCATTGATTTAGAGAAATGACATGTTGGTCACAATTTTTAGTTTTCCTGGGGAAGAACAGGGCATGACTTTATGTTTATTTATTTTCTTCTGGGTGCCTGGCAAAGGTTTCTCTTTCTTTCTTTCTTTTTTAAATGTCCTTTTACAAGTTTCTCGTATAGGTATTGGATGTTTCTAATTAAGATTATTCCAGGGATAGGGGACGCCTAGGTGGCTCAGTTGATTAAACATCCGACTCTATTTTTTTTTTAAAGATTTTATTTATTTATTTGGGATAGAGAGAGCACAAGCCATGGGACAGAGTGAGAGGGAGAAGCAGGGTCCCCGCTGAGCAGAGAGCTAGATACAGAGCCTGATCCCAGGACCCTGGGATCATGACCTGAGCCGAAGGCAGACGCTTAACAGACTGAGTGCGCCCCTAAGCATCCGACTCTTGATTTCAGCTTGGGTCATGATCTTGGGTTGTGAGATCAAGCCCCACATAGGGCTCTGCGCTTATTGAAGATTCTCCTTGAGAGTCTCCCTCTCCCTCTGCTCCCCCCCACGCTCTCTCTCTTTCCCTCAAGTAAATAAATAATTAATCTTTTCAAAAATACATTATTCCAGGGATTTTTATCTATTTGGTTGCCAATGTCAAAGAATCTTTTCTTTCATTTCCTTTTTCTGATTGTCTCTTGTGCCTCAGGTGGGAGAGCTGTGGAAATCTCTTAAAAGGTTTTCATTTGGGTCACTTGGATCTTCCAGCTCTATAATCCTGTCACCTACAAATAACAATAATTCAACTTCTCTTTTCCGATTTCTAAATGTCTTATTTATTTCTCTTGTCGAGCAATATCAGCTAGGACTCCGAAGTGGGGGAGGGCAAAAGGGCAAATACCAGAGGTGAGAAATCTTACTTTTCATGTTTAAAGAGATGTGCCTTTGACTTGCCATCCACATAAAAATGCACTAATTCCTATTTTGTTAGGGTTTGTGAATAATTAGGAATAGATGTTGTATTTTACCAAATGCCGGCCAAACGTGGTATTTTACCCATTTTAGTGTCCGTATCAGTGACCATATGTTTTTTCTTTGACCTGTTCCTATGATGCATGATGTCAGTAGCGTTCTTACCATCCCTGCGTGGGCCACGTTGTAGACCCTGCTAATCAGTGTGCTCCTGAATTTTGTTCGCTGCTATTTCATTGAGGATTTTATACCGCTATTCATAGGTGAGACTGGCCTGTTGTTTTCTTAGAGAAATCTGCCAGGTTGAGAAAGCTCTTCTTTCTTTTTTCCCGTGCTCTGGAAGAGTAAAGTTGCACACTGTGGCTCCTTCTTCTTTAAAACTTTGGTAAAATTCTGCAATTCTGTGAACCTGCCCAACCAAGCCTGGGGTTTCGAGCAGAGGGGTAATAGATCTTTAGCAGAATCCTCTAGTTCCTGTCTAGTAATTGTTCTATTTAGATTCCTTTCTCTTCTGAGAGCAGGTTGTCTGGCTCATTTGTATTTTCCTCGAATATCATTTTACCCATCTTTTAAAAAATGTTGTGGCCTAGATGCAAAGTGTCTTTTGTATTCCTGTTTCTGTGGCACTAAGCGCTTGCCCCCTACCGGTTGCACGGTCTGGTGGTCCCTCAGAATCGTACATCCCGGGGGTGACTTAGGATTCCGCAGTGTGGTTACACAGACTTCCACTGGTTTCCCTGGGTTTTTCAAATATAACAATCACGTTGTCTGTCCCCCACCATGATGACTGTTCCTTACCCACTCTCCGAGGGTAATTGGGCTATATTTGCAATGCTTGGCTGTTACAATGCACATCTTCGTGTACAAAGCCTTTTCTGTATTTAGAATTATTTCCTTGGGCTAGATTTTCTGAATCAAAGGGTAAGCATGTTTTTTAGGCCAATTTACTTTCCAGAAGGGTTGTTAAAATTTGTACTCCCACCAGCAACCGCGGATTTAAAACCTAGGTCGGGTCATGCTTCTTCCTCCAGCTGAACCACTCCGGGGGCTGCCAGCCCTTCCCACTGCCAACAAGACCCCCCTCGGGCTGGTTTCTGCCCCGACCTCACCTCCCATCTCCCACCGGAAGGTTCTCCCTCCTCTGTTCCCGCTACACTGACCTTCTTTCTGTTCTTGAATATAATGAGTTTTTCTGGCTCCCGGACTTCGCCCTGGCTGTTCCCTGTGCCGAAAACACGCTTATCACAAACCGCCCCACAATGGGCTCCTTTCCATCACTCCGTTCAGGTGTCACCTTCCCAGGATGGCCCTCCCTGACCACTAGGCAATGATGCCTACCCCATCCCCATGGCCACACACTATTCCACCATTCTGTCCTGTTGTCTTGCAGCCATTGGATGCTTCCTGAAATGGCTACTTGTTTGTTGCCAGTGTCCCCCATTAGACTGAGACCCCATGGGGGCAGAGACCCCAAAGTGTCTCCTGTAGGGAGAGCAGTGTCTCATACACACTGGATAATTTTTATTTACACCCAGGAGAGCTTGGCGTGGCTTCCTGCATAGGCCCTTTCAAAGCTCCCGACCCAGGGGAAGCACAAGGCTCATTTACTTTAAGATCAATCACTTTGGGCCCCTGGGTGGCTCAGTCGGTCGAGCGTCTGCCTTCGGCTCAGGTCATGATCTCAGGGTTCTGGGATCGAGTCCTGCATCAGGCTCCCTGCTCAGCGGAGGGTCTGCTTCTCCCTCACCCTCTGCCGCTCCTCTCTGCTTGTGTTCTCTCTCTCTCGAATAAATAAAATCTAAAAAACAAATAAATAAGATCAATCACTTTGATCAGCTGGCCATTTCCCCTGGTCCAAACAACACGAGACGAAGGGCAGGGGGTGAGTCCCACCCTGAGCTCACATCAGCACCCTTTCACTTGACTTCACTCAACGCAGCATAATTCAGCACCCAGTTCAGTCCACCCTTCAAACAAATGTTTGGCTTTTACTGTATGCCAGGCACTGTGCTGAGCACTGAGGATCCAGACAGAAATAAAGCAGGGCCTTACTCGCAGGGGGCTGCCAGTCTCTTAGAAGCGACGGGCAAGGCTTTGAGAAAAGGTGCCAACCACAGTTATGGGCTGACCGGTCCCTCCGGAGCTTACTGCTGGATGGCAGAGGTGGGTCTCAGGGCAACAGGAGGAGCTAATCTGGTGAGAAGTGAGGGGAGGCATCCAGGCACGGGCCTGGCGGGTGCTTTGGCAGCCACCTCCTCTGATCCCATCCTGGTGGCTCGGTCCTGCATGAGGAGGGGGCTCACCTAATTCCCACGGACACAGATCCCAGCCCTAGAGGGACCCAGGACATGTCTACTTCTCACCTGGGTCCTTTTCTCACCTTGTGGCAGGACCCCTTTCTCTGCATGGACACCCCCCTCCATCTCTGGCTCATGTCCTGTGCCAGGGCCCCGGGTGGGCTCCTCTCTGCAATGTCCCCCAAGCCTTCACACAATCTCTCTTAAAACCATGTTATAGAAGAATAAACTGAAGCTCAGACAGAAGTGTGGGAGCTGCAGCCCTCAGCCCTGAGAGAGGCTCCCATCTCTTTGGGAGAAAACCGAGGCTCCCAAGCTGGGGGGAGGAGAGACTGGGCAGGGGCGGGGACCATGCGAGGGAGCCGCACAGAGCTTGGCGTCAACCCCTAGACCTGGCTGGAATCCGCGCACCTCCCGGTCTCCAGCCCACGGACTCCTACTCATCCTTCAAAACTTTGAGTCTGGCCACCTGCGTGACCTGTCGCACCCACTAACCTGGGCACGGCAGGCCTGCCCCCTCCCCAGAGGACCCAAGGCGGGAGGAGGGGGGCAGGGGGGTAGTGGGCCTGGGCACCCACGCGGGGAGGTGGGCATGGGGATGGCGGGCTAGATCAGACGCACGTCACCCCGGGGTTGGCTGGGTGCCACCACGCCCCTCCCCGGGGTGTCGAAGGCGACGACCTCAGCCTCGGCCCCGCCCCCGCCTCTGCGGACTCCCCGGGATGGGGAGGGCGGGGGCGGGGCTCCGCGCGGGGGGGGGCGGAGGGGGAGGGCGGGGCAGGCAGGCGGGGCTCTGCGCGGGGGGCGGGCCGGGGCGGAGCGCGGTGGCCCCCGCCGCGCCGGCCGCTGCTGCTGCGCCCCCCGGACACGCTCGCCCACCCGGGCCCGGCGGACCGCGGACCCGCGGAGGACGCCGGCTGCGCTGGGCCCGAAGCGCGGAGCGTGGGGCGCGGGCGCCCAGGGGTCCCGGCGCGGGGGCAGCGGGCACAGGCTGGGCCGGGCGCGCCGAGGACCCCGGGGCCCGGCCGTGCAGAGGTAAGCGGTCGCCGCGGAGGTGGCGGGCGGGGACAGGGACGGGGATGGGCTGGAGCGCGGAGACCTGTCGGAGCCTTTGTCTGCGGCGCGCGCGGCCCCACTCCGCGCTCCCTCCCCCTCCGCGCCGGCTCGGGGCAGCTGAGTCCAGGGGCGGGGGCACATGGCTCTGGGGACCCCGAATCTCCCACCCCACCCCACCCTTGTCCTGGGAAGAGGTCCAGCATCTGGACCGGGCCAGCCCCCCCCCCATCAGCCCATCTGCGAGCGCAGGACCCAGACCCAGGAGAGTGGCCAGTGGCCTCAGGCCATGCCCAGGTCTGGGAGCCACCTCCCTCCCTAGGCATGCCCAAAGGGTCCTTCCACCTGAAGTTCTTCCCTGGACCCCCTCTGCCCCATCTCACCTCATCCCCCAGCCAGCTCCCTCCTAGCTCTTGGAAAAGCTGCTGTAAGAGGCAGGGCCTGTGTCCAGGGGTCACCTCGTGGTGGCCTGGGGAGTCTGTCGTTTGCCTAGGGGCACAGGCCTGGGAACCAACTTTGTTGTTGATAGAGCGGGGCAGGCGGAAGGAGCCTGGGGGATGCAGAGTGCTGCCAGCCCTGGGACCCCCAGAAACCAAGGCCAGGGAGGAAGGGGTGGCTCTGGGCTGTGGGAGCCGCCAGCCAGCGCCTGAGGCCAGTGCATCCACCTCTCCAACGGAACTGCAGGAAGGGGGCGGCCGGGCGCCTTGAAACCCCCTTTTCTGTGGGCAGAACCAGCAGGGAGGAGTCGGGGCAATGTGTGGGCTCGGCTGTGGAGGCCTAGGCACCGGGGGCCAGGGACATCCAGGGGTGTCCAGATGGCTGGGGCTTGTGGCCCACGGTGAGTGTGAGGCCTGAAGACAGCCAGCAGGCTGGCTTTCCAAATAGAATTCAGGTTCCTTGTCCCCTCTGGGGGGACACACTGTAGAGGCAGAGCACAGCCCCGAAGG
The DNA here is from genome assembly GCF_964656455.1 of Halichoerus grypus. NCBI lineage: Eukaryota > Metazoa > Chordata > Mammalia > Carnivora > Phocidae > Halichoerus > Halichoerus grypus. Next base: position 3,868,165 of record NC_135717.1, read on the forward strand.
GGAGGGGTCAGCCTGGCCTTGGGAGCACATTCAGAAGCAGTGTCCACTCAGTCACAGTTGAAATGGGGGTGCCAAAGGCGCTCGATCCGGCTGGGACTCTAATGCCAAGCTGTGCGACCTCTGGCCTTGGCTCTGTGTGCAAAGTGGGGGCCTGTGAACCGGGCTTTCAGGATTGCTGGGGTCAGGAGCCCCCCCAGGCCCACAGCAGTGCCCGAAGCAGCGTCGTGTGTGACTGCTGAGCACCTCCTGTGTGCGGCCAGGCCTTCGGCCACCCAGCCACCCCCTCCCCCGATTTGTGAAGTACTTTCTCACCCTCCTTGTCCACAACAGAGAGGGAGGGAAACTGAGGCCCAGGGGTGGCCCACTGAGGCAGTGACTGGTGGTCTGTTGGCCAAAGACATGAACTGTGTCTTCTCAGCTACTCCCCAGGGGTGGACATTGAGGGGTCCTGGCAGGCTGGGGGGAGCCCGTGCACTCTTGGATTTTTTAAACTCATGTGTGTGTTTAGATTTTAACTAAAGAGGAACATGAGAGGAGGAGGAGTGGATTGGGGGACGATCTGAGGCTCCAGCTGTTGGTGTGGAGTCTGAGGGGTCTGGGGAGGAGCGAGTTGGCCTAGGCCAGGAGAGGTGGAGACGAGCCACCTCATGCACCCCCCAACTCTGCCACCAGTGAGGTCGTGCCGAGGGGCCTGGGGCCGCCGCAGGGGAAGCCAGAGCCCCCTGCCCACAGGAGGGCCCTGGAGCAGCACGTGGGGACAGTGGCGGGGCTGGCATTGTGGGTGGCACCCGCCTGCCTCACCGATGAGCCAGAGGGAACAGTGGGGCCGCCTCCTGGCTCGATGCTGAGCACGTCCGCCTTCCGGGTGGCGCGGCCAGGCGTGGCCAGGGCACTGCGTCTTGGGAAGCTTTGCGGAAGACCGGTCAGGGGTTCGGGGTTCGGGCGTCCTCCAGGGCACGGCTGGAGTGGATGGCAGGGAGGAGCATTCCATTGTTGTAGACCACTGCTCTGCCCCTGGCCCCTTCCCCAGCCTTCCTGTCTGCCCCGGGGAGGCCTGGAGGGCGGGGCCCGGGGTCTCTGAGCCTCCTGTGTGGGATCCTGCCCCAGGCCACCGAGCAAGGCCACGGTCATCCAAACCAGGCCCAGCTCTGTCCTAAATCCCACCTGGGCCCCCCAGCTCCAGATGTGGCAGGAGGCCCAGGCTGGGGGACACTCAGGAAAGGCACTGAGCCTGCAGGGGGGTTACGCCTGCTTCCCAGACCCCAGACAGAGAACCCCCAACCCTGTTCTCCATGCTTGTGGGAGGGGACTGGGGTGGCCTCGAAGCAGGACGGCTCCGGGCTCCAAGGCCCCAGTAAAAACTCTGTGCAAAGTAGGAAAGATGGATACACGGGGCCAGCAGGAGGCACTCGGTAACAGCGCATCAGGTCTGGAGGCTGGGAGCGGGTAAACTGAGGCAGGAGAGCAGGAGGAAATGAGACAAAGCATGAGCAGGCAGAGGTGGAGGGGCGGTGACAGGCTGGCCGCAGAGACGACTGGAGTAGTCCTGGGCACGTGGGATCCCTCGGGAAATGGGCCTTCTCCTGGCCTCTTCCGTGGGCTCCCGCACAAGCTCATGGGTGGGTCTAGGTGCCACGCTCAGTGCCCGATGCTCTAGTGTCCTGCCTGTGTCTCAGATTCTCCGCGAGGAGCTGCAATGAGATAAATGAATAAAAATCGTTAGAAAAACAAATTGATGGGGTGCCTGACTGGCTCAGTTGCTGGAAGGTGCGATCTCAGGGCTGTGAGCTCGAGCCCCACAGTGGGTGTACAGATTACTTTAAAAAAATAAAATCTTAAAAAAAAAGGAAAGAAAAAAGAAAAATGGATAACCCTTTTAGGGGAAAAAAACAAGACTCCCCCCATCCCCACGCCACAGTGGGGGTGTTTCTCCATCATGGATAAATTAGCTTCTTCCTTTCTTTTAAAGGTAAAGGTAGTAGACTTGAATTGAAGCAAGAGAAACTGAGGCAAGACCAAAGGAAGGACTTCCCGGCCCGGAAGGTGGTGGGCCCCGGAATGGAGGGCCGTGGTGCTTCGGAGTGTCCCACGGGCCTGGGTTTGGGTCGGGACGGCCCCCCTTACTGTCTGTGAGATGGGGGGTGGGGGGAGTGGCACCCTCTAGGCTCGCATGGCCTCCCCACCAGTAAAGTGAGTGAGTTCAGGCGCCTCCTCCCAGAGGGAAATGGTGCGTGGGACCCTGAGCACAGCGCGGGCACACACACCGTTCCATAACGTCGGTTGCAAAGCCCCCGGGGCCGGGGCAGTGGCCGGGGGCCCCCCGCACTCCCTCAGCCCGCCTCCTCTCCTCTCTCCGCAGCACGGGCTACCATGGGCTCCGTGGGCAGCCAGCGCCTCAAGGAGCCCATCACGGCGGGCACGCCGGACAGCAGCATGGTGATGAGCTTCAGCTTCGACGGCTGCCGGCTCGAGGAGGAGGCGGCGGGGACGGCTCAGGGCCAGGGCGGTGCAGCCGGGGGCGTCCCAGGTTTCACGGACTCTGGTGAGTTGGGGGGGGCAGGACCCAGGTGTGTGTCTGGCCCCGAGCCGGGATGGGCCGTGGGAACCCTCGGGGAGCCTTGGGTGGTCCCCGAGCGCAGGGCGCTGCAACAGATCAGGAGGGATCTGCCGTGGGGACGATCGAGCCGCGGTCTCAGGGACCTTACGCTGATGCCATGTGTCCGGGGCAGGTCACGGAGCCTCATCTGGTCCACCGGGCGGGTGGGAGGGCGCCCGGGGAATCACGCGCTGCCCCGTAGAGCTTCCGTCTGGAGGTGACCTGTTGTCGCTTTGGTCACCTTCGCTGGCCTCCCGTCAGTGGAGATGGGCAAGTGCCTGAAGGGAGGACCGATATGAGGTGCGAAGACTTGATTTTTGTCCTGGCTGTGTGACCTTGGACAAGGGCCTAAACCTCTCTTAGCCTCAGTCCCCTCACCTCGAGGAAATGGCCAGTTGCCTTTGCGACCAGACTTGCTGGGTAGAGGGCTGTGTGCGGGGCTGATGTTGGACAGGTTTGGGTTCAGCCCCATCCCTCTGCCAGCTTGGGGACCTGGGCGAGTTACCATTGTCTGGGCTTTGGTTATGTCCTCTGTGAAAAGGGAACGGTCCAGGAGCCACACTCAATGTGGCTGCAGCAAAAGCCCCAAAACATGGCTTAGGGCTGTCTCTGCACTCAGGAGGCCCCTGTGATAGCTCACTTTGGGGGGACTGTAGTTTATGCTAGCACCGCTCCAGGCTCAGAAGGAGGGGGGCTTATTCTCTGGTTCCGCCCCGTCTCTGCACATGGGAAGTGGAAGTCCTACTGGCCAAGCCCTGCAATGGGTTGCTCCCCCGTGCCTAGGCGGAGTCAGCTCTGGGCCCATCCCCAAGGTGCCAGGCGTCCCCTGGCCAGGCGTGGCACAAGATAGCATGTGGCCCTGGCAGCCGTGGCCATAGAAGTGGATGGTGGCCATGGCAGTGGTGGTTTTAACTATAGTGGCCTTGGTGATGGTGGCTGGGTCACTCAGGGTTCAGCCAAGAAACAGAGCCCAGTAGGAGATAAGCTAGACAGATGGTAGACAGTGTTGTCGATACGATGCAGGTGTAGATATATATATATATATATATATACACGCACACGCATATGGATTTATTTCAGAACATAACCAACTACAGTGGAGCCTGGCTAAGGTGGTCTGAAGTCCATAAGGAAGTCTGAAGTCCTGCGCTGTTCAGGGTCTCAGGTCTGGGAAGACCTAAATGTCTTGCCTGATTAGGTCAGGCCCACCCAGGGCAATTTCCTTTTGATTAACTTAGAGGCCACTGAGGAGGGACTTTAATCCACAAAATTCCTTCCCAGCAGCAGCTCAGTCAGTGTCTGATTGAACAACAAGGGATTAGTTCAGCCTGCCAAGTGGACCCGTAAAACTGACCCAGCACAGTCCACCCCTTGCCCGGCTTGGCTCCCAAACACAGCTCCATAACCACACTTAATCTCCAAATAAAGACACTGACAGAGTCATGCCACCCCTCTACAACCGAAAACACGCTGACGCTTTCCCTGGAAGATGCAAAGCCTGGCATGCCTCGGTCGCACCTCTCCTCTGACAGCCCATGATTTAAATCCTGAGATTTAACACAGGTGCATCCTCTGTTAGACGATGAGGTGATAAAGGGCACAAAACCCAAGCTTTGGGTTAATACCCATACACAAAAATATTCCTATCGAGGTAAGGGATAAATACCCACAAAAACGGGCCTTGCTCGGGTCTGAAGGGGTCACGTGGCCGTGGCTGGTGTTTATAACTACCTTTCTCCACTGCCCAGTCCTCGCCTTTTGCCCTCAGCTACTCAGCTGGTCATGTTGCTTTGCCTGGTGGAGTGACCCAGACCTTCATTTCTAAAGGTTAAGATCGGGTCGTTACCGTTTTCCATTGACTCCAGCCCCAGGGAGTGGAAGTCGTAGGAGATGCCGTGAGGAGCCTCTTGCGCTGCAGGGGTACTCCTATTCTGTTCCATCCCGGATAAGCCCCTGGTAGTCAGGATGAACCGCCCCAGCCAGGACGGCCACCCTCTTCTCTGCCTGTTGATTCAGGAGGAGCCCATCGTGGCCAGTGGCCGGTCGATGGGACTGTCGTGTGTCCGGGTAGAAGCGTTTCTCCCTTGGCAACCTGGACCCTCCCTTCGGGCCAGTGGCCGCGTTGCTGGCGGTCTCTGAAGGTCATAGGGGCTGGTCCCACGTCCACTCCCACGTCCACGTGCGCGCTCCCTGGAGGCAGGCGTGCTGACGGGGGAGCTCAGCCCCTTAGAGCACGGGCAGCCTCCCCAGCGTTTCGCCTCAGCTGAGTCTCCCAGCGGCCATCCACGGTTCCGTGAAGCCGGCTGCCTGTGGCCGTGATGGCGATGGCCGTGGGTGGTTGCCATGCCAGCTCTGGCCATGAAGCGGGGTGGTGGCCGCGATGCCGGTGGATAGGGTGGCAGTGACCGTGGTGGTTATGGGGATGGCGGTGCTGCGCTAGACTCTGGTCCTGGCACAGTGGCCGTGGCTTCGAGGGGTCCGTCCCCCTCTTACCTGCTGCCTCTGGGTTCAGCGGTCGAGGAGCCGGTGCCCGATGACCGCTACCACGCCATCTACTTCGCGATGCTGCTGGCCGGTGTGGGCTTCCTGCTCCCATACAACAGCTTCATCACCGACGTGGACTATCTGCACCACAAGTACCCAGGTGGGTCCCCGCGGCCGCGCCACCGCCGCAGGCTGGCCGCCACCCTCCCGAACCTGCTCAGGGAGCCCGTGTTATTCAGCTGCAGGTCGCTGAGGGACTCGGGGCAGCCACGCCCCCTCCCTGGGTGTCAGCCGCTTTGGGGCGGGGCGAGGAAGCAGCGCCTGGCGGGGGTGGGTGCGGAGAGGGGGCTCCCCCTGAGCGCCTGCTGCCGGCCCCCCCGCAGGGACCTCCATCGTGTTCGACATGAGCCTCACCTACATCCTGGTGGCGCTGGTGGCCGTGCTCCTGAACAACGCGCTGGTGGAGAGACTGAGCCTGCACACGAGGATCACCGCGGGTACGCTGCCCGCACACCTGGCCTGCCACTCACCTCCCAGGTTCCCGGCGCCTCAGTCTCCCCATGTGTAGGATGGGCACACCTCCTAGGAACGTTACAGGGTTCAGTGAGCGAAAATAGGGTCAAGGCCTTTGTGCATCCCCACATTTTGTCCTGGGGCCCCGTCTGCTCTTCCTGTCCCCTTCCTCTTCATGACGACATCCAGTTTCAAGGCCCAGCTCAAATGGTGCTTCCTCCAGGAAGCCTTCCAGGCACTTCCAAAGTGTCCCCGGCCCTCCCAGTATTAAGGAGAAAGGCAGACAGAGAGGGCATCTCTGACCGGGCTCTACAGGAAGGGTGGGACGAGGGGAGCCCCCGGCCCACTGCTCACTGCCCACCTCTCTGGCCTCTCCCCTAGGCTACCTCTTGGCCTTGGGCCCCCTCCTCTTTATCAGCATCTGTGACGTCTGGCTACAGCTCTTCTCTCGTGACCAGGCTTACGCCATCAACCTGGCCGCTGTAGGCACCGTGGCCCTAGGCTGCACAGGTAGGAGCCTGAGCGGGGACGCGGGCGGGGCTGGGGGGTTGGCGCCGAGCCTCTGAGTGAGTACCCAGTGCGGGCCGTCCCACCCCAGTCCCGCCGCCTGCTGGGGGTGCCCCACGCGGGGTGACGAGGGCTCGGTGCCAGGACGTAGCCACGTGCGTGCCCCCCACGCGTGCTCGCTCACCGTGAGCGCACACCCCCAGGGCCTCCTGCGTCCACTGGCACGTCCTACACAAAAGCGTGCCCGCGCACCGCACCTGCACGCCGCCCGCACGCGCACACTGCACATCCACAGTGCCCGTGCGCACCGAGCACACACTGCACGCGTCCCACACCCGCTGCGTGTCGTGCGGGCGTTGAGGTGGTCCCCACGTCGTCCCACGCATGAACTGCGCTTCAAGAACCATCTGCCCACGCCACCGTGTTCCTCTTGGGCCGTGGCTTTCTAAGTTATCTTTTTAACTTTTTATTTTGAAACTATTTCAAACCTATAGAAAGCTTACAGGACTAGCGCAAGGAACTCCCATAGACCCTTCACGTCAGCTCGCCGATGGCTGGCATTTTGTCACGTAGGCTTTCTCTCTGTCCCCCGTATAGATACGTATATGTTTCGCCCCTGAATACGTATAAATATAAAATAGTCTGTGTTTTCACCTTAAACCATTTGGGTTCGAGGGTGTATTTTCTAGAAGGCAGGACGTTTCTTCTATCGCGGTGATACGGCTGCCCGAGTCAGGAAGTATAACACCGCGCAGCGCTGTTCTCTGTGACCCGTGTCCACACTTCCCCAGTCGCCTCGATAACGTCCTTTATAGCGTTCTGTTCCTGACCCAGGATCCGATCCGGGATCACGCCCTGCGTCCGCTGTCACGTCTTTAATCCCCTTTAGTCCCGCGTGGTCCTCAGCTTTCCTCTTCCATGGCAGCGACGTTTGGAAAGGACCAGGCCGGTTGCTTTGTACTTTTTCACACTCTTTTTGAGCGGAAAGAAAAACATGGCACGCCATGAGCCAGTGAACGCATTTGCGTGAACGTGTGTGTTGATCCGTGAAATCAGGGCTCCAGGAAATAGTGTCCTCGGGTCTGTTTTGTTCTGTTCTATTTTGTTAAAAAGCAAATGCCGGGAAGGAGTAGGAGATCCTAGTTTTCCTAGTGTGACTGCCCCGGGCTGTCCATGTAGGCCACAGATTCGCCAACCTGCAGGGTCTGAGCCCGGGCATCTTTCCCCCCCTGGATCCTGCTGAATTTCTGCCCGTGTTGGTTAGGATGAGAGCAGGGAGGCCCTGGTAACCAGCTGGCCCAGAAATCTCAGTGGCTTCATAGAACTGAAACCACTATTTCTGGCTCTCGATGCGTGTCCAACACGAGGCCGGAGGCGATGCTCCACACTGTCGCTGGGAGCCAGGCCGCAGCGGTCCCCATCTGTCACACGGGGCCCCTTCGGTCACTGCCGCTGGGGGAAACCCCAGAAGTCCATGGGGGCTTTTCTCCACCTCGGCCAGAAGTATGCATGTTGTTTCTGCTCATATTTCATTGGCCAGAACTAGTCACAGAGCGTGGCCCCTGGCACATGCTGTTTGGTGGGCAGGGTGGGTGGACCCAATCCCTCCGCCACCAGGTGATGGTGGCATCTCACGGTCACTCCTCTGTCTCTCCCCCCAAGTGCAGCAATCCAGCTTCTATGGGTACACGGGGATGCTGCCCAAGAGATACACCCAGGGCGTGATGACCGGAGAGAGTGAGTATCTGCAGCCCCCCAGGAGGAACCCCCAGCGAGGGGCCACGCACTGGGCTGGGGACGGTGACCGCCGTGTCCCCCCGCCTGGCAGGTGGGGGGCAGGGACTCCAGGCGGGAAGGGAACGGCTGTGATGTGTGCACATTTGTACAAGGGTGCAGACCTTTGTGATGTGAGAAGCGGGGGGTCTAGAGGGACTTGGAGTGCTCGTGCGCCTGTGCACTGTGTGTCTGCTTGTGTGTGCGTGTGCGTGGGGGTGAGCCTGTCCAGACCTCGGAGCCCCAGACCCACGCGCTAACCTCTGCCCGGCACCCCCTCTTGGCTTCTCAGACTCACTTTCCCAAACCCACCTGTTCTGTCCACCTGCCCCTGCTCAGCGAATGGCACCCCCAAACCTGAAACTTACCCAGCACCCTTAGACTTGCCCTCCAGGCTGATCCCAGCACTCCAGCCCAGGTCCAGGTAGCCGGCTCCCCTCTGGCCCTGCTGCCCCCGCCCACATATCAGGGCCCCTTTGAAGCACCTTCCTCCAGATGTTCTCAGTCTTCTTTCCGTGCCCGGATGGGCCGGGGTCCACAGTGCGGTCCAGGTGGAAGCTGGGCCCAGTTCTCGTCTTCGGAGTAGTCTGCTCCTCTACCATGTGGGGGGGGTGGCCAGATGCCCCCAGGGCTCCAAGCCTTAGGTCTGTGGGGTTTGGTTCCAGGAAGGCCCGGGGCAGGCGGATCGCTTCTGTGTGTTTCATCAGGAAGTGAGCGAGGCGGCTGAGTGGTGCTGATTTGGGGTGGCTTAGGCGGCCAGGAGCCCCACATCCTGGGAGCAGCCCACAGTGGCCACGGCCCGCCTCTGCCAGACGCTGCCCAGGGGCTCGTGGTCACACCCCCCACACACATCCTGTCTGACGACCCCACCGCCCTCCCTTGTGATCTCGAGATCACACAGCCCCACACCCACACCTCCTGTCAGCTCCCAGCACGTGGACAAGTTGCTCCTCCTGAGCCCCTGCCTGCCCCCCCATCCTGCGCATTTTTGGCATTTTTCTGTGACTTGCTTGCAGTTCTCCCACCGAGCTCTGGGAAGGCAGGGCCTGTGTTCTCTCTGTTCCCACTGTGTCCCCAGGGCGGGATGGTGCGAGGCACACAGCGGGTGCTGTATAAATGCTCCTGGGGTGTGTGTATGAGGGAAAGGTCATCTGAGCAGGCACATTCTGTGAACAGCTCCCTGCATGTCTGGGGCTCGGGCCTGGGCCGGGGCAGGTGCGGGGCTGGGGGCAGGCCAGGTCTGGGTCGGGGTAGGGGCGGGGCTGGGGGCAGATCGGGTCTGGGCCGGGGCAGGGGCGGGGCTGGGGGCAGATCGGGTCTGGGCCGGGGCAGGGGCGGGGCTGGGGGCAGATCGGGTCTGGGCCGGGGCAGGGGCGGGGCTGGGGGCAGATCGGGTCTGGGCCGGGGCAGGGGCGGGGCTGGGGGCAGATCGGGTCTGGGCCGGGGCAGGGGCGGGCTGGGGGCAGGCCGGGTCTGGGCCGGGGCAGGGGCGGGGCTGGGGGCAGGCCGGGTCTGGGCCGGGGCAGGGGCGGGGCTGGGGGCAGGCCGGGTCTGGGCCGGGGCAGGGGCGGGGCTGGGGGCAGATCGGGTCTGGGCCGGGGCAGGGGCGGGGCTGGGGGCAGATCGGGTCTGGGCCGGGGCAGGGGCGGGGCTGGGGGCAGATCGGGTCTGGGCCGGGGCAGGGGCGGGGCTGGGGGCAGGCCGGGTCTGGGCCGGGGCAGGGGCGGGGCTGGGGGCAGGCCGGGTCTGGGCCGGGGCAGGGGCGGGGCTGGGGGCAGGCCGGGTCTGGGCCGGGGCAGGGGCGGGGCTGGGGGCAGGCCGGGTCTGGGCCGGGGCAGGGGCGGGGCTGGGGGCAGGCCGGGTCTGGGCCGGGGCAGGGGCGGGGCTGGGGGCAGGCCGGGTCTGGGCCGGGGCAGGGGCGGGGCTGGGGGCAGGCCGGGTCTGGGCCGGGGCAGGGGCGGGGCTGGGGGCAGGCCGGGTCTGGGCCGGGGCAGGGGCGGGGCTGGGGGCAGGCCGGGTCTGGGCCGGGGCAGGGGCGGGGCTGGGGGCAGGCCGGGTCTGGGCCGGGGCAGGGGCGGGGCTGGGGGCAGGCCGGGTCTGGGCCGGGGCAGGGGCGGGGCTGGGGGCAGATCGGGTCTGGGCCGGGGCAGGGGCGGGGCTGGGGGCAGACCGGGTCTGGGCCGGGGCAGGGGCGGGGCTGGGGGCAGACCGGGTCTGGGCCGGGGCAGGGGCGGGGCTGGGGGCAGACCAGGTCTGGGCCGGGGCAGGGGCGGGGCTGGGGCAGATCAGGTCTGGGCCGGGGCAGGGGCGGGGCTGGGGCAGATCAGGTCTGGGCCCGGGCAGGGGCGGGGCTGGGGCAGATCGGGTCTGGGCCGGGGCAGGGGCGGGGCTGGGGGCAGATCGGGTCTGGGCCGGAGCAGGGGCGGGGCTGGGGCAGATCAGGTCTGGGCCGGGGCAGGGGCGGGGCTGGGGGCAGGCCGGGTCTGGGCCGGGGCAGGGGCGGGGCTGGGGGCAGATCGGGTCTGGGCTGGGGCAGGGGCGGGGCTGGGGCAGATCAGGTCTGGGCCGGGGCAGGGGCGGGGCTGGGGCAGATCAGGTCTGGGCCGGGGCAGGTGCGGGGCTGGGGGCAGGCCTGGCCGGGGTCGGGCAGGTGCGGGGCTCGGGGCAGGCCTGGCCGGGGTCAGGGCAGGGTCGGGGCAGGTGCGGGGCTGGGGCGGGGAAGGGCTGGGGGTGCCGAGTGGGGGCTGGGGCCCAGGCCCAGCACGGCACCCTCCCCACCGCAGGCACGGCGGGCGTGATGGTGTCCCTGAGCCGCATCCTCACCAAGCTGCTGCTGCCGGACGAGCGGGCCAGCACGCTCATCTTCTTCCTGGTGTCCGCGGGCCTGGAGCTGCTCTGCTTCCTCCTGCACCTGCTGGTGCGACGCAGCCGTTTCGTGCTCTCGCACACCGCGCGGCCCCGCGACAACCGTCCGGGCTGCAGAGCCGGCTACCGTGTGCACCACGACGTCGCCGCGGGCGACATCCACTTTGTGAGTGTGCCGCGCGCTGCCCCTGCCAGGTCCCGGCCCGGCTCCTCCGGCCGTGGCCTCCGTCACGCTGTGGTCTGGGGCTCCTTCCCGCGGGCCCCCTTCCGTCTGCGGACCCAGGCTCTGCCCTCCGCGCGCGTGCGGCCTGAGGCCCTGCGGGCCGGCCAGAGCCATCCTGGGGGGCGGGGCGCCCTCTGGTGGCAGCAGGGCTGCACGGCCCCGGAGGGACAGCGTGGCGGCGGGTGGGGCGGCCCCTGGAGCCTGAGGGATGACCCCGGGGCGCCGGGCGGGAGGAGCCCCCTGCGCCCCTCGGTGTCCTCAGCAGCGAAGTCCTCCCAGAGGGGCCGCCCGGGGACCTGCCATGTCAGTGCTGGGACAAGGCCTGCAGTGGGGACAGGGCCCCTCAGTGGTCAGGAAGGTTCCCCAAGAAGCGGCCTCTGGGCGGAAACCTGACCCGAGTGGACGGGAGATGTGAAGGGTCCAGGGAAAAGCAAGTGCAAAGGCTCCGGGGCTGGAGGGAGCTCTGTGTTTGAGGGGCCGTGGGGGATGGGAGGGCGGGCGGGGAGCCTGGAGGGCCCCTCCCCACCCACACCCGACCGGCCCCGTCCTCCCTCCAGGAGCACCAAGGCCCAGGCCTGGCCGACGGCGGGTCCCCGAAGGACAGCCCGGCCCACGAGGTGACCGGCAGCGGGGGCGCCTACACGCGCTTTGATGTGCCTCAGCCGAGAGTGACGCGGAGCTGGCCCTCCTTCAGAGGTGGGGGCGGGCGATGCGGCGGGCAGGGCGGTCCTCTGGGCATTGCGGGTGGCGCCCCTGCCCCGGGGGGCCCACGCGGGCGCTGACCCCTGAGCCCTGGCCCTCCGCCCACAGCCCTGTTGCTGCACCGCTATGCCGTGGCCCGCGCCATCTGGGCCGACATGCTCTCCATCGCCGTGACCTACTTCATCACGCTGTGCCTGTTCCCGGGTCTCGAGTCCGAGGTCCGCCACTGCGTCCTGGGCGAGTGGCTGCCCATCCTCATCATGGCCGTGTTCAACCTCTCCGACTTCGTGGGCAAGGCAGGCCTGCAGCCCCTCCCCGGCCCCTGGGGGAAGAGGGGGCACCGCGGGGGCGGGCCCTTCGGGAGCCCTGGGGAGGGTCGTGGGGAGGGGCAGGCCCTGAGCTGAGGACACCGGCGGGGAGGGGGGCAGCCGAGCCACGGTGCCATCCCCGCCGCGGGCGGCCCCAGCGACCCTGCAGGGCAGCTCCCAACTGTCGGCCGTTCCCACAGGGCCGGCGCCAGCATCCTCCTTGTGTCTGTGCCCTGTAGCTAACGGGTCCCTGGGGCAGGTCTCCATAGACAGCACAGGAAGTACTCCCAGGGAGCAGGCACCTCAAAGGGGCCAGAAGAACGTGGGCAGAGTGCCCTGAGCTACAAGCGCAGGGTCAGGAGTCCCGGCTGGAGTAAGATCAAGGCTGCCGTCTCTGGGGCAGGCCTGACATGGGCCTTCTTCAGGTGAACGAAGAATGTGAGGCTCAGAGAGGGAAAGCCCTCTGCCCGAGCTCACACAGCAGAGCGGTCTGAGAAACAAGTCTGGTTCACGAGGGAGCAAGGCTTAGTTAGTGGGCTCGACTCCTAATCCTGCTACTTCCTGCTTCGAGAACTGTTGCAGGTGACCCTGACCCTCGCAGCCTCGAGGGCCTCATTTCTCAAGCGGGGTCAGGAGCCCATCCTGGGAGGGTGCGGTGAGGATTGAACGGGGTGGGGGGATCCCGTGCCGTGTTCAGATGGACGCCAGGCACGCAGCAAGGACCGTGTGTTGCTGTCACAGGGATTTGGTGGATTTACTGGTCAAGGCCAACAAAGGACAGGGACACACCCGGAGCTGGGAGCGTCTGGGGACAGGGGGCTGCAGTAGAGACTGGAGGGGCAGTGGGCTCAGGAGAGACGGGGAGCCAACGCGCCCGGCTCCCCGCAGATCCTGGCGGCTCTGCCCATGGACTGGCGGGGCACCCACCTGCTGGCCTGCTCCTGCCTGCGCGTGGTCTTCATCCCCCTCTTCATCCTGTGCGTCTACCCCAGTGGCACGCCCACCCTGCGCCACCCGGCCTGGCCCTGCGTCTTCTCTCTGCTCATGGGCATCAGCAACGGCTACTTTGGCAGCGTGCCCATGATCCTGGCGGCGGGCAAAGTGAGCCCCAAGCAACGCGAGCTGGCAGGTAAGGCCCGGAGGCCCACAAAAACCACGGCCACGTAGCCAACAGGTGCGTCTGGGTTGCAGAGTCAGGTCAGCCTCAGGGAGCTCATAGGGGCGGCACGTTCCCTTATTCCCTCATGCATCCCACAGCTGCTCGGTGAGCCCCGACTGCGTGCCAGGCCCTATTCTAGGCGCCAGGGGCATGGGGCAATGGTCCCTGCGCTTGTGGGGTCATGTAGCGCATTGAGTGGTGGTAAGTATGACAGAGAAAAACCAAGCAGAGAAATGGGATGGGGTCGTCGGGATGGGGAGTTTGCAATGTAAACGGGACAGTCTGGGAAGGCCTCCCCGAGGAGGTGACTTCTAGCAGAGACCTAGAGGAAGTGGTGAGGGAGCCAGCCACGGGGCAATACAAGGGAATAGCCCTCACGAAAGCCCACGGCAGAGCCCGCGGGGGGGGGGGGGGCGGGTGCCAGGGTAGGGGTGGGAGGCCCGAGGAGGGGCAGGACCCGAATGTTTGTTTGATGGTAGAGCCCACAGGGCCGGCGGGTGGATTGAGAGACCGGGTGTGAGACAGGGATCGGGGGTCGAGAAGGAGTCCCCGGGTTGGGGCTGTGCCAAGATCGCCGTCCACTGAGATGGGAGGGGGGTTGGGGGATGGGGCCCCGGAGTGTGTTCTGGGCACAGCGGTTCGAGAAGCCCTTAGACGTCCCGGATTGTCCATGGCAAGGAAGCACGTGGAGATGGGGGGCTGGAGACAGAGAAGCAGGCAAGGCCTGGGGCACCCCCCGAGTTCGCCGCGGGCGTAACGGTGCCCGGATGGCCGCCTCCCTGGGGGGCGGGCCGTGCTCACCGCTCCATGCCCGAGGGGCCGCGGCGGGGCCTCCGGCCCAGTGTCAGTGCCGCCGGGTGGGCCTCTGAGCGCCCCCGCTGCCCTGCCCTGCCTGCCGCCTCAGGCCCAGTGTCGCCCGCAGGGAACACCATGACCGTGTCCTACATGACGGGGCTGACGCTGGGCTCCGCCGTGGCCTACTGCACTTACAGCCTCACCCGGGACGCCCCCAGCAGCTGCTTCCACGCCTCCGCCAACTCCTCCTTCCCCGCCGGCCTCTGAGCCAGGCCTGGGCGCCCCCTGCCCCCCGAGGCCCGAGGCCCCCCCCCGCCCCTGCAGTGCCTGTGGGGCCCCGGCCGCCTCCCCGTGCCAGTCACGCCCCCGTCACTCCGGCCCCAGGGTTCTGCTGAGCCGTCGGCCACCCGGGGCCGCCCAGCACTGTGCTCCCCGTTCTGTCCCGTGCCTGCCCTTCACCCCCTGTGTGCGGTGGCCCCCAGGGTCACAGCCCTCCCCGGCCAGGAGAGCAGACCACCCCCACCCATGGCCCCCGACCCCAGCCCTCCTCCGCCAGGGAGCCCTCCTCACGGACATAAGAGGTCCTCAAGGAGCGGGCCTCTCCCCTCCCCCGGTTCCTAAACACTGATTCTCCCAAACAAAATGCACTTGCCACGAAGGAACCGTAGCCCGGGGTCTGAATGGCCTCAGACCGTGGTCTACGACCATAGCTTCGGCGCCGGCCTGGGTGCCCCCAGCCCACACCGAGACCCCCCAAGTACCCGGGCACCCACCTGACACCACAGGCCTGGGGGTCTGCACCTGCCCGGGGACCCCTGTCCACGTGTCTGGCTCCTCCGTCTGTGATACCACAAGGGGACACACCCTGGCTGAAGTCACTGCTTGACTGAGACCTTGATCCTCATCCATTGAGGCCCAAGGAGGGACGTGAGTCCCTGCGAGGAGGGAGGGGTGCGGGGTCCCTCCCCAGCCGGGACCCTTGAACTGAGGGGATTCTGCAGCATCTTGCCAAAGACGGGCTTTTCCAGGGGAGGACAGCCTGCCCTGCCACCCCCATGGCACCCCATGACCACCCCGCCCCTCCGTCTCCTGTCCCCCCCCCCCCGTCTGTCCACTAACTGTACCGCACTGGCCATTAAAAGTTGAAGGCAGAGAACTGCCCAGCTGCTGCCTCCAAGTAGCGTCTGTGTGGGTGGGGGCTGCCCCCGCCACCTGGCTCCCTGGTGGTGGGGGAAGGGGTCCTGGTGGGGCGGGGCCACCCACATGGCTGGGACCTCAGTCTTTCATCTGCAAAGTGGCCTGAAGTTCCTAGGGGGTGGGCAGGGGTGAACCAGTCCGGTAGCGGGAGGGTGTCCGTGAACCTGGTAGGGGGCGAGCTGGGGGTGGGAGCTGGAAGCGTCAGGGGTGTGAAGGGCACCTTGGTGCTCCTTTGGCCCTCAGGTCAGGGAAAAGGGCTGCATCCCATCCATTTGAACGGGGAGAAAGACAAAGAGGGGACGGAGCTTGCCCCCTGCCCGCAGGGACGGAGCCAGGACCTGAGGCTGAGGGTTCTGGGTTCGAGTCCCGGCTGTGCTGGTGATTCGTGTGATATGAACAACTTCCTGTACGGTTTGGTGCCTTAGTTTCCCCAAGCAGGGGTGTTGGTCCACTCTTTGACGTGGGTCCCTTGGAGAAGGGTTGGGGAAGGGGGCTGGCCATCAGAGGGGCTGTGTTCCGGGCCTGTGGCCTCGGGGACCCACCCACCGGGACCCACTGGGCAGGCATCACCCCCAGGCCCCCAGGTGGGTGCGCTGGCAGCCCTGGGAACCAAGACTTTGAGGCAATACCACAGGGGCCACCAGGTGGCGCCAGTGCACTGCTCCTGCGTGTGGGAGTGGCCGCCGGCTGTCGTGTGACTCGGTTTCTCTGAAACAGGAGGCCCATCAGGGTCCTTCCCCTGGCGGGTCGCTGGGCAGGTACCTGTGGGGTCAGCCTGAGAGCTGACCTCAGGGCAGGAGGGGGGCGGCAGCACCAGGGGCAGGGCCCAGCCTCCCCCAGCCCTGCAGGGTGCAGCCCTGCGTCCCCACACCTGCCCAGGACCGCTCAGACCACCGGCACCGGCCTTGTTCTTGTGGTCTTCAGATGTGGGCATGCTGGGAGTGCCGATCTCTGCATTTTCAAGGGGGAGACGGGGTGCAAACCCTGCAGCCTCGCATGGGTCAAGAACGCTTTCGGCCCCGGGGGACACATCCCGTATCTCAGCCACCCAACACCGTAGCCACTGGCCACTTCTGGTTGTTGGCCCCTGGGGACGTGGCCAGGGCCACTGAGGAACTCATTGCCCTTCATGCACATTAACCTGGGTGTAAACAGCCCCGCGGCGGTGCCCCGCTCCTGGCCCCCCAGCCGCTGCCCAGCACCACGCACCCCCTGCCCCAGCCCTCGAAATGAACCACTCCAGACAACGGCAGTTCTCCGATTATAGCTTTTTCTCTTTTCTTTTCTTTTTTTATGAAAAAATCACACAGAATTCGCCAACAAACAAAATTCCAAAAGAAACTTAAAAAAAAAAAAAAAAAAAAAAAGGAAAACAGTAATTCCCCCAAAAAACAAAACCAAAGTCTGGCTTTTCCTTCCCTTAAGATTGTCTGGACGAGGCCTCCGTCCCCCTGGAAGGTGCGGGGGCTGGTAAGTGCTCTCGGGGCCGAGCCGGGGGAGCGGGGCCACTGCGCCCGGCCGGCCCCCTCTCCCCCTCCTCAGCCTCTGCTCTCCCTAACTGCTTCTCCGTTCTGGGGGCGAGTACAGTACACCTGGGCCAGGGGGGGCGGGGGGGGCGGGGTGTGCTCGGGACAAGGGGGGCCCGTGAAGCTGGGTGCTAGACACTCACAATCTAATAGGAAATAAAAAATATTCTGCACGTCAGAATGTGTTCGCTTTTTTTTTTATAATTTCATAGCTATTTTTTCACAGTTTTAAAAAGTTTATATTTATATATATTTATATATATTTATCTTTATATATATAATTAAAAAGTTGACTCCATTTAAAGGCATATGATACAGGGGCGGGGAAGAGTCTCTTGGTACAATAAAACTGTACAGGTTATAAGAACTGCCGCTCCCTCCGGGCGGGCCGAGGCCTGGGCGGGAGGGCCGGGCGTGGCCGGGTCAAGGACTTCAGCACCATTGGGGTTGTGTGTAGTGTACGGGCCGGACCGGGAGGGGTGGGCCCTCCCTGGGGCCTCAGGGCCCGCAGCCCCCCTGCCTGGCACCTGGCCGAGGCTGCCGGGCTCCACCCTCACCTGGCTCTCGCGCCCGAGTCCAGGCCGTCCTGAGAGGGCAGAGGCCGGGCCCCCGGCCGGTGCCCATAGCAGGCCTGGCCTGGTCGGTGAGGCTGGTGGGCATCCATCTGGCCACCCCGCCCCGTGTCATGGCGGGAGGCTTGGGGTGGGGCTCCGTGCTGAGGGGGCTCGGGCACTAGGAGCCCCGGGGAGGGCCCTCAAGCAGCGGGAACCCCCGAGCGAGTGTCAGTTTGGTTCCTTGGGAACCCCCTCCCCACTGAATCCCCGGTGGGCCTCGGCCTCAGCCTGGAGGCGCCTGGGTCCTGGGGGCCCGGCCCGGCCAAGTGCTTACAAGGTGCTGGAGGGGAGGCCCCGGAGGGGGGCCCAGCAGAGCCATACCCTGATAGCTGAGAGGAGCCCCGTCTGGAGGGGCACCGGGGGTTGGGGGGGGCTGGGGACGTGTGCACACGCGTGCACGCAGGTGCATGCATACAGGCACACACGTGTACACACGCACGCTGGGGCGTCCAAGGGCACACTTGCATGCACACAACCAACGCACGTGGCCCCCGAGACGTGGCAGTGATGGCGAGGGGCCCCCGCTGGCCCCGGGGCGCTGGGCGCTCAGCAGAGCACAGGCACGCCGTCGGTGGAGAAGATCATGCCCGTGGTGGGCTCGTAGGTGCCCGCGAGGTAGTACAGACCCTCGCTGTCCTGGTACTTCTTGGTCTTGAGCATCTGCTCGTACTGCTCCAAGCCCACCACCAGGCACTTGTGCGACACGGTCTGCACGTCGTTCTCGTCCACGTGGGAGGACTGGTAGAGGGCGCGCTGCGGGCACGGCAGGCGGGCGTCAGGGCGGGCGGGAGACAGGGAGCGCCCCCCGGCCAGAAGGACCAGGGAAAACCCTGAGAGCAGAGACAGACGAAGAGCCCTCCACCCCACACCAGCGACGCAGAGACCGAGAGATCCCGAGACAAACACACAGACCAAGACAGAGACACCCTCAGGCTAAGGGCCCCAAAGCCCGGCGGACAGCAGATCAGAGCCAGACACGGGGCTGGGGTCGGGGGGCCGGACGCCACTGGAGCCCAGCTTCCCCCAACCCCCAAGCTGTGTGCAGAGGGCTTAAGAGGCCCAGCCTCCACCCCGTGCCCTACCTCCATGAAGTCCTTCCTCTGGCTGGAGGCCCGCAGGGCCGCGGGCAGGCTGCGGCCGGACTTCTGGTCCCAGTGCTGCGTGTGCGACAGACGGGGGGTGGTGAGCCTGGCGCGGCCCCGCCCGACCCCGGAGCCAGGCACCCCGGCCTCAACCTCTGGCCACCCGGCCTCACCTGGCCCTCGTGGAGGCGCTTGCCCGGGCTGGTCTCCTCGGGGTGGTAGAACCACTTGACGCGGACCACCATGTTGCTGCCCCACGACTCCCACATGCTCTGGATGCGGCCGATGTAGGGCAGGTTGGGGCGGCCGGCCGACAGGAACACGGCGCAGTCCCCGATGCGGATCATCTCCTTGCCGCGCACGATGGCCTTGTAGAAGAGCTTGCGGGCCTTGCCCTTCATGCCGCGGCGCTGTGGGTCACGGAGCAGGGGAGGGGGGTGTCAGGGGGCCCCGGGCCAGCCCAGGCCAGCCCTGCCGCCCGCAGCCTGATCCCCGAGCTCTGGGGTTCTGCAAGGGGCGGGCTGGGAGGGAGCAGACCCCCTGCCCGCTCCAGCTGGGGAGCCTTCTTCATCTCTTTGCCACTGGGTGTCCGACAGTGACACGAAGGACCCGCAACTAAGAGGGACTTCCATTCCCTGTCCCGAAGCGGCGCTGGCACGGGACCCCCGGGAGGGCCCGCAGACCTCGCACCTGCTGTCCACGAGGCTCGCGCGGCCCGACCCAGCAGCCCCCTCCTGACCCCCGACTTCCAGACAGGGGCAGTGAGGTCCAGTGGGGAAACAGCGCAGCCTCCCAGCTTTGCCTCTGGACAGAGCACAGGGCTCCACCCCCACAGCTGTCACACAGCCTTCCACATCCCCTGGGGCCACAGGTCATCGGCCGTGCAGCCTCGTTCTTACACCCCCACAGGCAGCGTGCGGCCGGGAGTCAGCTGCCCAGGTGGCCTGACCGGGGTCGAGGGAGTGGGGGGCATGGGCCGAGGGCTGTCCCTGGGACCATGTCAACCCCCAGGGGAAGCCCCTGACTAAGGTCGGCCCAGGGACCGCAGGATCCAGCACGAGGCCCACATCTGCCGGGCCCAGGGCATGCTGGGTTTTTCTTAGTCACTCAACAAACACTTCCTAGGCTGGCACAGGGACAGACAAGCAGGTCCAAGGAGGGAACACACCAAAACCCCAAAACACACCACAGCCCCAGGCAGTTCTGGGGGCAACTCCCCGAGAGACCAGACCTCAGCAAAGCTCAGCCCTCCCATGGAAGCGGTGCGCGATCTCCTCAAACTAAGATCTAAAACTCACTCAGCCGGGGGACTCTGAGCCAGTTCGCCTAAACAGGGGAGACCTACATGCTCGTTTCAACCTTCTCCAGCAGCCCCTTTTTCTACTTTTAATTTCTCAGACCCCCCGTGGGGACAGACTTTGATGTCCTTGTCACTGATCGCCTGCACGTTCTACAAACTGCTCAAATTTTTTTCGGCTCAAGGCTGAAGATGAATTCAAGCTGAGGTGGACGGCTATGATTTCTCCACCAACCCCTCTTTGACAGCTGTTACGTTTCTGGCATTCCGGGGCTACTCCCCTTGCTCCTCAATCCACGCGGCTCCCCAGTGGGGCCAATGCCACCCCTGCAGTGAGCACCGGACTTGGCCTGGCCAATCTGGACAGCCGGTCCTCCTCCCGGCATGGTGACTGGCTCAGAGGTGGGCTCGGCACCCAAGCCAAAGACATTCTACCAACTTCAGCGTGAACCCCTTGCAAAAAGATCCTTCCTCCCTCCTGTCACTTCTGAGCGGGTAGAACACGAGCTGGAAGCTACCAGGGCTGCTTGCTGCCAAGAGGGAAAGAGACCAGTGCGAAAGCAGGAAGGAGCAACTAAAGCCTGGAGCACGGACCCACCAGTGGGTCTGAAGACAGCTTTCCAAACCCCTGGATCCAGCTGTACCTGAAGCTGCACCCCCCTGGACTTTTCTGTTAAAGTGGCCAATAAGTCTGGCCCTGGGCTCTGTCCACTGCAGCAGTGAGGGCCCTGATGCTAACACAGGGCAGGAGCCAATCCCAGTGGAGGGGAGACAGCAAGGATGTGCTCGTCTTCGGCTCAGGAGCACCTGCTGGGACCAGAGCTCCAGGAGGCCTGGTGAGGAAGGTCTGAGTGCAGCTTGTCAGGGAAGATCCTACATGCTCAAACTTGCTGTCCCCAGCGGTGGCCTTGCCAGGAGAGGCTTTCTCATCCAGGAGCCAGCAACCCCCGCGGGCTGAAAGTCAGACAACTTAGACTCCGCGGGGTCAGAAAAGCAGATTATCTGCCCCAGGTTCAAGTTAGTGCCTCCGAAGCAGGGAAGCCGTGGGGAGAGCGGGAGCTGAGAGGGGGCGGGGTGCTGCGCGCTCCCCGACTCCCTGCTCCGCACGCCTTCTGGAGAGCCCTCCAGAGGCACTGGCACAGGGGCCCCAAGAGCCACTGCTGGGACAGAAGCCCCCAAGCTGGGCTCTCGATTCCGAACCTCTCCCCCACTTTTCTGGCCTTGTTAACATACCTCAGGGAGCGGACACGACATAAACCCCCCAGCAGCTTCCCAAGGTCTCAGGAGGTGCATTGTCAGACCCCACCAGCTCGGCGCTGTCAACCCCCAAGTCCCCATACCTGCCCTGGCAGGAACTGGCACCGGAGGGGGGAGGGGTACAGACCGCCTGGGACTGGGGGGACGGGCGCTGCGGGGGGGACGGGCGCTGCGGGCAAAGCTGTCGAGCTGTACCTCCGGACAAGCAGCCAGTCTTCCTGTCCAGGGGCACGGGACGGACTGGTGACCCTGGGGGCTGATCCCCCCTGCACGCGGAAGCTTCTCGGGGGCCTGTGTGCATGTGTGGTGCACATCCATGTGTGCACAGGGCACAGGGTAGGACGCGAGGGCTCTTTCTGGAGAATCACCCTCTACTACAGGACTGGCCGACTGACCCTAGACCTGCGCAACCGGAACATTCTCCCTTCGCTCCACCGTGGGTGCGTGGGGAGCTGGTCCAGCCTCGGACCTCTGCCGGCAAACGTGGGGAAAGCAGTGCCTCCTGCTGGGGTCGCCGCCACGGTCACCCCGAGGCCGAGGGACGTTCTGCCGCGAGGCGACAGCACAGAGCCCCGCCGAGAGTCAGGCTGTGGGGTTTTGAGAGCCCCTCTGCATGGGAACTGGACGCCCGCCCAGGGGTCCCTGCCTGCTTTTTGGCCCGTGTTCCGCAGGGGGCGGGTCTGGGCCCAAGACCACAGGCAGCACTGCTCTGGGGAGGACGCGGCTTCGGACCCAGCAGAGAGGGTGTCCTCGCTCTGAGACTCGGGGGGCACAAGTATAACGTGGGATCGCCCCACACGGCTCACCGCTCCCCTCCTGGTGCGGGGGCCAGGCAGGTGGGCGGGATGGAAGGACGGGCACGCAGGGGCAGACCCCCGCCCTCGGCTACCTGGGTGGGCTTGCCGAACCACTTCCAGAGCTGCCGGGCAGGCAGGAAGGCGGCGATCTTGGGCCGGTTCTCCACGGACGGCAGGCGCTGCCGCTTGGCCAGCTCCTTGGTGGTGGGCAGGTGGACGCCCTCTCTCTTCTTGGGTCGGCTCTTGGCCCCGGCCGCGGCCTGAGCCTTGGGCGGCAGAGGCTGCGGGGGCTGCGGGGGGGGCGCCTGGGGTGGGGGCGCCGGCGCCTTCTTGCCCGGGGAGTGGGCCGCGGAGCGAGCCTTGCCCGCCGGCTTGGGCGCCTTGCTGGGGAGGGCCGGCGGGGCAGAGGGGCCGGCCGCGGGGGCGGGCGCGGCCTCCTCGTCGGAGCTGCAGGAGGAATCGTCGGTGGTGGAAGAGGATGAGGAGGAGGACGAGGAGGACGAGGAGGAAGAGGAGGAGGACGAGGAGGAGGACGAGGATGAGGAGGACGAGGAGGACGAGGACGAGGAGGAGGAGGAGGACGAGGACGAGGAGGATGAGGATGAGGAAGACGAGGACGAGGACGAGGACGAGGAGGACGAGGACGAGGACGCCCTGGAGCTGGAGGCGCTGCAGTTCCGGCCGCCGCCCTGGCCCTCCTCCTCCCCCTCGGTCTCGGAGCTGCTGCCGCTGCCACCACTCTCGCTGCTGCTGCCACCGCTCTCCGACTCCTCGGCCCCGTCCTGCTCCGCCTGGCCCTTGTCGGGGCTCTTGGGGTTGCCCGAGTCCTCGAACTCGAGCCCGCCCCCGGGCTCCTGGGCCAGGTCGCCATCCGCGGCCTTGGGCCGGGCGGCCTTGGGTTCACCGCCGCCGCCGCCCGCCGCCGGGGGGTAGCCGCCCAGGCCCAGGAGGCCCTTGGGCTCCTGCCAGCCCCCAGCCCCCGGGTCCTCCCGCAGAAGCAGGGCCTCTTTGGCCTTCTTGCTTTTGGGCGACGTCACGCCCTCGTGGTCCAGCTTGACGAGCAGCTCGGCCTCCTCCCCAGGCCTCCGGGGGCCCTTGGGGGCCGCCTCTTCGGCAGCCCGGGCCTTCTTGGGCTTGGGCCGGGTGGCGGGCATGGTGATGGGCATGGTGACGAGGGGGGCAGGGGCCAGGACCGCGGCGGGGGCCGGCAGCTCGCCAAAGGGCTCAGGAGCCGGGCAGCTGGTGAAGGTGGACGGCGCCGGGCTGGGCTGTGGGGGCGCTGGCCGAGCCTTGGCGGCTTTGGCCCGCTTGTCCACGGGTTCTGGGGGGCTCTTCTTGGAACTCGGGGTGCTGATCGGCTCCAGGGCCAACGGGGTACTGGGGACCTCCTCTGTTGGGCCCCCCTCCTCCAGGACAGCGGCTCTATCTAGAAGAGAGAAGGAAAAAGCTTCGGTGAGGCCAGGCCCAGGGGCTTCCCAAGCCCGGCCCTGCCCGTTCCTGAGCAGCGCCCGCTCTGGGCTCTCAAGTCACTGTCAGCATATTGGAGGTGACCCCAACGTGGGTCCCCGGCCATCTCGGCTCCTAGCACTTGTCCCTGAATGCTGGAGTGAACCCCCTGGCTAAACCTCTGCTCTGCCCCCGACAGACCAACGTGCCTCCCAGAGCGTCGGTTTCCCAGTCTGTCACATGGTCCAAGTGGCCCTGCGACCAAGTCCCCACAGAGGTATGCAGCCCGTCCCCAGCCATGCCCACACCTGCCCTTGTGCCTCGGCCTCAGCCGAGCGGGGGCCGACATACCGCTCTTGGCTTTGGTGCTGGGTTTCCGCCCACGCCCTCGTGCCTTGGAGCTGGGCTCCTCAGACCCTGGCGTGCCCCCATCTTTGCTGTCCCCGGTGTCTTTGCTGGTCTTCCGGCTGCGGCGCTTGGCACTCGGCACCAGGAGGGCTGGGGATGGCTCTGCACCTGCAGAGCAGGACAGACGGTGGCTCAGGCCCGGGTCTCTGCTCTCCAGGCGGCCCGAGCATCCTCTGTGATGGCGGGTGGGGGCCGGATAAGCCCATCGCTGACCCCACGTGGCCTGCCGGCAGGGGCTACACACTTGGGGAGGGCAGCCCCATCTGCAGGGGTGCACTCAGGTGTGCGCACGCACAAAAAGCTCCATGCGGGCTCCTCGAATGAACGGACTGGGTGGAGCTGAGCCAAGATCCCCCCTTCCACCTGGAGGATGCCCAACCACTGAGCCCCAGAAGTCAGGCAGTCCTGCCTCTAGTCGTGGGACCCTGGAAGTCACTCCCCTCCTGGAACCCGAGCTTCATGTTACACGCAGGACCGAGGCAGGAATTCAGTGGTCTCGTGGACATGGGGAGCATGGAACATTCAGTAATGGTGACTGACCAGCCTCGACACAGGCCTGGGGAGCCCCGGGAGCCCCTACCTGACGCCCACTCTGGGAGCCCCAGCCACGGTTCCTGCCATTGCCATCCCATGGGTGTAAATGGTCCACACGGTGGCCAGCGCCCAGAGCCGGGCTCACAGGGGAGCCAGGTGTGGACGTGGGGGTCACCCCCCGCCCCCCGGGCAGCAGGGCTGGCACTCACACTGGATCTTATAGTCAGGAGGCAGAAGGCGGATGTGGGAGAGAGGGATCCTCCCCGTGTCCCCATCATCGAACTCCACAGTGATCAGGTCCCCGTCATCCTCGAGGCCGAGCAAGCCTGTTGGCAGAGGGGCAGAGTCAGGGAGACCAATG
This sequence comes from Halichoerus grypus, assembly GCF_964656455.1. Lineage (NCBI taxonomy): Eukaryota > Metazoa > Chordata > Mammalia > Carnivora > Phocidae > Halichoerus > Halichoerus grypus. Next base: position 3,892,609 of record NC_135717.1, read on the forward strand.
GACCCCGTTCTTGGAGGGGCACAAGGCGAGCAGAAACCAGCCAGTAAGCAGCACTGGGCTTGAGATGTGCAAGGGCAGGTACACAGTGGGGCAGAATGTGAGCTTCAGAGCATGCGGTCCCAGCAGGAGCACCAGCACTCCCATTCCGGCGTCCTGACTCCCCCCCAAGCAACAGGGGGGGAGGCAAGAGCGGGCACCCTAAAGGACAGAGGGAGCAGGCGAGGGGCTGGCGGCAGGTGGGAGCACAGCGTTTCACACCCATCTGCTCTCAGGGGCCTGGAGGGAGGCCGGTTTTCACAAGGGAGCCCCCCAAGGCTCAGGCCCAGGAGGCACCCAGCACCTCTGAAGGCAGGGGTCAGGGGACCCCAACACTGGACAGGCTGAGGGTGTAGGCCTGGGGTGCAGCAGAGCTGGGTGGTGACCCCCACCCTGCTCCCACACGCAGATGCCCGGCCGGACCCCGAGGACAGGGCCTTGGGTGGTGTGCCTGCCGGCAGCAGGCGCACCCCCGGTGCTGGGACCTGGGGTCCCCACAGAACAAGCCTGCCCACGCACACGGTTTCCAATCTGCTTCCTAGGGACCACCAGGGCCGAAAGGACAGCCTCCCAGAAGAGGCAGACGCGGACCAGAGAGGTCAGGGGAGGCTGAAGAAAGAGCACAGGACCCCCTTAGAGGGAGGAAGGGGGACTCAGGAAAGGGAGCTGGGGAGACCCAACATGGAAACAGTACATTCTCCGAGAAGTTTAATAAAAGGTAACACGGATACAAGCAACAGCATATGAAACAAAATAATATAAAAACAAGGACACAAACGTTCAAAAAAAAAAAAAGATTCAGAGAATAAGAAAAAACTCTTAGGAATTTCTTACATGACAGTAGGAATTTCAAAAATTCAAGAGAATGGAAGGGCCAGAAGGGCAGGGTTAGCCAAGGAAACCTCCCGGGAGGTAGAACAAAACGGTGAAGAAACAGACAACTGACAGGAAAAAAGATACAGGCGCCGCGGGCGGCCCGTGGGGGCCCACGGGGGTCAGGGCAGGCGCCAGGCACAGGGGACATTTGCCTCAGAGCCTTCCGCCCCCAAGTCCCCAGCAGTGCGCACACGCGGACACGGAGACACGGACACACACACACACACACACGAAATTCCAGCTCTAGGAATAATGAGAACATCCTAACAGTTTCCAGAAAGAAAAAGCACATCTACAAAGACCTGGCTGTAATCATGGCATCGAACTTCTCAGACAACCTCGGAAGCCGGATAACAACAGACCGGTGACTTTGAAGCGGTGACGGAAAATCATTTCCAACCTAGAATGTCTCCCCAGCTCAATGCCCGTAGCAGCACGGGCTGGAATAGAGAGATCTCAGGCACGCGCGTGGTGGACGGATTCACCGCCTGCGCCCTTTCCCAGAAAGCTATGCAGACTCTAGGATGACGAGGGAATGAGGCAGAGAAAGACACGGGCGTGGCCCAGGAGCCGGAGAGATGGAGTTCTCAGAGGGATGACCAGGGGGAGCCCCTAGGATGACCCCATCGTGGTCCAGGGGGACAGAAAGCTCCGGGGCTCCCGATCACCATGAACTGTTACCACAGTCAGAGGCCCTCCTGCCCGGCACCCCCGCTCCCACCTTCTGCGTCTACATGGACACTGGGTGGCCGTGGGGTGCGCCGCACGGGCCAGCTGGTCGGGGTGATGGGTGTTTTTTGTAACGTAATGAATATCCACATCCCCATCTCCTGGAAGTGTGGGGTCTGCAACAGCTAAGGGGGGTGCTGTTCGAGCATCTGCCGTGTCTGTCTGTCTGAAACCCGTACCTGCACCTTCTGGGGCTCCTGTTATTTTCGTCGGCCTAGCTCCCAATCTCTCACTCTGCTAACAGAGTAACTTTCCCGGGGGGCCACCGTCCCCTCTCTCGGTCCACATGTGGAATCAGAAAGCCGACCTCGCTCGTTAAGTGTCGGGGATGAGACCCACAGCAGTCAATGAAATCCGCGTGACCCAAGCCGGTCGCGCAGGCTCCACCCCAGGACTTCGATGGGGATCGAGAGACTTGCCCCGATGCCAGGATTTGGTAAGACGGCGGCCCCCCAAGGAGCTGGGTGTGAAGCCTGCCGGACGGGAGCAGCCTGAGGCCTGAGGCCTGAGGACACCGCGTGAACGGGCCGGCCCAGAGGCCCTGTGAGCTTCAGCTACACGAGCCGACACCACCGTTTTTGCACCGTCAGGGTTGGGGCTCGACCGAATGAGGCAAGAGGAGGGGGGTGCCGGGGAGGGCGTGGGGGGCGCCTCACCTCGGACCACGGTGCCCGGGTACAAGCACCGGTACTGCTGACTCCAGTAGGCCGCGATTCTGGTCCCCTGCGGCAAGAAGCGGGTGGAGGCCGGCCTCACGTCGTTGATCTGGGAAAGCCAAGGATTGAGCGCCAGGGGTGACGAGGGACGGCCCCGGCCCCCATCCTCTCAGGGGCCCCGCCGCCCCAGCCCCTCACCGCCTCCTGCAGCAGCTGCTCCAGACAGTAGATGTGGGGCCGGTTCCCGCGTTCGCCCTCCACCACCACACGGTATCTGCAAGGCCACGGCACGTACGGGGTGAGGGGGCAGACCCCGTGGACCTCCCCAGAGGGACCCCTGACCTCAACTCCTGGCCCCCCAGGTGTGACGTCAGAGCTTGGGGGTTTGCTGACGCCCTATATAAACCCGGGGCAAGTCTTTCCCCTTCTGGGTCTGTTTCCTCCCCTCTACAGCGAGGGGTGGCGGGTCCAAGAGAGGCCAGCACATCCTGGGGGCTGGCCATGCCCCCCCGGCCCTCCCGCAGAGAGCGCCGCCCTCCCGGGGCCATTCACCCAGCTCAGAGAAGCAAAGCCACCTGCCCCCAGAGGACCGGCACCCCGGACACGGGACCAGCTGAGGGTCTTCGGCCCTGAGCCCGGCGCTGCCCCCAGCCCAGTCCCCCAGGTCCCCACTCACATGTCCGGTGAGTGCACCGTCTGCACGTGCCCGGCGTACAGCAGCTTGTCGTCCATGGGGATGAGCACACGCAGGCCGTCCTTCAGTTCGTCCTTGTCGATGATGCAGGAGCGCGGAGCTGCAGGGGGGTCGGCAATGAGGCAGGGCTGGAGCCGGGGGCAGCCGGGAGACCTGCCCTCCCTGCCCCCCACCTCTCCTCCCCCCTGCAGGCCATGTGTGTGCACACATCCACCCATGTGCCCAGACAGGCCTCGTGCAGGGACACACGGTGGGGCCCCGAGCAGCACCCCCCATCCTGACCCAGGCCTCCAGAAAGATCCCAAGCGGGGAAGAACCGGGGGTGACAGCCTGCACGTGCTGCCCATCCTCTACCCCAAAGACCACCACCCTTCGGGCCTGGGCAGGAGGCTCCAGGTCATCGGCCCCCGCTGCTACCCCTTCTGCCAAACCTCCAGGACTTTCCACCTGGAATGCCACTGGTCCTGGCGGAAGCCAAACCCCCCTAGCCAAACTTCCCCAGCGAGGCTGTCCGCGCTCACTGCCCCCCACCCCACCTCCCGGCCTGTCCTCATCCCAAAGCTGCCTCCACCCTTGGCTTTCAAGTCGCCTGCTCCTGACACCCCAAATCCAGACGCTCCTCAGTTTTCCTCCGCCAGACTCGGCCATACTGCTTTGGACTCCTGGGCCCACCCTTCCTGCCCTGCGGGACCTTGAACCCGGCCCCACCCTGCTGTGACCAGGCTGGAGAAACCCGGACAGCTCACAGGGTGGACAGAAGGGCTGGCCCGCATGTCCATCACCGCCTGCACCCACATCCCTGCCACAGCCTCACCGTGGGTGCGTGGACTTCCCACCCCTAGACGCGGAGTGTGGCCACGTGACTCTCTGGCCAATGGCACGAGGGAGGAGGGATCGAGTGCCGATTCTGAACCTAGGCCTTAAGAGGCCTCGTCAGCTCCCACCTGCCCTCACGGGCCTCTGGCAGCATGGCCACGGAGCAGAGCAGTCCCGCGAGCCATCCCACTGCCCTGCAGACAACTGAGCCACGGACACCTGCTGCCATCTACCGCTGAGGAGCTGTTTGTTACACAGCAACAGCGGAGGACACACTCGCGACCAGGCGATGACGTTCCGCAGCTCTGCTCGTCCTCTTCTCTGCACCTGCCCCACCCAATCAGGTCCTCAGCCTCTCCTCCAAGCTCCAGACCCCTGGGCCCAAGTGCCAAGCATGTGTCGCTTCCTGGGGCTGTCAGCCAGGCACCCCAGGCTCCAGCCAGCAAAGCACGGCACGGGATCTCCCCCTGCTCCCTCCATGCCCACCCTACCACCACCCGTCCGCGCCCCTTCTCATCTGCTCACACAGCCCACCCAGCCCACAGCCCCTCTCTCCCTCCCAACAAGCCCAAACCCACCCCACCTCCCACCGTGCTGCCCATGGCGCTGTAGCCCACCATCGCTCGCCAGGATCCCCACAGGGGCCTCCTACCTGGACTCCCTGTCTCCCTCAGGGACCCCCAATCTGTCCTCGACAAAGCAGTCAGAGAGCACTTTCCAACTATCTGACCACACTGACTTCCACTTACAACCTCTGACAGCTTCTTGTTTTCAGTAGGGCAAAGACCAGACTCGGCCCACGGCCCGTGAGACTGGGCCATCTGCCTCCTCCCCCCACCAGCTTGCCAAACTGGCCTCTCTCGGTTCACCTCAGACACCAGGCCCCTGCACGCGCTCACTCCCTGGGGGCTCAGCCCCTGCACCCCCACGCTGCCAACCAGAGCCAAGACGGCATCGCGGGTACTTACCCGGAGTCAGCGGCCGCTCCACAGCCCCACCGCGAGGCAGGTGCTCATCCTCAGAGAAGCTCGAGTCCTGGTTGGGCTCGAAGTCCTCCTCGGCAGCCATGCTCTCCATCAGCTTGCTCACGGCTCCCCCCTTCCCCCGATTCTGGGGACAGAGCAGAGCAGGCCAACGGCTTAGGACACACCATGCCAAGTCCTGCTGCTTAGGGCCCTCCCTGGAAACCCGGGGTCACAGTCAGGCCGCAGGGGCACCTGCCACATGTGCAGCGGGGGTCCAGCTGGCCTCACCCCACAGGCCAGAGGGAGGGCAAAATGGGGCCGCAAGCCGGATGACCAAGCCTGCACGTGCTGAGGCAGCACATCGAGACACACAGTGGGTCTGAGGACAAACAGCCTGGCCAGGGGCGAGACGGCGCGGGGGCTAGGCACACCAGCTCACCCCATCTTGGGGTTCCCACGGGGACCTCGCTCTTGGGCACGGCGAGCCTTACCTCCTTCTTCACCTCCTTCCCTTTGGCCTTGGCCTTGCTCCTCTTGGCAGTGGCCGGGGAGCTGGTGTGGGGAGCCCGGGCCTCGGGGGGCAGGGCTGCAACACGGGGCGGGGGCAGTGCAGCCCCTGAGCCGGCCTCCTTCCCCTTCTTCTTCTGGGTGAGGAAGCAACAGAGGAGCCATCAGAGGCCGCCCTCCCCCACCACTCGCCCTCCAGGGAGAGGAACAGAACAGCTCCCTCCCCTCCCGCACGTATGTTTGTTCTTAATCTTAATTGTTTTATTACTATATGTTGCTACTTGTAAAAAGAAAAAAAAAAGTACCCAAGTGCATATGGGCGCAACTTCCTCTCCAGTGCATCCCATCAAGTACACAGTGCTAACTAGAATCACTACCGGCTGCCTGGCACATCCTTCCAGAACTTTCCACCAGCACGTACAACCATGCAAACACACAGGCTATGCAGACACATTTGCACACACGGTACTTTTTTTTTTTTTTTTTAAACACAGATGGGAATTTACCAAAAGTCCTGCTTTGCAACGCCCCCCCCAAGAATGTCTGAGATACACAGAGACCGCCTTCTTCAGCAGCTGCTCACGCGCAGCCCTGTGTGTGTGTGTGTGTGTGTGTGTGTGTGTGTGTGTGCTGGGGGGCGGGGCGCAGGTCATTTATAACCACCCCCCAATGATGGATGCACAGGCGGCAGCTTCCAAGTGATGCCACAGAAACAGGACAGTACCGGTCAGTTCCTCAGGCATGTTCCAGAAGGAGCAGGCAAAACCCTCCGACTGCCTCTGGGGCGCCCCAGCAGTGAGGGGAGAGCCACGCCCATCCCGGCTCCAAGCTCCCCCAGGGACGGTCCCCCGTCCCTGTCAGTGGCGCGTGGAAACTGGTCCCAGAGGGCCGAGAGCGCCCCCACCAGGCTTCGTGCATCAGAGCAGAGCGCTACCAACAACCTGGCCGTCCTGGGACCTTCGGGAAACACTGGTGCATCACAGATCCAGTTACAAGCTTTTAGGCCCGCGGCGGCAGTGGGAAGAACAAAGTGGGGGTACTTGGTGTAAGAAGCAAGCTCAGGCTACGGGTCCAGGGGTGATGGGCGGGCGGCAGGGTCGGGCGGGGGTGAGGGTCACTTTATGTTTTTTAAAAGACACATTCCTGAAACAAAACAACCAAGTCCAGGGACCAGAGGATGTGGGAAATGGAAGAAACATAAAAAGAGAATCTCGGGCGAATGTTAAAAAAGACCACAGCGGAAGTCACGTCCACAGCACAAAGCACCGTAAGGGACAAAGCAGATGATGGTACAGGGATAGAAGGTATTCGGTGTGGATCGCCATTTGCAGGGGGAAGAGATAGACATATTTTCTCGTTTCGGATGCATGCCTTCATCCTGTTCACATTTCTGAAATTAGAAGGCATCCTGGGGGTTGAAGAAACGTCTGTCATGTGGTTCTGTGCCTTTTCCCCCAAACATCTGTTGTAAATAGCTCATCCGTCCGTCGTGCACAGGGGACAGAAAGACAAGTTCTGAACGGACTTGTATTTTCTTCCTTTTCTGCAACCTCCAAATCAGTTCCAATCAGACAACTACCGATAACTGTTTCTTTCCCATTGACCAGAAGCCCCTTTCTGGGAACCTTATTTTTTTTAAATAAGAAAAGAACTCCATGGGCACCTGGGAGACTCAGTTGGTTGAGCATCCGACTCTTGGTTTTGGCTCAGGTCATGATCTCAGAGTCCTGAGTTCAAGCCCTACATCGGGCTCTGTGCTCAGCGGGGAGTTTGCTTGGGATTCTCTTTCTCTCTCTCTCTGCGCCCCCCCCCACCGTAAAATAAATAAATAAAAATCCTTTAAAAAAAGGTAAAATAAGGCTGATGGAAAATGGGAATGTACAAGTCTAAAAAGGATACGAAAAGTGTATCTCACAGAACTACGAGCAGTGGTTGTTCCTGGGATGATTTCATGGGGTATCTGATTTCTCCTTTCGTTGACAATCAGCCTGTTCTGTTCTAGTCTTTCACTGTGTCGTCAGAAGGCTGGGGTTGGGTGAGCCCCCTGCCTCCCCACCGACACAGGGTGCCGCATCTTGGCAAAGGGCCCAGGGGCCAGTGTGGCCCAGCGGGGGTGTTCAAAGTTCAGCTTGAATGATCGTTAGCAGCCGTGACCTTGGGAGGGTGACAAGGCCACCTGTAAAGTCGTTATATGAGTAACCTACCTCACAGGGTCCGTAACAGGGTCTCGTGATACGGAGACATGGTAAGAAATATATACTCGGTCTCTGCCCCGGTTCCTGACCCAGAGCTCCTAAGCCTCTTGGAATTTCCTGGATCATAGGAGCGTCTTTTGTCCTAACGAGGTGACTACGGGTAAGTCCCTAGCTAGCCCCGGGATGAGGGCCGCTCACCAGAAACACCAAGCCAGGAGGAGAAGCCAGGAACTCTGAGCTCCACCCCGTATCCTCTGGAGAGGGGAGAGGGTCCAGAGACTGAGTTAATAATCAATCCTGCCCAAGTGATGAAGTCCCCATAAAACCCTACACGAGGGGTTTGGGGAGCTTCCAGGTCAGGAGCACCTGGAGAGGGCAGGGAAGTGCCACACTGTTCCCCTGTCCCTTGCCCTGGACATCTCTTCCGTCTGGCTGTTGCTGAACTGTCTGCTTCCTGAAAACCGGTCATAGGAAAGAAAGAGCCTCCCGGGTTCTGTGCGTCCCTCTGGTGAATTATTGACCCCGAACAGCAGGTCCTGGGAACCCCCGCTACACAGCTGGTGCGTCCGTCAGGAGCTCAGGGACAGTGGGGGTGGGCTGGGGACACGGCCCGCTGCCAACTCCAGGGAGTCAGTGCCAGAGGGTCGTGAGCAGACAGAACAGGTTTCCCTTTACCAATGAAGGACGTACGGGGGTAAAGGGGTCAGAGCCTGCCTGGGCCCCACCGTGGACCACCTGGTGAGATCATGAGCATTGAGCATTCCATAGTATTCCAGCACCTTCCCTCCAAGGCCTGGGGAAAGCTGAGAGGGCTTCAGCCGTGGACAGACAGGTGCGGAGGACCCGCGAATGCGGCCCCCTCCTCACTAGTGCCCGGTACGGGAAATCAGTGCCGGGTCTCATCCCTCACCACGATGTCCTCTAGACTATCCCTGTTATCCGAGAGATCATCCTCCATCAGGGTCGGGGGTGGGGAGGCCTGACTCAGAGGCCACTGCCGAGCGCCGGCTGTTGGGTCTGAACGCAAGCACCCAAAGGGGGGACAGATGGCCATGAGGTTCCTAGCGGCCCACGCAAGGAGGGGAGCAGGTCTGCCTGTCCTGGAGTGCTCAGAAAGCCAGCAGTCTCCAGCTGGGGAGCCCAAGCAGAGAATTCAGGGAGTTTGACTTCCACTCACTTCTGAAGAGCTGAGATTCTCCTACAGTTGTGGGTGGAGGCCACGCACCACAGTAGGACCGGCAGCGTCCGACTTTGTCACCAACAGAATCACCGTCACGTAGCGCACGACCATTACCACAGAGACCTGCCCTACGTTCACGCTCAGCACTTGAGTGACGGCACCTACCCGACCCGGCAACGGGCACCCGTATCAGAGACCTTCTTCAAGAGGCACACGGAGCGCCTCCGTATCACAAGCGGGGGGTTCGGTATTTTGACAACTGCACGTCAGGATCGCTGTTTTCCTTTGGGGTCCCTGCACCTCACTCCCACGACAGAGTGTTACCCCGAGACGGGAGGGGAGGGCGCCTCTGTGAGGGATGGGTGCTCGGCGCCTCTAAGCCCAGGTCCCCGGGCAGCGGGTGGCCCCTGCAGCTGGGGGGAGCAGGGCCCGGCAGTCGGGGTCCCTTCCCGCCGCCCCCGCCCCCGCCCAGAGCCCCTACCTTCCTGGGGTCCTTCCTGTCCTTGGCGCGGCCGGTGTCCTTGCGAGGGCTCAGCGGGCCCCCCTTGCCGCAGCGGCTGGGCTTGGCAGCGGCGGGGGCAGCGCTGCTGGGGGCTGGGGCGGCAGCCGAGGCGTCGTGCAGGAAGATGCGCTCGCTACGCCGCCGCGTCCACAGGTCGTCGTCGCTGGCCTCGGGCCCCGCCTCAAAGCCGGGCTCCTTGGCGCCCCGCAGCTTGCGGGCCTTGCGCCCTTTCTCTGCCGCCAGCTTGGCCTTGTCGGGGCTGGTGGGGCCGGGGCCCCGGGCGCTGGGCGCAGGCGAGGCCAGGGAGGGGCCTGGCTCCCCCAGTCCCTTCTTGGGCCGCAGCAGCCCGGCAGGCGACCGCTTCCGCACCTTGACCTCACTCTCCGAGTCGGTGTACTCAAACTCCGTGCCTGGATGCGGGACGAGGGCAGGGGCTGTGGACAGGGGCTCCCGGGACCCCCACTTCCCACCCACCCAGACGCCCTGGCCACCAGCAGAAGGCCACAGTCCCACCCCTCCTCCAAGGGAGGCTTCTCATTTCCAGGAGAGGAACCTGAGGCCCAGAGGAGGAGGGGGAGGACTTGCCGGGCCACACGCCTATGAGTGGCAGGTCCTGCTGGCCCCACTGCTGGCCTGAACCTCCCTCCCGCCCACCCGCCCCGTCGCTGCCCAGACTCTGCTGCCTCCCCCCAAGAACATCATCTGGGAATGTGAAGATTCCTGCCTGGCCCCATGTGAGCTTCCCCTCTGCCTCCTGTGTGCCCGTGGGAATCCCAGAAGCCAGGGCAGGCTGGGGAGGGCCTCAGGGGCAGCAGGTCCAGGGAAGGCAGGTGGAAAGCCCACATGAAATCCCCGAGCCCCGGCGGCGGGGGGCCTCTCCTCCACTTCCTGAAGCCACTTCTCAGAGCTGGGAGGTCCCTGGCACCCACTCCCTTTTAGAGGGTAGGCCTCACCAGAACTCACACGGCCCTGGGGCCCGGCCCCCTCCTGTCACCCCTGAGGCTCGTCCCTTCCCAGAGACAAGGGGCCAGGCTCCATCCAAACCCTGGAGCTGCTGGGCTGCTTTACACACAAACCTCTCTCCAATGCCCAGTTGTGCTCCATTCCTTCAAACCTGCAGGCCTTTGCTTTGCTGGCCCCTGAAGCACCATCTCTCTCCTGGCCTCTACCTGGAAACCTGCAGTCTCCTATCTGAGAAGACCTGCTCGGCACCCTGGTGAATCCTCTGTCCACACCTCCAGCACCACGGGCACATATCCCACTGTCGGGTTCCCGCCCTCGTCTGCCGATCCTGTCCTGCTCGGCCCCCCAGAAGCAGATCCCCAATTCACTACCCCAGGCCTCCTGACCCCTGGGTAGCCAGCATCCCGCCCACAAGGGCTCCTCTGGGAGGCCCAGCCCCATCGCCTAACAGATGTAGCCGCTGTAGCGGGGCCGGGCTGGGAAGGGGCGCACTCCGTGGGAGGGAGCCACTGGCAAAGCTTAACGATCCCATTAATTAATCTTTTGTTAACAGACTTCCCACTGCACAGGGAGGCAGCTGGGGGCTTTCATGGCTGATTAGGGTGCAGGCCATAAAACGCAGGCTGGAGTTCTGCTGCTGGGTGTGACGGAATGAGGCCCCACCTGACACAGCTCCCTGTAGAAAACCGTCAGAAAACCTAGACCCAATCCAACACTGCAGGGGCGTCGCGTAAGGCACAGGACTGCTGGGTGGACAGGGTAGTGACGGACAGCGGACACTTGCTTGGAAGAGGGGAAGTCGGAACTGCGTGAGTAACGTCCTCTTGGAGGATAAATACCTGACGAGGCCAGTGGGGCAGCATGAACGGTGCCTGGGGGGGGAAGTGTTCTCTGGAGGGCCTTGGGGTGGGGACAGGCATGAAGCCCAGAGAGCGGGGAGCATGCGCGAGGCCTCCCTGCCACACAGTGACACAGCAGGGAGTCGAGTCCGTGTCCCTGACTCCCACCCAGAGTCCTGTGCACCTGCCTCCTCCCTAAGAAATAAGGCAGTAAAGGAGGAACAGACAAGAAAAAGCACCAAAGATATAAAACAGAAGGGTAAGACATAAAGAGACTGAAAGTCAAAGGATGAAAAAGATATACCATGCAAATAGCAACCGAAAAAGAGCTGAACTGGCTACGCTAAATAGCAGACAAAACTGACCTTACGACAAAAATTGTTAAAGAAGGACATATTTAAATGATAAAATGGTTAATCCCTTAGGAAGATATAACAATTTACGAACATAGATGAACATAATCGGGAAACACGTAACAAAAGATTATACACCATGACCAAGTGAAATTTATTCTGGGAATAGAACGTTGGTTCGATGTATAAGAAAATCAATGTAATGTACCATATTAATAAAGGACAAAAACCACACGAACACCTCGATGGACACAGAAAAAGTAACAGACAAAACCTAACATTCTTTCATGATAAAATCACTCAAACTAGGAATAGAAGGAAATTTCCTCAACCTGACAAAGACGTCCATAAAAATTCACCACTAACATGATACTTAATGGTAAAAGAATGAATGTTCTCCCCCTATGATCAGAAGACAAAGATACCTGTTCTTGCCACTTCTTTTCAACATTATATGGAAGATTCTAGCCCAGGCAATTAGGCTAGAAAAAGAAAGAAAAGGTATACACATCCGAAAGGAAAAAATAAAACTATCTCTATTGGCAGATGAAATGATCTTATATTATAGAAAATACTAAAGAATCTACTAAAAACCTACTAGAGCAAATGAGTTCAGCAAGGTTGCAGGATACAAGATCAATATACAAAAATCAATTGTATTTCTATACACTAGCAATGAACACTCCAAAAATGAATTCAATTTACAATAGCATCAAAAAAATACTTACAAATTTAAAAGAAATGCAAGACTTGTACAGTAAAAACTATAAAACAGTGTTGAAAAAAATTAAAGACACAAATAAATGGAAAGACATCCCATGTTCATGGATCAAAAAACTTACATTGTTAAGATGCCAATACTCCCCAATATGATCTATCAATTTAACACAATTCCTAATCAGAATCCCAGTGGGTTTTTTTGCATGAATTCACAAGCTAATCCTAAAATCCGTATGGAATACAAGGGTCCCTGAGGCACCAAGACAGTCTTGAAAAAGAAGAACAAATATGGAGGATTCATATTTCCCAGTTTCAAAGCCTCCTACAATGATTCCTATGGTAATCAAGACAGTGTACTGCTGGTCTAAGAACAGACATATACACTGGTGAACTAGAACAGAGGGTCTGGAAATAATCTTTCATATTTATGTTCCGTTGATTTTCCACAAGGGCACCAAAAGCATTCAATGGGGGAAAGATTTGACTTCTCAACACATGATACCAGGACAACTGGATCTCCACATGCAAAAGACCCCGACATTACACCATACGCAAAAATTAACTCAAAATGGGTCACAGACCTAAATATAAGTCACAAACCATAAAACTCTTAGGAGAAAACAGGACTAAATCTTTGTGACCTTGCGTTAGGCAATACTTTTTTTACATAAACCCCAGAAGTACAAGTGGTATATTTGGATTTCATCAAAATTTAAAACTTTAGACAACTTACAGAACGAAGGAGAAAAAATACTTGCAAACCATGTTTCTAATGAGAGTATAGCTAAATATACAAAGAACTCTTACTCAACAACAAAATGACAAACAACCCAATTAAGAAATAAGTAAAGGATTTAAACAGGCATTTCTCCACATACAAATGGCTACTAAGCATATGAAAGGATCCTCAACATCATCAGGAGAAATGCAAATCAAAACCACGATGACATACTACTGTAAGCCCACTAGAATGGCTTCCTCCCCACGAAATAAGGCATCATCAAAAAGCCACATAATAACAGGTACTGGGGAGGAATTGGGGAAGAAATTGGAACCCTCACAGACTGCTGGTGGAAAATATAAAGTGGTGCAGCCACTCTGGAAAACAGTTTGGCAGTTCCTCAAAAGGTTAAACATAAAGTTACCAAATAACCTGGCAATTTTACCCTTAGATTTGTAGCCAAAACTGAAAACGTATGTATCTATAGAAAAACGTGTACATGAATGTTCATAGCTGCCATTATTCATGATAGCCCAAAAATGGAAACAAAAAAAAGTAGATAAACAAAATGTGGTATATTCATAAAATGGAGTATTATTCAGCCATAAGGTCTGAGGTCACACAAGAAGAAACAGACAATCTGAATAGACTTTTATCTATTAAAGAAATTGAATCAATAATTAATAACTTTCTAAAACAGAAAATGCCCAGCCCAAATGAGTTCACTGTTAAACTTGACCAAACATTTAAAGAAGAAATTATACCAATTCTCTACAGGGAATTCTTGAGTTAGAAATTCTTCCTAACTCATTCTATGAGGCCAGAATTACTCTAATACCAAAACCAGACAAAGACACTACAAGAAAACTACAGACCAGTATCTCTCATAAACATAAATGCAAAAAATACTCAACAAAATATTAGCAAATCAAATCCAACAATGTATGAGAAAACATTATACACCACAACTAAGTGAGATTTATCCCCGTTATGCAGGGCTTGTTCAACATTCAAAAATCAAAAATCAATTAATGTAATCCATCACATCAACAGGCCAAAGAAGAAAAATCTCATGATCATATTAATAGGTAGAGGGAAAGCATTTGACAAAATCCAACATGAGTTCATAATAAAAACTCTCAGTAAACTAGGAATAGAAGAAAACTTCCTCAACTTGATGAAGAACATCTATAAAAACCCTACATCACACTTACTGGTGAGAAACTAGAGGATTTCCCACTAATATCAGGAACAAGGCAAGGATGTCCCCTGTCACCATTCCTTTTCAGTATCATACTGCAAGTCCTAGCTAACGTAGTAAGACAAGGGGGAAAAAAAGCATACTGATAGGGAAGGAAGAAATAAAACTGCCTTTGTTCATAGATGACATAAGTGTCTATGTAGAAAACCTGAAAGAATCAACCAAAAATCTCCTGGAATTGATTAGCAATTACAGCAAGGCCGCATTTTACAACCTTCGTATATAAAAGTCGATCACTTTCCTACATGCTAGCAATGAACAAGTGGAATTTGAAATTTAAAACACAATACTGTTTGTGTTAGCACTCCCCAAAATGAAATACTTAGGTTAAATCTAACAAAATATGCACAAGATCTATGGGATGAAAACTGCAAAACTCTGAAAGAAGACTTTCCATGTTCATGGATAGGAAGACTTGATATTGTCAAGATGTCAATTCTTCCCAGTTTGAGCTATGGATTCAATACAATTCCACTCAAAATCCCAGAAGTGGGTATCAATACACTAATGCCAAAGTTTATACGGAGAGTCAAGAGACCCAGAGTGGCCAACTCAAGATAGAAGAAGGTCAAGGTCAGAAGACTGGAAGTACCTGACTGCAAGGCTTACTGTAAAGCTACAGTAATCAAGACAGTGAGATATCGGCAAAAGAAAAGACAACCAGATCAATGGAACAGAAAAGAGCCCAAAAATAGACTCCCATTAATGTAGTCAAATAATCTTTAACAAAGGAATAAAGGCAATACAATGGAGAAAGAATATGTCTTTTCAATAAATGGCATCGGAACCAGTGCAAAAAAGTGAATGTAGTGAATCTTACACCCTTCACAAAAATTAACTCAAAATGGATCACAGGCCCAAAGGTAACACACAAAATTCAAAAACCCCTAGAAGATAATGTAGGAGAAATCTAGATGACCTTGGGTCTGGCAGCGAATCGTTAGCTACAACACCAAACGCCCAATCCACAAAAGCTGGACTTCCCTAAAATTATACATTTCTGCTTTGTGAAAACACCCCATAAAGAGAATGAAAAGACAAGCCATAGACTGGGAGGAAATATTGGCAAAAGACACACCTGATAAAGGACTGTTTTCCAAAATAGATAAAGAACTCTTAAAATCCAACATTAAGAAAACAACCCAATGTAAAAAGTGGGTCAAAAATCCTAACAGACATGTCACCAAAATTACACAGATGGCAAATAAGCATACGAAAAGATGTTCCACATCATGTTATTAGGGAAATGCAAATTAAAACAAGATACCACCACACACCTATTAGAATATCCAAAATCCAAAACACTAATCCTAAGTGATGGCAGGGATGTGAAGCAACAAGATCTGTCATTCATTGCTGCTGGGAATGCAAAATGGTGCAGCCACTTTGGAAGACATTATGGCAATTTCTTACAAAACGAAACGGACTCCTACCATATAGATCCAGCAATCACACTCCTTGGTATTTACCCAAAGGAGTTGAAAATTTAAGTCCACACGTAAAAAAAAAACTGCACACAGATGTTTATAGCTTTAGTCAAAACTGCCAAAACTTGGATGCCACCAAGATGACCTAAACGCCCTGGAGTATGTGAATGAATGAATGAATGAATGAATGAACTGTGGTCCATCCAGACAATGGAATATTATTCAGAGCTAAAAAGAAACAAGCTATCAGGTCATGGGAAAGACATGGAGGAAACTTTTATGCATACTATTAACGGAAAGAAGCCAATCTGAAAAGACACCATGCTGTATGATTCCAACTACATGACATTCTGGAGAAGGCAAAACTATGGAGACAGAGTATCAGTGATTGCCAGGCATGCGAGGAGAGGAGAGAGATGAACAGGTGGGGTACAGGGGATTTTTAGGCAGTGAAACTGCTCTCTATGACAGTGTAATGATGGCCACACACATTTGCCCAAACCCACAGATTCTACACCACCAGGAGTGAATCCTAACGTCAACTATGGATTCTGGGTGACAGTGATCTGTCACTGTAGGTTCATCAGTGGTAACAAATGCACCACTGTGGCGGAGAATGTCGATAATGGGGGAGGCTGTGCATGTGTGCGGGGCAGGGGGTAAAGAGGAATCTCTGTATCTTCCTCTCAATTTCGCTATGAACCTCAAACTGTTCTAAAAAATAAAGTCTATTTAAAAGAAAAAGGAACAGGGTGCCTGGGTGGCTCAGTTGGTTAAGCGACTGCCTTCGGCTCAGGTCATGATCCTGGAGTCCCGGGATCGAGTCCCACATCAGGCTCCCTGCTCAGCAGGGAGTCTGCTTCTCCCTCTGACCCTCCTCCCTCTCATGCTCTCTGTCTCTCATTGTCTCTCTCACAAATAAATAAAATCTTAAAAAAAAAAAAAAAAATTAAAAAAAAAAGGAACAAAGTACTGATATATAAAATGGATGAACCCTCAAACAATTGTAACAAATGAAAAGAAGCTAGACACAAAAGGCCACGTGTTATGTGATTTCATTTATATGAAATGTCCAAATGTCCAAGATAGAGAAATGCATAGAAGACAGAGAGTAATGGTTACCTAGGGTTGGGGGGGTTGGAAGAATATGGGGAGTGATATGAATGGGTATGGAGTTTCTTTGGGGGGGAAGGGATAAAAATGCCCTGAAATTAGATAGTGGTAATGGTTGCACACCTCTATGAATACAAGAAAAGCCATCAAATTGTACACTTCAAAGGGTGAATTTTATGTTATGTGAATTATATTTCAACAAAGCTGTTATTTTTTTTTTTAAAAGATTTTATTTATTTATTTGAGAGAGAGAATGAGATAGAGAGAGAGCATGAGAAGGGGGAGGGTCAGAGGGAGAAGCAGACTCCCCGCCGAGCAGGGAGTCCGATGCGGGACTCGATCCCGGGACTCCAGGATCATGACCTGAGCCGAAGGCAGTTGCTTAACCAACTGAGCCACCCAGGCGCCCTCAACAAAGCTGTTATTTCTAAAAAAGGGTAGATTCAAGCCTGACCATGTCAATAATTACATTAAATAGTAATAGATTAATCACTCCAGCGAAATGACAGAGATTACAAAACAGATTAAAAAGAAGGACCTAGGGTGTCTGGGTGGCTCAGTAGGTTAAGCGTCTGCCTTCGGCTCGGATCATGATCCCAGGGTCCTGGGATGGAGTCCCTCATTGGGCTCCCTGCTCTGTGGGGAGCCTGCTTCTCCCTCTCCTCCCCACTTGTGCTCTCTCTATCTCTGTCTCTCTCTCTCAAATAAATAAAATCTAAAAAAATAAAGGACCCAACTATAAGCTGTCTATAAGAGACTCACTTTAAACATGAAGACAAAGGTAAGATAACAGTAAATGACCAGGAAAAGATATACTATGCAAATAGGAAGCATAAGAAAGGAGGAGTGACTGTCTACTACCAGATAAAAGGGACTTCGAAACAAAATATATTAAGAGATAGAAAAGAATACTTTGCAATGATAAAACGACCAATTTAACAGGCAATCATAAATGTATATATGCACCCAATAACAGAGCTTCAAACACATGAAGCAAACATCCACAGAATTAAAATTATAAGGAGAAAGAAAATCCTGCAATCATAGCTGGACATTTTATACCCATCTGTAAGCAACTGATAAAACTAGACAAAAACTAGCAAAGATTCACAAGATCTTAACACTTCCAATCACACTGCCTTGCCTGATAGAACTGAATGATTTACAGAACACTGTATATAATGACATCAGAATATGCATTCTTTAAGTGTACACTACGAAATACCATATACCCTCAAATTTTTAAAGTTTTAAAAGATTGAAATTATACAGAGTATTTTCTCTGACCAAGATGGAATGACGTTAGAAATCAGTAGTAATAAAATAACTAGGTAACCCCCACCAATATTTGGAAAATAGATAATACTTCTAAGTAATCATTGGATGAAAAGTAGAAATCACAAGATAAATTAAGAAATGTGTTGAACTGGGCGCCTGGGTGGCTCAGATGGTTGGGCGTCTGCCTTCGGCTCAGGTCATGATCCCAGGGTCCTGGGATCGAGTCCCGCATCGGGCTCCCTGCTCCTTGGGAGCCTGCTTCTCCCTCTGCCTCTCTCTCTCTCTCTCTGTCTCTTATGAATAAATAAATAAAATTTTAAAAAAAAGAAATGTGTTGAACTGAGAGTAATAATGAAAACAGGACAACAGAAAATGCGTGAAGCGCAGCTAAAGCAAGGTTCAGAGAGAACTTTTAAGGCCTCCACAAGGAAAGAACATCCCAAGTTGATAACCTAAGGTTGCACGTTAAAAAATAGGAAATGGTTGGCAATTATACCCAAACAGAAGGAAGGAAATAATAAAGAGCAGAAATCAATGAAATTGATAACTTCTAGCCACACTGATCAAGAAATACAGCAGAAACAAATTATTTGTATTGGCAATGAAAAAGGAAACATCACTACAGACCCCTCAGAGTTAAAAAGTATAAAAGGGGGAACTCTCTGCCAATACAGTTGATAACCTGGATAAAAAGCAGAAGACTGCAAGTTCTAAGATGGCTGGTGCATTCAGGGATGAGGATGGGGCCTGTGGACAGGATGATGCTGTCTGGGGAGCCACAGCCTGATGGTGGGGGGTCAGACAGGTGGAATGTGACCACGGGGCGACAGGGAACCAGTCAGAGGTTCTCAGCAGAGAAGTGGTCTGATCAAGTTCGAGCTTTGAGGAAGAGCCCTCCAGCTGCTTAGGTATAAAGAACACCTGAGAGGGGTAGCCGGGAGGAAGGCCAGCGCCACTGCCCAGGGGAGCCAGGCCCAAAGCCCCCAGGGAACGGCGGCAGGACATGGAGGGGTGAGAGAGAGGGAGGAGGAAGAAGAAGGAGGCAGGGTCAGGGCCTGGAGACTGTGAGGCTGCCCCAGAGATGGGGTCCCGCCAGGGGGTACAGGCCACAGGAATGAGCTCTTGTCCTGTAGCCTGCAGGGCATGAAGCCAGGGGCAGCTGGGGGAGACCCGGGGGTAGAGCAGGGGAGCACCCCAGTGCCCATTCTCCCTGTCCCAGCCCCTGCCAGAGGGTCTCACATGGACCACGGAGGTTCAGAGAAGGGCAGGAAGGCCAGGCCGAGGACTTGGCCTGGCTGAAGCCAGGTGAGCTCACAGCCTGAACACACGTGAGACCATCTCAGTCCCCAGCACCCCACATGCAGCAGGGGTGGGTCCAGGAGGGGACACTTGGGCCGGTGAGAATGGGGGTGGGCCCAGGAGAAGGTCCCCGGTTTGTCTCAAGAAAGCAGGCATATGACTAGAGATACAGAGAGGAAGGAAGCAGGGCCAGGACAAGGCCTAGCCTCCAGCCCGAGCCTTAGAGCCGGCTGTCTCCATCAGCCTGTCAGGGAAATGGGACGGTAAGCCTGGCTAACAGTGACACGGCACGTGACCACCCCCAGTGACGACCTTCTCCAGGCCCCAACCCCAGGCCGCATGCCCATCTCACGAAGTGAACCGCCTCGAATGCGCAGACTGAGAGAGCCTGCTCGTCTACTTCTCTGTGTATGCTTAGCCGGTTCCCACTTCTCTCTCAGGGTTCAGCCTGGGTGTCGCCTACCTGGAACAGCCTCCCTTGGGCTTCTACAGCCCCCCAGGGTGCAGACCAGGGGCAGATTTGCCTCTCTGCTTCCCAGAGCTGCCTATCACTGGGCACCTAAGTCATAGCCTGACTCCAGGAGTCAGGAGCATGAACAGTGAAGGTCAGCCTACATAGCTTCTGGAACCCCCTCCTGGGGCAGGCCAGGCCCACATCACCAGTACCACTCTGCTCAGGATGGGGTTGGCCCACGAGGCATGGCTCCAGTGGCCCCCAGCTCTGCTCCTACCCTTCTCCAAGCCCGTTTCCGGTCCGCGGGATGGGGCAGCGGTGCCCCCGCATTCCACCTGCCGGTACTTACCCATCAGGTTCTGCCGCTCTTCCTTCTTCCGGGCCTTCTGCTTGGCCTCCAGCTGCACCACTGACAGGGACGGCCCCACCGTGGGGCTGGGGAGGGCACTGGCTGCAAAGCGGGCCAGCAGGCCCAGCCCACTCTCCTCCAGGCCTGGCGACAGGGCCCGCTCCCGGGCCCCCAGCCTATAGCCACCGGCAGCCTCGTCCTCCTCCTCCTCCAGCTCATCCTCCTCGTCCTCCTCCTCGGAGCTCTCATCTGGTGCAGAAAACAGGGGGCGAGTCAGAGCCTTGGCCTAGGCAGGTGCCGCCCCCCACCCCGCCCCTACTCGGCCCAAGCACCAGCGAGGGGTGCCACAGCTTCAGCCTAGCTCCTCACTCCTCATCAGCCGGGGGTGGATCCAATACTAGCCCATAAATCCCCCCCGATGACCCAGTGCCCCCATCAAAGCGAGACCAAGACGTGGGCATCCTGGACAGCCCAGAGGTGGGCAGCGGCTTTGGGAACCAGAGGATTTCTGTAAGGGGAACACCAACATGCACCTGTGCTGTGGGGAGGGGGACAGACACATGGACAAGGACTGGAGACAGCTCTCTCCACCATCTCACGCACACACACACACACACACACGCCCCGACGTACGACATGGAGGCTGAGAAAGGAGGCAGGAGAGGAGGAAAGAGGAGGCCAGGGAGGGGCAGAGAGGGGGTGGGAGAGGGCCCCGGGGACTCAGGTGCCTAGGGGTCTGGGGCTAGTGATAGGAGAAGGTGGAGTTTGATCTCTTCTTGAGCAGGCTCTGGGGTCCAAAGTTGACTCCCAGCAATACCCCCAAGCCGGGAAACCTGAGGCAAATACTGGTCCTCTGTGAGCACTTTCTGCGAGCATTTGCTCATCGGTGGCATAGGGTGGCCCTCCCAGCCCACCCACCCAGCTAAGGGGAGACTTAGGATCACACGAATGTAGGAGAAAGCACTTTGCAGGCCTAACAAGGACCAAACAGAAAGAGGGCCAGCCTGTTCTACAAAAAGAAACTGCTGTCCCCAGGGCCAAGGGAGCCACAAGCTGGCTATGCCTCCTGACCCGCAGGGAGCCAGGAAGGGAGAGGGCACGCAGGTCAGCCCACTCTGCAGAAGACTGAGGCTCGGCGTGGCCAAGCACTCAGGCAGAACTCAAACCCAGGGCTGCCTGGCTGTCTTGTCACCCAGAGTCTCCCGGAAAGAATCTAATGACGCTCCAGTCTCTCCAGTTGGTGAATAGAGACTTAGTGCTTCTCCCCAGGAACTGGCCTGCCACCCGGGGACCTACAGCCCTGAGCCCAGCAGGGGCCGTGGGAACAAAGGTGGGGCAGGCAGCAGGCTGGCAGGGAGTGCACGGAAGGCAGTGCTCCCTGCACGTGAACCAAGCTCTCCACCAAGAAGAGAGACTGCAGGAAGGTTAACACCTTGCTTCTGACCTTTCCAGGGAGACAGCCTAACACCACGAGGGCGGGCAGGTGAGAGAGCATCAGGGGCTAACTGCCCAGGAGACGCCCAGGGACACCTGCCCAAAGGTGCCTGTCTGCCCGGACTGCTGGGAGCGTGACGGTGGCTCTGGGGGCCGCTGACCAAGGGCAGGGCCGGGCAAGGCTGGAGGCGACTCTCTGCAGCAGGAAGAGGGAAGGGACATAAAGAGGTGGCCCGTATACCCCGCCAAGCTCTATTGTGGGCAGGGAGTGCCTGGGCTCAGGGAACGGAGAGGGGCAGACACAGACGGCCAACTCCACGTTCTCCCTCCACACCCCATGCCACCTGCTTGCTTGGGTGCGACTAGCAGCCCAAAGTGGTGGCCCCGGGTGCGCCTATGGGGGCAGGGGTTCTGTCTACCCATTTTTCCGAGGGAGCCTGGGTCTCTGTTGAGTGAGGGGGGGTGGAAATGAGCTTAAGGAATCCCTGAAGGGAGCTGAGAAAGGAAGGAGGCAGAGACAGGTTTGTTAGGAGGAGGAGGAGGAGGAGGAGGCCTGGCTCCCAGAGCAATGGATGAAGCAGGATGGAGGCCAGTGGGGCAGGCAGGCAGAAGCAGGCAGTGCACGCTTGCGATCCATTCACATTGCGGACATCACATGGTTGTCTCCGCCCCAGTGGGCCACAGCGGCAAAGCAGGCTAAGTGTAGGCAGACTTTCGGCAGCGCCTGGGTCCCCCACATCAGGCCTCCCTGGGGTTGGCCAATTTGAGCAGGGTGGCGGGCGGGGGGCTGGCTGGGGTGGGGGCACAGAGTCAGACGTGTGGCCAGTTTTCCCTTCTAGAGAACGCCTTCCCTGGCTGCTCAGGTGTGGAGACTCCAGAACTCTCTCCCATCCAGAAGGATTCCCACCAGCAACGTCCAGTGGCGGAGGGCTGGCTCTGGGTTTCTGGATGCCCGGAATGTCTACCTCGGATACCAGCTGGCCAGCAACAGCCCAATCCCAGCACCCTGACATGGAAAAGTGCTTGGAAGGAAAAAGCTAAAACCAGCGTTTGCTTCCCACAAAGCAGGATTGGTCTCCAGAGACCCTCCCCACCTCCAGCTGCTGCGACCCTCAAAAGCCCCCACTGGCTGCTTCCCACGGTGGCTGGTCTGCTCAGGCTGGGGTCTGCGGGGCAGGGGGAGCAGAGCGGGGGGTCTCAGGACCAAGGAAGCCTTTCTGGAGCTGTCCACACCTGAGGCTACAGAGTTTGCCAAGGGCAGAGGGAGAAAAAGTCCCAACAAAGAAGCCCAAGGTAATACAGAAAAACATTTTCTTATTAAAAAAAACAAAAACAAAAACAAAAAACTCTTGGCTCAGTATGTGGGATTGTCTGTTGTAACTTGGTTTGGTTTGGTTTTCCAAAACCCGATCGATAAATGCCAAAGCAATCCGCTGCTGCCATAGCCGATGGGGGCAAACCCCGAGGAGGGGAGGTGCAGAGGGGACACAAAGAAAAGGGTTTTGCCTACCTACGGAGCAACGAGCCAGGCTCGGACCCAAGCTCAGTGACCCGCTGCGCCGTCTGCCCTACTCCCAGCCTTCGCTTTGCGTCCAGAGTGCAGCGTGAGAGCAAATGCAAGAGACCAAAACAGACATTCAAAGCATCATGGGTAGGGATCAAGGGTGAAGGTATGGTCAAGCTGCTGGGGGGAGAGAGCAGACACTAGAAAGCCAAGCAGTCAGGTGTTTTAGTACCAGATGTCAGGAAAACCCTATTACCCAAATATCCCTGTCAAGACCTGACCAGCGCACACACGTGCGTGCATGCGTGCGTGTGTGTGTGTGTGCAGCTGGGGGGGGGGGTTTCCTCCCCTCCCCCTAGCTGGGCTCTCTCCACTGCTGCATCCGGCCTGGTCTGAGGGCCCCCTGGCTCCCTCTGCCCACTCCAGGCAAACGGCCCCATGCTAAGACATCTGAAGGGGCTGCCTGCCTCTCTACGGGGTCTGAGCTGGGGCAGGAGAACTTAAACACGTGGAAGCTGGATCTCTGGCTTTAAAGGGGAGGAGCCAAAGGGGGGGAGAAAGGGGTCAGGGAGGGAGGGAGGAGAATGGTGAACCAGCCAGACTGGTCCACAGAGGCCAGGGCTAGGGGCAAATGAGGCTGACTGGCGAGTTAGTGACCTCCCCGCTCCTTGGCCCAGACTCCATTCCCTCAGGCATGGCACAGCTCGAGAGAATGTGGGTCCCAAGGGCACCTGGCTCCCTACTGTGCCATCTCCTAGTCATCCAAAATGGATCTGGGCGAGTCAGGATGGGAGGCGTGGGCAGGGAGAAGGCAGACCGGAAATGGGAGCAGGGCCGGAAGTAGGGTAGCGTCTGGTCCCAGGGCCTGAGCCAGTGCCCGTCCAGGTCGACCGCTATATGCCTGAGCCTCACTCAGGGGGCATGGAGTCTAGGCTCTGGGAATCCCTGAAGGGGGTCCACCCTGAAGCAAATCCTAAACCAGGGTGAGGAAACATTCCGGGATCCTCTGGCTCCCCCACTTGCCCCTAGGACGCTTCTAACGTGGGGAAGTCAGAGCCTGGATGTTCGCAAGGATGACTGAACCCCACCCTCTCTGCACTGGTGAGGCGGAGGAGGGCCCGGGGCGGGGTGGGGCGGCCAACAGACCAGGCCTGGGGGCTCAGAGGCCAGTGCTCTCTCCGAAGCCTGGGCCTCGCCACTCAACGTGGCAATAAAGCCCACGCTTTCAAATCTCCCAACAAAACTCAGGGCAGCAAATGGTCTTGACCCTGCACTGCCTACACGGCCTTTAAAACAGAAATATGTGTTAGAAAACAAGTGTTTATATTTTTAAAACCGCTGTTACATAGGAACAGAGCTTTAAGAAAATAAAAAACAAACAAGCAGCTAAAAAAAAAAAACAAAAGATGAAGCTGGAGGTGAACGCAGTTGACTTTGAACCTGAAGAATGAACGCATGCCAACAGCTACCAGGGATATTTGAATAATAGAGAAGAGCGGCAGACGCATATTCCAGCTCTACCCCTGTGGGGTGGGGAGGAGGTGGGGGGGGGGAGGAGGAACAAATGAGGGGGGCGGCAACCTAATGGTCTAGTAAGGACACAGCAAGAGAGACAAGGCACACGGGTTTAGTTAAAAATGAACTCGGTATGTTTAATAAAGCTTGGTATTACCAAAATCGCGGTACAAACATCAAGTCACACGCCCACACGACAGAATTCCATTTACAAAATGTCCCTCGGGAGGCCTCCTCCGGCTGCGCCCGAGAGAACCCGACCCAGGCCTGCAGTCTAGGGGGCAGAGGAGGCGAGGAGGGGGGCAGAGGGGGAGCGCGGAGGAGGGTGAAGACCAAAAACAGTCCGTATAAAAGCTCAAAAAGAGCCAGGCCGTGGCGTTATCACAATGATACGGGTACAAATAAGAACAAAAACAGAAGGACTCAGGCGGATACAGCAGGCTACGCTGCCGAGAACCAAGACGGCCGCCCTTCCCGAGGCGTCCCAGGTGGGCCACCTCTGCCCGCCATCTCCTGCGTGCTCGCTCGCTCGCGCTCGCTCTCTCGCGCTCTCTCTCACTCACTCTCTCGCTAGAAAACATGGAAGGTATTTTGTGTTTGGAGCTAGTAACCTTGG
Source organism: Halichoerus grypus (assembly GCF_964656455.1). Classification (NCBI taxonomy): domain Eukaryota; kingdom Metazoa; phylum Chordata; class Mammalia; order Carnivora; family Phocidae; genus Halichoerus; species Halichoerus grypus. Next base: position 3,917,611 of record NC_135717.1, read on the forward strand.
TCAAACGAGTCCTCCGAAGAATCGCTGAAGGAGGAACGGGCCTCGACCTCCTGAAGCAGCAAACAAAAGGGCTGCTTCCTGCCCGCGGCCGGCTTGGGTTTCAGAGTCCGGGCGGCCGCCAGGCCCCTCTTGCTCAGCTTGGGGCCTCCAGCCGGCTTGCCATTCTTTGCCACCATGCCACACAGGATGGAAGACGTCAGTTTGGAGCCGGACGGGCCTTGGGCAGACCACTCGTCCTTCAGGAATTCTTCGTCTTCCTCTGAGTCCGTATCTGCAGTCAAAGTAGTTTTTAATAAAGTAAGTCATAGAGTGCTTGGGGGGGGGGGGGCGGTGTCTCCCGTTACTCTCAGTGGCTCTGAGAACGCCCGGGCGCGTGCCAGGGCACAGAGGTCCGAATGCCTACGGGCCATGAACAAGCCATGGCCCACCGCCTGGACCTCGCCCGGGAGGCCCCCTGGCCGCAGGCCTCACAGAGCTCGTCCTTTCCAGGCTGGCGGCTGCACACAGCCACCTCTGTGAACAGCCTTCCTGGGCCCCGGGGGAGGCGGGAGCCCCACTCTCAGGAAGGTCTCACCCGGGGCTACAGACATCACTGCACCCAGCTCACGGGCTCCTTCTGGGGAGGGACAAGATCCAAGAAAGGAAGGGCTCGGGTAAAGCTCTTCTGCCCCAGAAGACCAGTGTCCAGGGGCGTGCTGGGCGGCGCAGGCCGACTCATGAGGGCAATCATGCACGCGCATCCCAGCTCCCCGCCCAGCAGCATCACGACGGCCATCGTGAAAGCAGCTACACCAAGGAGAGTGGCAAGTGATGTTCCAACTCAAAGCTTCCCATCAAAGGGCCGCGTTACCAGCACACTGCTGCTGGCTTCCCCCAAGTCTCCCGCCTTACTGCACAGGGCGGGAAGGCCAGGGTTCTCAAGCTTTCCTGGGAGAGGATCACCCAGCTTTGGGGAAGGGGGCCATCAAGCGGGCACAGCTCTGGCCCCTTTCAACCCCACCCCAAACATCCTCACACCATTTTGATCTGTTTTATCAATAAAGCTGTCAAGCAAGATTTCATTGGGAAAAACAGCTCCACAGCCAAAGAGTGTAATCCCTTGATCTGATAAAATCCACTCCGGACATGAGGAACAGTAACGAACAGGGCTACAGCTCTGGCAGCACCTGCCATCTCCAAATCCACGAGAAACTGGTGGGGGTGTGCGTGTGTGTGTACATGTGCGTGTGTGTGTGTGTACTGGGTGCAGGAGGTGAGGCGGCACCTGCCATCTCCAAGTCCACGAGAAACTTGTGTGCGTGTGTGTATGCGTGTGCGTGCGTGTGCACGCGTGTGTGCGTGTGTACCGGGTGCAGGAGGTGAGGCGGAGGCAGTGTCTTCTAGCTACCCCCTCCTGTACCTACGCTTTCCCCTCCAAGACCCCAACTGCAAGATGGCCTCAGAACTCTAGACGGGGGTGACGTGGACACGCCCCATTAGGCCCCTGTCCATCCTTTCCAAGGCCACATCCCAGGCTGGAGACGCCCGTGGGTGACGACAACCAAGTTGGCTTCCCACCAGACATGCCCCCCAACCCCTACAACCCAAAGTGAAAAAGAAAGCTGCTTTCTCTCTTCCCACGTCCTGCCAGCCATCTCCGTGCTAGATAACACTCTTGACCTCTTTGTGACTTCGTCCTCCCATTTATCTACACAAAAGCCAACATGAAAAATACAAACAAGGGGCGCCTAGGTGGCTCAGGTGGTTAAGCGGCCGACTCTCGATCTCAGCTTAGGTCTTGATCTCAGGGTCTCGAGATCAAGCCCCACGCTGCGCTCTGCCCAAAAACAAACACAAGAGCTCTCTCCAGAGCCAGCTGCATATCACAGCCAGCATCTAGGGGGACACAGCTCTTCTGATCTCTCTGCTGCAACTTTAACTCCCTTCCCTCACTGGGACACTGGCATTTTCGACACAGGTGTAGCAGAGAAGCAATCTGAACATGGCTCTGTGCGTGCAAACATCTGCGCACGGTGGACTCACAGGCTCAGAGCACTCCAAAGACCTCAAGGACGGAGCTACTCTGGCCTCTAGATGTACCCCAACCACCTGTAAGTGGGAGGAGTACGGGATTCTTCTGGCAGTCAAAGCAGCAGCAATCCTCCCCACTCCCTCCATCATTCTAAAACCAGCAGAGATGGAAAGATCAGACGAAAGCCTTTCTTCCCTCCTCCTCCAGAGCTATGAGTTTGAGATGAGCTCATGGTGGCCATGGGCCTGGGCACTGCTGTTCAGATCACACCCATCCGAAATTGAGGGCCACAAAAGCTATGGCAATCAAGCATGTCCTCAACACCTAAGGTACAAAGGAGCTGTTTACCACACGTTCATCTCTGCGTCAGCCCTAGAGACCCATTAGTGCTGAGCAACCAAACATACGAATGTTTAAAAAAAAAAAACAAAAAACACCCACAACAGCAGCAGCTTAATCTCGTGCCACTGCCAGCTTTTACCAACATGAGCTCACTTAGAGCTCACAACAGCCCTGGGAGGCAGGCGATGACAATTTAACTCCAAGTCCATAAAAACGTTTCCTTCCCTCAAAAAAACAAAATTTAACAGCGTTACAGGTGTCTACTTCCTTGACATTCAACCACTCCTCCCATGAACCACGCAGAGCCAAACAAAAGCCCAGACACACACATCTAGGCAGTCCCCACGAAAGAGCCCTCCACCCTAGTCAGGGCCTGGGGACTCCCACTACAGACCCTGCTGACAACTGCCAGGAGCCACGAAGCCCCTCCTGGCCTTCACACAGCGGCCACAGGCTCAGTGCGCATGGGTCCCGGGCATCAGGGGCTCCACTCACACACGCCTAGGAGCACCTGTTACACGCCACCAGAGGCCCGTGGAGGACCGGCCACCTGCACGCACACACACACACCCAGGAGCACCAACTATGTGCCATGGGCGACCCGGGCCCAGCAGAGGCCACCGAGAGCCAGCCATGGGCGCACACACACGCAGGAGCACCGACTGCGCGCCACCGAGGCCACGGAGAGCCAGCAGGGTGGCCCCCAGGCTCAGGAAAGCCGCGCTCCCGAGTGCCCGGGCAAAGAGCTCCCATGCGGCAGGCCCCGGCCAGTGAGAGGCCCTCAGTCCAGCGGCGGTGCGCTTCCCGCTCGACGCTCCGGACCCGGGCGGCCCACCCTCGGGCACAACGCGGGGCAGCCACCTGGAGTGCTGTCAGAAACACAGGCAGACGCGGCCCGCACAGCCATCGGTGCGCTGCCCGGCACGGCGTGCGCTCTGCGGGCAGATGCCGTTCCTCCGAAACCCCGGCCGGAGGCCGGAGCGCTGCGGTGGGCGGGCGAGGCCGGTCCCCCTCTACGGTCGTCGCAAACGGCCGCTCCGCGCTGAGCAGCCCCGGCTCTGTGGCGCGAAGGCCTCCGCACCGACGGCTTTCCCGCAACCGAGCGGAAGACCGGGGCGAGAGGGCAGGCGCACTTCCGCTCCCACCCGCCAATCACAGGCACTTCCGCTTTCCGCACCCCCCACTTCCGGCGGGACCGTCGAGCGCCCACGAGAGAGACGCAAAGAGGAGACTGAGGAGAGAGAGGAAGCGCCCCGAGGCGGCGCGGCGTCCGCTACTTACTGTAGGAGTAGCTGCTCACTTCCGAGGCGAACGGGGAGTGGGCCGACTTGGGCTGGCCTCTGGCCTTGAAGCCCACCTCCATCTTCCTGGCTTTGGCGGCCCTTTTGTGTTTACCTTCTCTGGAGGCTTTGAGGGACAGGCTGAGGCCTTTGGCCAGCGCCTTCCTGTCCTTGCCCAGCAGGCTGTCGTAGGGCGTCAGGTACCGGCCGCAGCCCCCGCTCGCTTTTGACTTCCCCCCAGAACTGTCCGAGAACTTGAAGGGCGACTTGAGCTTGTCCTGCTTCGTGAGGGACAGGGCCTTGTCCAGCTTGCTGGCCAGCTGCTCCTGGTCACTGGCCATCTTCTTCTTCTTAATCTTCAGCTGTAGAGGGAAGTCACGGGTTACATTTGGCCAAACAGGAGAGTGGGTGTCGGCGCACGGGCTCGGACAGAGCTGGGCTCCAGTCCCTTCTCCCTGCCCGTGGCTTCTGGCAAAGTTGCTCAACCCCTCTGAGCCTCGGTTCTTCCCGCTCCGTAAAACGGGGATAATTGCGGCGGGCCTCTTGGGGTTGTCGGGAAGGTGAACCGAGACCAGGCCCTCGAAGCTCTTATCACAGAGCCGTTACTGTGGGTTCAGCGATCGCTAAGGCTGGCACTGCCACGGGCTCTCCCCGGCGCTCGCTGGTGCCTCCTAGGGAAGCCCTTTGAGCAAGCGGCCCTGCTGATGCGCGGGGGGGCGGGGTGGGGAGGCATGGAACCAAGATAGAAACCCCGCATCCTAGCACGGTTGATCCATTTAGCTCGACCACCTAAGGCAGCCCACGAAGACTGCAGCACAACTTAAATCGGCCCATCCAGCTAAATGGGCCGGAGCTGCCAAGAGAATGCCTCGGGCGTGCCTCGGATGCCCCAAGCAAAGAGCAATTCGAGATCTCGCAGATTAAAGTCCTGGTTGCATGTCTGTTACAGTCATTTGCTGTCAAAGGGAAATGTGCAGTTTCAAAGCCATTAATGCCCCTCACTTGAACGTTTTAGCGCTATTTTCTTTAATCAGGTAACATATCATACGGGGGAGAAAGTTGGGATAGGGTCATTTAAACAGCAAGAAGCATCCTTCCCAATTTGCAAGTAAAGGATCCTGATATACAGACTGGCTTTGTTCCCTCCTCCTGCATCCAGTGTCCCTTATATGAGTATTTCCCTCTGATGGCCGAATCAACGGAAACAATCCCCTTGCGTGGAGCTTTATGAGGAGGGATGACAAGGTACATTAGTATTTAGAGACAAAGGCCTTAAGTGGACGATTTCAATGCTCTGCAGAAATAAGAAAAATCAAGGAGTTGGCTCTCATGCCATTACCCCTGGAGAGTTCACAAGGAAATTACAATGGCATCAAGCCCTGTTTCTTAGAACTACAGAATGGTGAAGCTGCTCATTAGACAATTACACTGTTAAACAACAGTAATTGCATTATTTGGTTAAGAACTTGCAGTCTCTCTTCGTGGCTTCAGCAAAGGGTCATGGAGCACACACAGGCTTGTGGCTTTCAGTCTCTGCTCTACCTGAGGCTGCGCTCCTTTGGTAAGTCTCTGACCTCCTCTGGGCCTTGATTTCCCCCTCTGCAATAAGGAAGACTGGAGGACAGTCCCTGTGGCACTAAGGCAATCATTTCTACAGTTTCTGTGCAGGACTAGGATCAACAGACCTGTAGAGGGAGCATGAACTCTGCAATACCCTCCAGACCTTCCACCCTAAGATGGCAGCACACCTGGAAAATAGGCTTACTGACCTGACTCATGAAGTCCGATGAGGCTTCGTGCTCGTCCCAAGGCTGGTTCCTGCCCCTCGCTTTCCCCGTTCCAACGAGGGCATCGTGTTCCTCCTCAGGTCCCTTGTGTCTCTTCCTCATCCCTGCTCCAAGCTCGTACTCCTCCGACGTCAGCAGGGGCTTGCTGCTCAGCCTGAAACCCAGATGCACTGCTGGTCAACACCCCGGCCAGGAAAGACTCAAGGGTTGGGGGTCCGCCCTCACGGCCCTGAAGGGTGGGCTCTGGATGTCGAAGCACAGACAGTGATGGCAGAGTGACGGATCTGGGGAGACGGATCCTGTGAAGCTATGGTGCTGGGATTCTATTTGTGAATGGGGCAGAATGAGAGTTTAACAGGAAAGAAGAAATGCTTCTCCAAGGCAGTGTGCTCTGCTGGCCTCTTTCTCGCTTGTGCTTTTTCACACATACAGTCACACACACACACCTTATCAAAACGTGCCAAGAACAAGGGTCAGAAATGTCAAGGTACTCTCCCAGGATGGGAGGGGGAGTAAGAGTCACTGGCTGGTCTCCTGTACCCCTGGGATTAAGAGAGTCAGGATATGGTCCCAGGCTGAAGGCTTCTCTTGCCTACTTTAAGCTAAACCCTCACAAGTAATAAGAGCAACTAATTTTTACTTGGTGCCAACTATATGCTTTGTTCCATGTCAGTGCTTTGTATTTCAGCCACAAAACAATGTTCTACATACTGGTTTTTACACGGGGGAAACTGAGGCTCCAAAAAGCTAGCACCGAGCCCGAGGTCACAATAAACACTGGATGGAGCTGGGACGCAAGAGCGGGAAAGTGCGCCCACCTCCAGGGGCTGCCTGCAGGCGGCCTCAACCTCTGCTGTCTTCAGGAACTGCTTCCCTACCCTCCTTTGGCTGGTTGTACGGGACTTCTTCCAGTCTCCATCCTCTCCTCCACCAGGAACATCCAAGGAGAATAAATGCAAGTCGTGGGGGCCCTCGGGGTGGCCTTCTGAGAAGACCTGTGGCCAACCCACTGCCTCTCCTATGCCTTCTGAAGCCACCCTGCAGCCCCCTCTGCTTCCTCAAGCCAGGCACCAGGCCGCCTAGTGTCTGCCCTGCCCTGATGGCCCAGGCCGAGGCACGCTCCAACTCCGGTCCTCTGATGGGCTTCATTCGGCTCGTGCTACTCCCTGACACCCAGGAAGACCGAAGCATCATTCCTACCCGTGCCTAGCCTGGAGGAAGAGCTCTCGTTCCAGCCACCATTCAAGAAAACCTCCAGAGGTGCCACACGTAGCTTCTGCTGCCACTCAAGGAGCGCACAGAGGGGCAGCCCCGGGTTACAGGCTCAGGTGCGACAAGCCAACAGGTCAGGCCAGGAGCACAGGAATGACACTGTCACTCACGCAGGGAACCAAGTGACAGCACAAGTCAGAGCCCGTCCCAGCGGGGCTGGAAGCTCAGTGGATCCCTTTGCAGGGAGGAGGTCCGTGGAGAAGAGCGGGAATTAGTCCCTAACCATGGAGGAAGCAGGTGTGGCAGGAAGATGGGTAAAGCGCTTAGCTGATGGCACGGACACCTCTCATCACTGGGGTCATCTGCCCACTCAGTGCCGGGTGGGTGAGTCTGCCTGTCCATTCACCACTCGCCTGGCTCACCCTCCTGGCCCGGGCAGCGCGCACTGTGCTCCCTGAGAACTACCAAACCAGGTGGGTCAGAGCCCGAGGGACTCGAGGTCCCCGGTGCCCAGACACAGGCCCTGCCGTGGGCCCGTGCTCCTCCCCTCCGAGCTCTGTGCCAGTTCCCGACCCACCGAGGGGCCAGCCTTACTTTCCGCTACTGTTGCGGCTCTTCCCTCTCTTGCGGGGGGGCGACAGGGCGCTCAGGGCGTGGGTCCGTTTCCTCGGCCTGCCAGGGCCTCTGCGTGCCAAGCTTCTATGGGGTTCCTCGCGCCTGTCCCTTAAAAAGAATCACACGCTTGGCTGTGAACCTGGGGGGTGGGGGGGGGCGCGGAGAAGGACACACGATACACACACATCACTCGGGTCCACACACACCTCTAATGGCCTAGCACAGTCAACCTACTGAGCGCCAGCGCCTACAAGAGCCCAACCAGGGCACCACCTGCTGCGGCCTCGTCGCCCGGCCGGCTGGGGCCGCGGGAAATGGCTGGGGTGCACACTCACTCGGAGTCGCGGCGTCTCTGCAGCTTCACCAGCTCTCGCTGCTTCTCCTTGTACCGCCGCTGGACCTCGGCCAGCCGCATCCGGAAGTCCAGCTCCATGGCATCCATGCTTTCCAAGGAGGACTTCATGGCGTACATCTGCAGGGAGAGCGGGGTGAGGATGCCGACGCCCACCAGCTCCCACCACAGACACGAGTGGCGAGGCTTGATGGCGACGGGGCCCCAGCTCGAACCCCATCTCTGCCACTTACTAGCCAAGGCCGTGGGCAGGACACAGGACAAGGACCAAAACCCAACCCTGCAGGGCTAAGTCAAGGGCAAAGTGGCCCGGGACAACTGCTTAAGCAGTGTGGGCCATCGTGTTACGCATCACCTACAGACGGAGGCTCAGACAGGTGAGGCGCTTGCCCGGGGTCCACAGGCAGCAAGGGGCACGGCCAGGCCCACTCTTCCCGACCCATCAGGCTGTCGCCCATTATTACATGGATAAACTGAGACCCAGAAAGAGGAAACAGCTTGCCCAGGATTGCACAGCAAGTCAGTGGTGGAAGTTGGACTCAGATCAGGCCCTTCCAGCTCCAAAGCCAGCCATGTCCCCAGCAAGATGGCATCTCGGGGGGACCCACCTCCATTCCCACCCCCACAGGCCACAGGCAGGCAAACACAGGCCCAGGACACCTCACCCGCTCCTCCTTCTTCTGCATCCAGCTATACTTCTTGTTGGGGTTCAGCTCCCGCGGAAGCCGCAGGTTCTTGAGCGGGTCCACGAAGGGGCTGTCCAACACCTCCTTCAGCATGTGGCTGCTGGCTGCCAGCAGGCTCTCCAGCGAGGGCCGCACCGCCAGGCCCCGCTCCGCACCTGCACACGGGAGACAGCTGAGCCCACGCCTCTGCGCCTGCCCCGCCTCGCTGCCTGGGGCCAGGATTCACGGACACGGCAGCCAACCCCGCTCAGACCCCAAACGGAGGAGAATGAGACCCAGAACCAGCTCGGGGCTTGCCCAAGGCCACATGGCCCCCATGACTGGACCGCAGCCTTTCCGAGAAGAAATGGTGCCAAGTGAGAGGACAAGTGAGAGCCGGGGCACACAGCACGCCCTGTTCCAAACGTCCACTGCTGCACAAAGTCGCCGAGAGTGGCCAAGCGCCAGCAGAGGTACTTTCTAGAGTGTGCCTCTTTCTGCTTTTCTGCCTTTTAAATTTTCCATGAAGAATATGCATGGTTTTCATTTTCAGAAAAAAAGGAGCCCGGATTAAGTTTCATAAACTGTAAAAGTAATATGAGAACTCAAAAAATACAAACCAGGCAGAAAGGTGTAAAGAAACGAAAACCTTCCCCACCCCAGCAGAGCCGCCCCGGCCCCCGGAGGGGCCACGGCTGACATTCTGGTACAGGGCCCTGCAAACAGTCGCCCGTGACGTCCATGGATATCCTTTATAAATAGGGAAACGGCAGCAACCCACACACACGGAATCACACTTCGCCTCTTTTCACACAGTCCCGCGTAACGAAGCTCTACCACATGTTATTAGCTTGAACCTTATAAAAACTGCCATTTCTGCAGGTCAAAAACACCAAAATATTAGCAATTTTATGTGGCTAACCCCAGTAACAGCTGCCTAGAATTCTCTTGCAGTGCTGAGTTTTAATCTATCTAAATAATCCTCTACTAACGACATTTTGGTCATTTCTAAACTTTTTATTTTTTTGGTAGTGGGTGGACAGGCACACAGTCAGGACACACGTGTTTTAGAATTCCTATGTGTGTGATTAACTTGATCAAGGTATGTGCATTTCTCTGATAAATATTCCAGCCACCCTTCAGAAAGGGTGCGCCAACTGAGAATCTCAGCAGTGGCTCATGGGAGCCCACCTCCTCTCCAGTCTCTCCCGAAGTAAAAGGAGTTTTGATTTTTTTTTTTAACTGGTGTTTTCCTGGTGATCTAACATGCAATCAGTTTTTGTGAATGTACCTGACGTACTGGTTTTTCACATGTACCTGAGAAGAAAAGTATATTCTTTACCACCGATCGTGCAGTTCCATAAAATCAACGTCAGTGATTATCTCGCACAGATCAGGGCTTCCCAACCTTGGCGCCTTCCACAGTGCAGTCAGCTCATCCTCTGCCACAGGGGCAGCTGTCCTGGGCATGCGCTGGAGGAGTGGTGTAGTGGCATCTCCTATCTTTACCCACTAGATGTCAGCAGTACTCCCCCAAGCAGTGACAAACCAGCCGTGTCACTGCCGACTGAGAGCTACGGGTTTTGCTCTTCCATATCCTTACAGAAACTGAGGCTGCAAAGCGGTGAACCCCATCAGCTCACAAGGGGCTGGTATGAGACTGAATGAAGCATGTGGCCCACCCCAAGGTGAGGTGGTGTTTGTGACGGGAGCCCTGGCTAACTAATACACCAGCCTGTGGATGTACCAACACGGAGGTGACCCGTGGGGAAGCTCTAAGCACGACCTGGGGCCTTTTGCAGAGGACTGAGGCTCAGCATCCCCATCAGCAGCTGCTAGGAAGAGAAGAGGGCCACCAGGACCTCCCTCACCCCTACAGCGCACACACCCCTACACACCAGCACTTCCCAAGTGCACTTGCTAGCCCAGGGTCACAGATCCAGCCCTGGGCCACACCTCCACTGCAGAAACCAGCTGCAGGTCACAAAACCTACCCCCCCACCCCCACTGCTTCCTGGAAAGTCTGCTCTTCAGGGGTTCAGGCCAGGAGCCCTGGAGTCGCTCTTACACCCACAGAGAAGTCTGGCAGAGCCCACTGGCTGCACCTTAACCTCCACTCAGAATCCTCTCGCTCCTCACCTCCACCTGCCCCCCCTCCACCCCAGGCCCAGAGCCTCCTCCTGGGTCTCCCTGCATCCACGCTTGCCCCGGCAACAGTTGTCCACACAGCCCCCAAAATGACTCTATTTAAGTCTGATCCTATCACTGCAACTCCAAATCCTCTTCCAGGAGTGCCCAGGGGCCCACCCCCTCCCCATCCCACCAACCTCCTCGAAGCCACCACTCTCCTCCTCCCACTCTGCTCTACCCCCAGCCTCCTTTCTCTTGTTCCAATGTGCCACACACAGTGCCACACACACTATTCACCTCAGGGCCTTTGCACCTGCTGTTCCGTCAGCCTGGAACGCTTTCCCCAGAAGAGTTCCTCCCTGGCCTTCCTCAGGTCACTTTATCAAGAAGGCCTTCCCTGGCTGCCTCGTCTCCACCCTGACCCCTTCCCACTGTTTCCACCTACTACTGCCTGTCACCACCCGACAGTGCCGAGGGCTGCACGTGGACGGCCTTGTCCAGAAACAGTGCCGGGCACACAGTTAAATGAGGGCAAGTAGGACCCCCAAACCGAAAATGAGGCAGGGGTGTAAAAAGGAGCAAGGGTGGGCAGCAGTCCCCAAACCAGGGAACCCATCCTTAGCCCCTCCTTCCCAGATGCGGCTGGCCCTCTGCAGCCCCCACGGAAAACCCAGGATTCAAGGGGGTTTTCATTTTTTTCTGAAAAATAATTTTTTGTATAAAACTGTTTAAATGAGAAAGAAGTCGTCATGAACTTTAGAATAACAAGAACCAAACAAGAGACCCCTGTGGGGGAGTGGGCAGCACCTGTCCAAGCTTCTGGGGGGGCCACATAACCGTGGCAATAAATAAGCCTTGAAAATGTGGCCTTGGTTCTGACCTAGCAATTCCACCCCTGGGAATATACCTCCAGGAAAATCAGAGGTGTGGCCAAGGATTTTTCTTCAGGCATCATCATCACATTATTTACAACAGCAAAACAAAACAAAAAGGCCGCGCCTGACAATCTAGGACTAGCTCACTGAAGGCTGGGGCCTCCACTAGCTGGAAAACTCGACTGTCCCTAAAAAAACTTGTAAAGTCACACAGCTTTGAAAAATATTTCATAAAAAATATGCTAAGTGAAAAGGGCAGCTCACAGAACATTGTTTACAAAACGATCTTAATTTTAGAAGTGTATGTGTGTAGAAAAAGTTCTAGAAAATGCACCAAAACACTGGCAGCACTATTATTACCGCCCTGACAGCTGTCGCCGGGGTCCCTCCCTCCTTCGTGCCAGTTCTGGGCCGAGCGTGGGGTGGTGAGGCTTGCCTGGCCCACAGCCCCTTCTGCACACATTTCTTGGCACCCTGAGTTGTTTCTGTGTTGAACACCAGTGGGTTTGTGCCCAGCCCAGAATTCGCTACCCTTCTACTGAAAGGACCCGTTTCCTTCTGAGGGCTACCCCTCCCTGCCCCCCCCCCAGAGCGGACAGCCCCATGAGGGGCGGTGAACAATCAGCCTGTTCCTTCCCACCTCCCCGGCCGCACAGTTTGCTTCTGCAGAAAGCATGAACCCCAGGGAGCCAATGAAAATGAATCAAAGTACGTTTGCCAGAGCTACCAGGAAAGAGGTGGCCTCTTTTGAGAGTCGGCTGAATTGGGCAGGCCTGTGGGCCTGCGAGGAAGTGCTGGTGACCCCCATGAGGGCAGTGGGCCTGCCGTGAATGAGGCCAACAGAGAGAAAAGTGGAGCAGGTGGAGAGAGAGATGGGGAAGGGGGTACAAAAGAAACTCCTGATGACTTGAAACGCCCAGATCCAGCCACACCTGAAACTCACTACCTAATGACCTCCGTACTTAGGTTCCAAGAGCCAATCAATTTCCCGCACCTTTTTCTAAGCCAGTTCAAAGGAGAGTTCCTGTCCCCTGCAACCCAAAGAATGGTGCCAATACAAAACCCCGCACTGACAGACAAGGAGAAACGTCACCACTACGACACCCACAGACCGGCTGCACGGCAACATGAATGTGCTCGGAACGCTACTAAACTGTAACCAGTTGAAATGGTAAATTTCATTATGTGTATTTTGCCTCAACTTTAAAAAAAGAAGAAAAAAAAAAAAAGGACACGCATAAACCACATCCTGGGGATTTTCAAATTAAAACTTTCAAATTTAAATTCTTATGAAAAAAACACAGAAAATGCCACCGACACCAAGCACCCCTCGTGGCTCACCTCCCACCTCCTGGCTCCTCTTTTCCAGCTCCAGCTCGGCGATTTCGCTCAGCAGGGTGATGCCGTGCAGGAAGCTCTGCTCCAGGACCAGGCTCTGCGCCGCCTCCAGCTTCTCCAGGGCCTGGGCTCCGGTGCCCGGGGACGGCAGGGGCCTGGCCTGGGGCAGCTCTGCAGCCGCCGCCAGGGCGTTCATGCCAGCCAGCGGGTCCTCCAGGCCAGGCGGCAACTGGTCGGAGCCTTCCTCCTCCAGGAAGCAGGGGCCGCTGGGCACACGTGCGGCCTCCCGGGCCTCCAGACTCAGGCCCTCTCCCTCCCCGGCAGCCACATCACAGTCTGCCGACTCCAGGCCGGCCCGGGGCTCGCTCGGGGCCGCCTGGGCTAGGCCCTCCTCGGGCACCGCCTCCGCCGCGGGCACGGCCATGGGCATATCGACGGGCACCTCCACGGGCTCCTCCTTGGCCTCGACCAGGGTCTCTGGCGTCAGCCGCGCCCCCAGGTCCGGGGCGGCCGTGCACGGTTCTGTCCGGCCCGGTGAATCGACCCGCGCTTCGGCCCCCTCCGCGAAGTCCGGGCCCCCGGGGGGCTCCACGGCCCCCTGCCCGCCGGCGCTCAGCGCCTGGGCCTCCAGCAGACCGCCTCCACAGCCAGCCGCGGGGCTTGGGGCCGCCAGGGCCTCCTCGGGGGGCAGTGTCAGAGGCGACTCCAAGGAGGGCAGCTCGGCGGGCCCTTCGTCCATGTCCTCCACCTCGGCCTTCACCTCCCGTTCTGCCAGTGGCTCTTGGTCTGGGCCCTCTCGCAGAGGCTCCGGGATCTTGGAGGGGGACAAGCGGATGGGCTTGTCTTCAGGCGAGAGCGCCAGGCGCTCGGGCCCGTCGGCCGGCAGTGGCACGTCGGGGGCCAGGCCATCGGCGTCGGCGGCCGCTGTGGGTTGCAGCAGGAACGGGTAGGGCCTCCCGTAGTGCGGCGGCAGCGCTTGAAACGGGTACCTGGGTGGGATATCTGCCAAGGACACGGAGAGTCAGCAGGGGCCCCTTCACCTGTCACGTCTGATCCCCCATGGCCCCATCCACACCCACGCACCCACCAGCCATGACGGAGGCCCATGGCCACCCTCTCGTCCCGGCCAGCCTACAGAGCTGCGACCTCTTCCAGGCGGCGTCTGAAGACCCCTGGGGCCTTTCGGCACGTCCCGGGGACAGAGAGAAAAGTCAGCCACCATCCTGGCCCCGAGGGGCTTCAGATCTCAAAGGCAGAAACCATAACCGGCTTGCTTTCTTTCTCTCTCTAGCCCCCGACCCCGCAGCACCCAGCACGAGGCTGGCCCAGAAGCAAATGCTCAGTACCGCCAGTGGTCTTCACCCAGCCGGGGCATCTCTGGTCCTCCATTCCCGCCCCATCGCATTAAGGCAGAGGTGGGGCATCCAGGTTGTTCAAGAAGTAATAGTAATGCAGTGCTGCCCTTCCCCCCACTTTCCTAAACTCCCACCCTCAGAGTGTAATCTCCCAAGAGCAGGATGGTGTGCGGGCGGATCTCTGCAGTGCTCCCAGTGCTCCACAGAAACCTGCTGACCAGGGGGTGACGGGTGCACGCAACAGCCCCCGGGACCAGACACGTGCTCAGTGTCGGACATGAGCATGGCATCAAATCTCCCCGGGGAGGGGCAGCCACTTGCCCCAAGATCACATAGCATTCTGGTGGCAGAATGTGAATTTGAACTCACATCCTCCCAAGCATGCTCTCACACTCTTAACAGCCACCAGGGAGGAGAGACGCCATTAAGGCGACCTGCTGCACGTCCCACTGACACAGGCCGGGGGGGGTGCCCAAAATGGGGGAGTCCCATGCTGTTATCGCTGTGACAACTCAGCACGTCCCGTGAGCCAGCCATGTGCGTTACGGTTCTTACTTTGCTTAACCCTCAGAACGAGTCCTTTGGAAATAGTTTTTTTTTCCTTTAAGTAGCTTCCACGCCCAGCATGGAGCCCAACGTGGGGCTTGAACTCGTGAGGCTGAGATCAAGAGTCAGATGCTTAACAGCCTGAGCCACCGGGCGCCCCCTGAGGGCGGTTCTAATGTAACGCCCATTTCCCTGACCGTGCCCCTGAGGCGGGGCCCGAGAGAGGCCGTGGCTGACCCACATGCCCCTGCGTTCATTCCAGAGCCTGGTGGCAGGCCCGGTGCACGGCAGGTACCCAGCAGAGACAGAGGAAGGAAGGAAGGGCCGGACAAACGGAGGGTCAATGCTCCGGCGGGGGGCAGCTCCGCCAGAGCCAGAGCCGAGTCCAGTCTGGGCAGCACGCGGCCCCCAGGGGTCTGAGCCGCACTCCTACCCGAGAACAAGGCCTGGAAGGGGCTGGGGGCTTCCTTCTCCAGCTCCAAGTCCTTCTTCTCCACGACGTTCTCGGGTGCTTCCTCCTTGCGGGTGATGCCAGCAGTGGGCGGCGGGGAGGCGGGCGGCGGGCTGCTGGGGTGGGAGCTGGGCGTGGCGGGGTAGGCGTACGTGGGCGCCTTGGACACATCCTCCAGTTTCTGGATGACTTTGGCCTTCAGGGCAGCCACAGGGGAAGCGCGGGGAGATGGCGGCGGGCTCATGGCCTTGCCGTAGGTGCCCGTGGGGCCGGCGGCCAGGCCAGGGGGCTTCCGAGGCAGCAGCCCAGGGCCCGCGGCAGCCAGGCCGGCCTTGCCTGCAGCCTCCAGGCTCCGCTTGCTCACCTTCTCCTCCATCTCCACCCGATGTTCCTGGGCCTTCAGCCGCTCCTGCTGGGGAGGGGGCCGCCAGGCAGGGTCAACACAGCAGGAACCATCACCCAGCACCTGCCCTATCCCCGGGGTCCCCTCAAGCGGGGTCCAGGGTGCAGGCTGCCCACCCTCCCAGCCTGCTATGGACATTCCACCATGACCCGCGTGTAACAACCACAGCGTTCCTTGTGGAACCCCAGATGGGGCTGCGGGGGTTGGGGGGGCCTGCAGTTCAGACCCTGGCCCTGCTGGGAGCCTCACAGTCAGGACAGGGAAGGCAGGGCAGAGGCATGAGGCTCCTGATGATGGAGCCGCCCCACTCCCCACACTATGACGGCATTAGAATACCTACATTCACAGAAAACTCACTACCTACTGAGTGCTCTCCTGCCTTATCACCTTTGGGTCTCAAAATGCCTGGGGGGGGGGCCCTTCCTACATTTGATGCCTTTTGAGGCAATGGGAGGGGGCTGCTTGAGGACAGCCAGAGCTCATGGGGCAGGGGAGGGCCAGGGAGCCAGGCCATCAACAGAGAAAACACACTGGGAAGAAATGCTCCCAGCACCAGCCACTCTCCTGATTACTCAATCTCACTGAACAATCCTGATGACGCAGAATTACTACCATCTCCACTTTCCCAAGGAGGAAACCGAAGTGAAGTGAAGTCATATACCCAAGGGCACAGAGCCAGGTATGCCAGAGCTGAGGTTCAAACCCCGGGCCCTGCCTGCTGCCTGGGCCACCTCGGCCGACTCCTCTGGAGTGGCCACTACACAAAGGAAAAGGGACAAGGCCAAGCAGAGGACAGATGTCCTAGAACGCCTGCAAGGAGGCAGGAGGGCCGCGGGCTTTTGGGAGTACACCCACACAGGGAACCCCTCGTGTCTCCCATCTTACGGGATCAGTCCACGTGGCGGTCAGAGGCCAGCCCCGGCCCGAAAAGGGAGCCGGGACGCGGAGCGGGCAGCCCGGCCAGCAGGCTCGAGGAGGTGGTCAGGCTGGGCTCAGGAAACAGCCGGAGCTCTGGCATCTCTTCAGCGTCCTATGCAAACTTCCCCAGTCCAGCAGGCGGCCTCTCCTGCCTCGGTTTCCCCGCTGCTCCCCGCACCCTGCCCCTGCCAGCCTCCATCCGCCTCTGGGCCTTGCTCACATTGTTCCCTCTGCCCGAAGGGCTTGTCCGTGGTCTACTGTTTCGGGCCTGTGGGCAGATGCTCCCCCCTCCAGCTGGCCCTCCCTGACCACCAGCCCCTGCCACCTCTTCTCCCTCACAGTTCGTAACTGCTGAGGTTCTGCCTCTGGTCCCCTTGCGGCCGCCCCCCCACTCACCACGAGCTGGGCGCTCCTCTGCAGCTCCAGGGCCTGGGCCGCCTGCTGCTGCAAGTACAGGAGCTCCTGCTGCCGGAGGAAGCGCTGCTGGGAGAAGAGCTGCAGCTGCTGGGCGTGGTGCAGGGGGCCGCGGCCCGGTGGGTACAGGGCGGCCCAGAGCGGCGGCGCCGTGGCCCGCTCCATCAGCTCCGCTAGGGGCAGGACGCACAGTGAGGCTGCACCCGCCGCCCAGCGCCCCCGTCGGCCCACTCCAGAGGCGGGGCAGGGCTGGCCCGGGCCTCCCTCTGCACCCACCTCCCGGGCCCAGGGGACAAGGGCCCCCGTGCACACCCCAGGTGGGATGTCCCAGGACCCTTACAGCGGGAGCGTGCCGACACGGAGACTCCAAGCCCTTCCTCCCCCCACACCCAGTGGGCTGCCAAGTGGACTCCCGAGGGATGGGAGGCGCCAGGGTGGGGGGTCCAGGCCCCAGGAAAGCCTGCACTGGCTCTGGGTAGGAGCTCATCAAAAGAAGGATCCCGATGGCTTTATGACACGGGGAAACCACGGACATCAGAACATCCTCGAAGCCCCGGTCTGCCTCCTACCCCCTTATCCTGGCCGGACACCCCCCACCCCCCAAAGAAGGCCCCTGGCATCTGGGTCAGTCTCTCCAGGTGAGGCTGCCACGGCCACTGCCCCCCACCCAAAGGCCACCACTTACCAAAGTGAGGCAGGTGATCGCTGGGAATGACCACCAGCTGCCCTGACTGGGGGTCCCTCACGAACTGGTAGGCCGACGGCAGGGAGCCCCCCAGGCCAGGCGGGAAGGCAGGTGCCATGCCCTGGTGCAGAGGTGGTGGGCCCAAGCCTAGGAGAGATCCAGGCCTGCGTCAAATGCCAGAGGCCGGGGGCCCAGGCCCACCCCCTTTCTGTCCGCTCCCCAGACCCCACCTCCTGAGGCCTCCATGCAGGAAGCCGAGGGCTGACAAGCTGCAAGCATGTCCACAGCCACCCACCCCTGGGCACCACCTCCAAATGGGCTCAGCAGAGGGACCCCCACAAGGAGGGTGTCGTAGTAACCGCCCTCTTCAGACACACAGGGGAGCTGAAGTGTGGGGAGAGGAAGCGAGGAAGACAAAGGAAGACAGCAGCCAGCTCTGGGCGTGGGTCCCACAGTCCTGCCCCAGCACCGGCCACCAGCCCCGAGCTCCAGGCAAGAAACACGTCAGGCCCACTCTATCCTCAACCACCAGATAAGGGCGAAGTCGCCCACCCCACACTTACCATAGGGGTGTCCAGCGAGCCACATGGACGTGCTGCCCGAGCGGGGCAGCCAGGGGTGAGTGGCCAGGTGGGCTGCGGGGTCGGCAGACCAGCGCCCGGAGCCTGCCAGTGATGGGCCACCAGTCACCATGAGGTTGGGGTTCAGGCCGTTAGCAGCGCAGCTGGTGGGGTGCAAGCGGGCCAGGTCAGCCAGCTCCTTACTTTCTCTGGAAGGGAAACAGGCATTGGCAGCAGCCCCGTGGGCCCAGGGCATGTGGGAGAGGAGGGGTGTCACCCCGAATACCCAGCAGACACCCAGCATAAAGAGGAACCCGCTCTGGCTCAGAAAAGAAGGGCCCCAAGGGCCTCCTGCAGGAGGGGGGACCCACACTCGCTGGAGAGGGGCTGTGGGGCCATCTGGCCTAGGATCAGGGTCATGGGCCAGGGTGGCTCCCGCTCTCGGGACGAGAGGCCGCGCGCCCACGTAGGGTCATCCCGCCCCGGCCCCGGGTGGCCCCCAAGCCCTCACCTGAGCAGCTTCTCCTGGTCTCGGTCCAGCCGCGCCCCCAACAGCCGCTCCTCCCGGTGCCTGGTCCTCTCGTCCCCACAGTCACCATCGGCTCGGCTGTGCCCTGAGGGGAGCGGGCAGGCGGTGAGCCCCCAGCCCCGGGCCCCAGCAAGCCCCCCGCCTGGCCAGACGTCCTCGGCACCAGGCCCCCCCACGGCCCGCAGAGGGCCTATCTGTAACTCGCACGGGGAGCCCCCACCAGCGCAGCAAGCCAAACGCTGGGGGCGGGGTGGGTAGGACGGAGGGGAAGCCCCCAGCCAAAAGAGCGGCACAGCCAGACCCAGGTCCCAGGGAATCAGCCGCCACCCTCAAGCGCCACTGAGGTCCCATCACGG
Organism: Halichoerus grypus; assembly: GCF_964656455.1. Classification (NCBI taxonomy): domain Eukaryota; kingdom Metazoa; phylum Chordata; class Mammalia; order Carnivora; family Phocidae; genus Halichoerus; species Halichoerus grypus. The sequence continues at coordinate 3,936,435 of NC_135717.1, forward strand.
TTCTGGCTGCTGCAGACATACGGCTCATCTCTCTAAAATCGAGACGGGAAAATAAAACCAGAGAAAACACGATCCACGTGGGGATGAGTGCAAAATGTGGGAGCTGCCACTGGGGCTCCCCCGTCCCTGCCCTGGTGCCCAGCATGCACCACCCACCCAGGCTGGGACCGCTGTACCGCCCATGAGCTGCCCGGCCCCCCGAGACCCCTCAGAGCACAGGAGGCGGGTCCCCGAGCCCAGCCTGGCACTCAGCCATTGAACTAAAGGGGGTTGGGGGGGCAGGAGCCTGTGGAGGGCACCCACCAACTGCTCTGTCTCCCCTCGCCCTGCCACCTTCCTCCAGCTCCTGCCCCAGCCCCTCTTCCTCAGTGAGCCAGAACTCGGGACACGTGTGGCAGCCCGGTGGCCAGGCTGGGGCACGGGAGGCGGAAGCACCTGAGGCTCTCCTCAAAAGAGAAACGCACTGGGGCTGGGGCTCTCTCACCCGCATCTTGGGAGACCCAGCGGCACTGGGAGGTGTGCTCGGGAAGGAAGCCACTCCCAGCCCCCCCCCCCCCGGCATGCAGGTCTGACCACTGTGCAGGAGACAAGGGGTCCAGCAGCGGCCCCCCCACTCGTGGCCCTCGTGGGCAAGGACCCCACTTGGAATGCTGCCATCGGGCATCTCCCCTTTTCTCCCCTCTGCACCCCCAAAACCAGGAGCTAGCAAAGAACAGAGCCCCCAGGAGAGGCTCAGGGGTCTAAGGGCTTCTCCCTGTCCTTTCAGGAAGGCGGAAGCCTGTCAGCCCCAAGACGAAGGGCAGGAGCCCCGAGAGAGGGCACGGCGGCGACCCAAGCCCACATGCCCATGGACCGAGTCCAAAGGGGGACAGCCAGCAGCCTAGCACTGGGGAGAGGGCACGTCCCAGAGGCGGCTGGAGACACTGGGACAGCGAGAGCACCAGGAGGACGGCCCGGAAGTTCCAGAGGTGGGCCAGGCCGACGGGAAGCGCAGGGAGCATTCAGTGGAGCAATGTCAACAACGGGGGCATCCAGCGGCCAGGCCGGAGTGAGGGCGGGCAAGAGAGCGCATGGCTTCACAGCCTGCCCCTGTGGGACACCGAGGTACATCCCCGGCCGCCCGCTACATCATTCATGCAGGCCGCGCTCGGCAAACGCACCGAGCAGACGTCGTGTACGCCAGCTCAGTCTCTGCAAGCCCTCCCTGCCCGTGCCAGGCAGGGGAGAGGCCCTCAGTGGGAGAGCAATGCCACGGCCAGGTTGGGGTGAGACCCAGCCAGCGTGCCCCTGGCCTCCGGTGTCAATGTGGTTCCTATATCCAAAGGGACCCTGAGCCCCCCTGGCCACTTCACGAAGGACTGGAAGGGGCCCTGTTCAGGGATCCCCCGGGTAGTGAGGTCCAGAAGGGCAGCCCGGGCTTCAGGCAGGGCCAAAGTGTGGAGGGCCGCCCGGAGTCCTGCGGCTGGGCTGGGAAATCAGCGTGTGTGCCCCAGCTTCCTTCTTCCAAAGGAGATGGCCTCGCACTCCCCGGGCCACCCTGGACTCAGGGACAGGGTTTGGCACTAATTCCTGGAGTCCCCGAAAGGGACAAGTGCCCACAGAGTAGCCTGGCTCCAAGTCCACTGTCCTCTGGCCCGATGCCTCTCCATTGCCATGGCTGTCACCAACCGCTCAGGGTATCAGTGGCTTCCCATCCCAGGCCCCGTCTCCCACCACAAACCTGGCTGCAGGCCCACCCATCCTGGAGCACCCAGCAGCCCCAAGGTCACTCAAGTCAAGAGCCCCAGACAGCTCCCTCCAAATTTGGCTGGTCTCTGAAGAACTGTGACATGCCCCCACTACCTCACCCCAGGCTTGGCTGGACTACAGCTCTACCCTAGACTACTCAGCCTCTCCCGACAGCTTAGCTTAAATGCCCCCTTCTCCAGGAAGCCCTCCCTGACCACCTCTCCTCCATCAAGCTCCCTTATTTGCCTCCCTCCCAGTGCTAACCACAACGTGCTACTATCCTGCTTGCTGCTTGTTCACCATCTGCCTCCTCCATGAGCCTATGTACCGCTCTGGTTCAAGAAGTCCCCCTCCTGGCTGTGCACCTCTTCCCTACATAACACTCGGCACAAGGGAAGCCGCTCGATAAATATGCAGGGGAATGAAGAAAGGAAAAAAAGGAGTCCTGTGGATATCTACAGGAAGAATGAGCTATGCAGCAGGAATAGCAAGTACAAAGGCCCTGGGGCAGAAGTGTGCCACATCAAGGAAACTGTGGTGGCTAGAGAGAATACTAAGCAAGAGAGGTGCTCGGGATGAAACCACAGAAGAGGTGGATACAAACTGTAGGGTCTTGGAGGCTATGGAAGGGAACGTGGTTCAGATTTTGTTCGACGTGGGAGGAGAAACCAGAGGAAGAGTGAACCAAAGGGCCCGTCACTCCTCCATGCTGAGTTCCAGGCTGGTGGGAGATCAGCTCCTCCGTGAGCCAGGCATGTGGGGCCGGTCCCAGAGCCACAAGACCTCACCCCAGCCCTTCTGTGCCCGGCAGGACCCTAGATCTTCTCCATGCACTCACTCGGGGGTCATCACCCAGGAGGTGGGTCCCAGCCCTCGTCCCACTCTAGATTAGGAAACTGAGGCACAGGAAGGCAAAGCGCACTGCCCAGGTCCCAGCACTGCCTGACAAGCAGGCTTTCCTGGCTGGGATGGGCGCCTGAGCGTGTCTTCCTGCCCGCTGAGCCTCCCGCACCTCGCACACAGCGGGCACGGGACTGGTGCTCAGGAAAGGGCGGCACAGCTGTCGTCACCCATCTGCAGCCCTGCCCCCGGGACCCGGAGCCACGCGGCCACAGCCTCTCCAATCCAGGCCGAGGCCGGGACTGAGGCCTGGTTCCCACGGCCTCCGTGAACATTCGGGCACACGTGGCTGCCACCAGCTCAGGCCGACTGAGCACGCTCTAGGAGCGGGGGCCGTCACTGCTGCTTACACCTGTGCGACCCCAGCTCTGCCTGGGGCGACACGGGCGTACCCCCACTGCCCCCGATGCCTCCACCACAGGGGTGACGCCAACAGGCAAGAGGAAGAGGTAGGAGCCACAGGCCTGGACCGAGTGTTCAAACTCAGCCTGCTTCTTCCAGCCCAGGGACCCTGGGCCAGTCACTTCACCGCCGCAGAGCCCACTCTCGCTACGGGGGAAGCCGCGAGAGCCACAGATCCTCCTGCGAGGGGCTGCTGGGGGCCTGCAGGCTCCCGCTAACGACCGGGTTCGCCCGTGGCCGCCCGCTGAAGGACAGCGGCTGTGCTGGGCTTCCGGGCACGCGCCACCGGTCACTGGGGCTCACGGCTGTAGGTCATGCCTGTCCTTGGTCCATTTCTGGGCCCATGTGGGCCCCCAGGGGCATTTCTCCGGAAGGATCTAGGACTCATGGACACTGTCAGCAGCTCTCAGACCCCAACACGCTGAACACGAGCAAAGACAAGGCAGGCCTGTTTACGAAGCCCCTACTATGTGCCCAGCAGCCGCATGGTCAGCGTGGACATCGGGGCCCGGAAGGTTCAGGCCTCCTGCTTAAGGTCACGTAGCTGATGAGGCAAAGGCCGGATCTGAATCCACTGACCAGAAGGCTCTCCCCAAAAGTTCAAGGAGACAGGGAAGATGGGAAGAGACCAGGAGATGCAGGCTGCCGACCAGCCCCTCGGCCAGGGGGTGCCCCCAACTCCTGCCCTCCCCCAAGGGTGCCAGTATTGGGGAAAACCACTACTTCTTATGGGAACTGCATTAAGGAAAAGAACCCAGCTGCCTACTTTTCAATGGCTGGCAGTGACAGACCAACGCCTGAATGTCTCCTCCCAAACCCGTCGGGTCCTCCCTCCCTCCCCACACTCTGTCACACACACACCGTCACACACTGTCACTCTGAGTCACTCAGTCACACACTGTCACAGTCACACACCGTCACTTTCGTACATACTATCGGACACACTGTCACATTGTCACCATCACACAGGGTCTCTCTCACACACATTCTCTCACACACAGTCACAGTCAGGGTCAGTCACACATACTGCCACATAGAACGTCACACAGTCGCTCACACTCCTACAGTCACACACGGTCACAATGTCACTGCCAGTCACACGCACTATCATCGTCACACAGGGTCACTCTCACACGCACCTCTGTCTCACACGCAGTTCTCTCACACACCCATTCGCGCACTGTCACAGTCACTCGCCATCACACACAGGCACACACATTCTCTCACACGCACCTGTCTCATACACAGTTCTCACACTCATTCGCACACTGTCACGGTCAGTCAGTCACCATCACACACAGGCACACACATTCTCTCACACGCACCTCTGTCTCACACGCAGTTCTCTCACACACTCATTCACACACTGTCACGGTCACTCATCACACACAGGCACACATTCTCTCACACGCACTTCTGTCTCACACGCAGTTCTCTCACACACTCATTCACACACTGTCACGGTCACTCATCACACACAGGCACACATTCTCTCACACGCACTTCTGTCTCACACGCAGTTCTCTCACACACCCATTCGCACACTGTCACGGTCACTCACCATCACACACGGGCACACACATTCTCTCACACGCACCTCTGTCTCACACGCAGTTCTCACACACTCATTCACACACTGTCACGGTCGGTCAGTCACCATCACTCACAGGCACACACATTCTCTCACACGCACCTCTGTCTCACACGCAGTTCTCTCACACACTCATTCACACACTGTCACGGTCACTCATCACACACAGGCACACATTCTCTCACACGCACTTCTGTCTCACACGCAGTTCTCTCACACACCCATTCGCACACTGTCACGGTCACTCACCATCACACACGGGCACACACATTCTCTCACACGCACCTCTGTCTCACACGCAGTTCTCACACACTCATTCACACACTGTCACGGTCGGTCAGTCACCATCACACACAGGCACACACATTCTCTCACACGCACCTCTGTCTCACACGCAGTTCTCTCAGACACCCATTCGCACACTGTCACGGTCACTCACCATCACACACGGGCACACACATTCTCTCACATGCACCTCTGTCTCACACGCAGTTCTCTCACACACTCATTCGCACACTGTCACAGTCAGTCACCATCACACACAGGCACACACATTCTCTCACACGCACCTCTGTCTCACACGCAGTTCTCTCACACACTCATTCACACACTGTCACGGTCGGTCACCATCAGACACAGGTACACACATTCTCTTACACGCACCTGTCTCACACGCAGTTCTCACACACTCATTCGCACACTGTCACGGTCGGTCAGTCACCATCACTCACAGGCACACACATTCTCTCACACGCACCTCTGTCTCACACACAGTTCTCACACACTCATTCACACACTGTCACGGTCACTCACCATCACACACAGGCACACACATTCTCTCACATGCACCTGTCTCACACGCAGTTCTCTCACACACTCATTCGCACACTGTCACGGTCACTCACCATCACACACAGGCACACACATTCACACGCACTTCTGTCTCACACACAGTTCTCTCACACACTCATTCGCACACTGTCACGGTCAGTCACCATCACACATAGGCACATACATTCTCACACGCACCTCTGTCTCACACGCAGTTCTCTCACACACCCATTCGCACACTGTCACGGTCACTCACCATCACACACAGGCACACACATTCTCTCACACGCACCTGTCTCACACGCAGTTCTCTCACACACTCATTCACACACTGTCACGGTCGGTCAGTCACCATCACACACAGGCACATACATTCTCACACGCACCTCTGTCTCACACGCAGTTCTCTCACACACCCATTCGCACACTGTCACAGTCACTCACCATCACACACAGGCACACACATTCTCTCACACACACGCTGTCACACACAGCATCACACACATTCTCTCACACTCCAGTCACACCTATTGTCTCACACACACCACCTCACACAGTCACACTGTCACACACCTTCTCTCACACACAGTCAACGCTCCGTCCATGTCACACATACCCTGTCACAGTCACACACACACCATCACGCATGCTCACACGGTCTCACACACATTCACATGCCTGCTCTCACACACATACATTTTCTCTCACACATACTCAAACACACATTCTCTCTCTCACAGGACCGCGTGGACACGGGCAGGTACTCTGGGGACTGTGAGCCCCCAACAGGGGTGAAACACCATGTCACACGAGCACTCCTTCAGGGAAAGGACCCAAAGAGATCTCCGGCCTCCCAGAGGGGTCCCCGGGTGCAAGCCTCTATCCTAGCACACGGGCTTGTCCACCAACAAGCCCGCCACCTCTAACCAAGGGCTGTCATCCACTCCTTCAATCCCAGAATGAGGCAGTGCCTCGGGCCAGCCCCCCTGGGTCAGAGGACAGGCTTCCCTGGTCAGGCTCCACAAAGAACCATGGACTCAGTCATTCAACAAACATCCGTGAAGTGTCACTCACTCTAGGCTGGACGAAGCGCCTCTGCAGCTACAGCGTGCATGCACATGTGTGGGGCGAGGGCCAGCAGGAGTCCCGGGGCGGCCCTGGGCCTTACTGCGCTCACCCAGGAGAGCAGGGCTAAGACAGGGGGTCTAGGAGGCTGGGACAGGACAGTGGCCACCCACCATGGAACGAGGCTAAAGCCCAGCAGTCAGCACAGGTGGGCACAGCGGGGCCAGACCAAGAAAGGGACGGGGTCGCAAGAGACATTCACCCCAGATGCCTAGGCAGCCTCCGGGAGTAGAGTCTGGGAGGTGCAGGGAAGGGGGCCATGTGGCTGCCAGAGACAGGGGCCCAGGACATGGCTGAAGCCTAAGCTTGCAACCAGCTGAGTATGGGAAGCTGGCCGGACACTGGAAACAGAGGCACAAGGAAGAAGAAATCCAGGCTGACTGTTGCGAAGTCACAAGAGCAAGGACAGGGGGAAGCAGCCTTCCTGGGCCATTACCCCAGTCTGCCAACCCCACACCACAACACACTGAACACCATCCAGGTGGGGGCTACAGCCCAGTGCCCACCCAACCTATAGGAAGGGTCCCTGGCTCAACAACGGGCAGACCAAGTCCACGGTTCCAACAAAAATGCCACAAATATCAACCCTCCAAAATCCCATTCCCACAGCGCATGTGCAAGGGACAAAAAGAAAACACAATTGACCACATTCTGGAAGAATATTCAACTTCAGCAATAATCTAAAGAAACGCACCATTCTTCCCACCGAAATTAGCAGTAGTCTTTTTTAGGCACTAAGGTACTGGACGTCAAGATCTATGAGAACACAGGGACCCAGTTTCTACCCATCACACTCGGTCACTCATTCGCTCATTTACCAAACACCTACTAAGCGCCAGGTCCCACACTACGTATAGGGAACAATGAACTAGGTAAGGCAGTTACTCCCTCCAAGACTGAGGACTGAAGACTTGGAGCCAGCCTGTTCCTGAGGAACCTATTCTTAGAAAACGACTCAAAATATCAGGAAGGTGAAACGCACAAAAATATTCAATGCAACGTTCTAAACACAAAAACATCAAAGAAGGGAAAAAAAACGCCCACGAGAGGAATGCTTGGCTGAACTATGGTGTGTGCTCTAGACAGAATAGTAGAGGCCGTGAAAAAATTATATAAAGATTTCACAAAAGAGAGAGGGAGAAAACCCACACTGTAAGCGTGAAGAACGCAGGGACCAGCATTGGGTGTGCTCTAGGAACCCTGCCGGTACAAGCACATCACAAAGGAAAATGAATCCAGGGAAAGATCTGGAAGCGTTCAGGATATTGGGAAAAGAGAGTAATAACCCCTTTCCTTCTTCCTCCCTTCCTGCATTTTACACATTTTTCTATGCGCATGATGGAAAGAGCAATAAACTTTTAAACAGTAGCCACAGCCCACAAGTGGATGAAGGACAAACGGTAGCAGGAGGGCGGGGAGAAGGGGGTGCAAGGGGACCGAGACAGGGAGAAATGGAAAGCAAAGGTGGACGGGATTTGGGAGGCGAGGGCGGAGCGTGGAGAAGGTGAGAGGTGGGACCCAAGACCCACCTTTGACGTTGCTCAGCGACAGGGAGCGCTCCTGGTCTGCCAGCCCAGGCCCCAGCCGGCCGCTGCCGCCACTGTCCTTCTGCCGGGCCACGGCCACCGCGATGCCCACGGGCGGGTGTCGCACCTCTGCCTCTCCCTGGGCACCGGAGCCCTCGCGCCCGAAAGCCTTGGCGCTCTCGGGCCTCTCCGGGTCCCGCTTCAGCTGCCGGCCTCCACCGGCCGCAGGGCCCCCCGGGTGTGGCAGGCGGGCCTGGGCGCGCGGGGCGCCCGCGGTGGTGGCGGCCGGCTCGGGTTTCATGGTGCCCAGGCCTCCAAAGGGGCTCTTCTTGCCGCAGCCGCCAGGGCGCACGGCCACGGCCTCGCGGGTGAAGCTGCCGCTGTACTTGATGAGGCTCTGCATGGCCGAGGCCTCCCCGGGCCCGTGGGCCGCGGCGTGCACGTCGGCGCCCGGCCTGGCGCAGGCGGCCGCGGCGCGGGGCAGCGCGCCCCCGGGGTCCAGGTAGGCCTTCTTGGAGGCGGCCGCCTCCTCCTCGGCGCGGCTGGCGTGGTGGTGCTGCGCGGCCAGCACGGCCATCTGCGTGGTGGCGAAGTTGCCCAGCTCGAAAGGCTTCCACTTGGGCTCAGGGCCGGCGGGCGGGGGCGGCGGCGGCCGCGCGGGCTCCAGGCCGAAGAGCTTGGCGGCCTGCTGGGGGGCGGCGGCGGGCCCGCGGGGGACGCGCTCGCAGGCCCGCGGCTCGGCCTCGGGCTTGAGCAGGTCCTTGGCGGGGAGGTAGGCCCTGGCGTCCGGGGAGGCGCGCGCGGCCCGCGCCGGCGGGGCCTCCGCGGGCGGCGGCCGCTTGAGCGAGCGGATGACCGAGTTCTTCTCGCGGAGCGCCTCGGGCCGGTCGGGGGGCGGCCGCGGGGACCCGGGCGGCGCCTGCAGGACGCCGGGTCTGCCCGCCTCGCGCTCCCGGGCCCGGGCGTCGCGCGCCTGCGACGCGATCTGGATGGGCCCCGGGCGCTCGTCGAAGGCCTCCACGGAAGGCACGAAGGTGGGCGCCACCACGCGGTGCTCGCGGCCCGGCTCGCGCGCCGCCGCCGCCGCCGCCGCCGCTGCCGCCGCCGCCGCCGCCGCGGGGAAGATGGTGTAGACGCCGGCGGACGCCGGCTGCGGCGCGGCGAAGGCCCCGGCCGGGGCGGCGGGGGGCGCGGGCGGGCCCTTGGGCGGCGGCGGGAGCGGCGAGGGGCAGGGGCACGGCCCCGGCAGCAGGGCCTCTGCGCGCCGCAGCCGCGCGCTCTCGTCCTGGCGCGCCGCCTCCTTGGCCACCAGCGCGGGGAGCCCCGCGTCGCCCGCGCCGTTGCAGAGGCTCAGCGCCGGCGGTGGCGGTGGCGGCGGCGGCGGCGGCGGGTTCTTGCCCTTGCACTCGGCGGCGGCGCCCGGCCCGCGCGGCGGCCCCAGTTCGGCCAGGAAGGGCGACAGGCGCTCGGCGAGGCGCAGGGGCCCGCGGTCCTGGCGGCCCTCCGCCCGCGCCTCCTGGGTCAGGTCCACCACGCCGCGCGGCCCCGCAGCCTCCTCGCGGGCCCTCGGGTCCTTCTTGCCGAACAGCGGGGGCGGCTCCCCGCCGCGGCCCGCCCGCTCCTTGGCTGGACCTTCCCGCGAAGAGCCTTTGGCCGGGGCGCTGGAGGAGTGGCCGCCCGGGGTCCTGGAGGAGGGCGCGTGAGAGTGCAGGGCGCCCGGAGCCCCCGGGGCGGGCAGGTAGAAGCCGTCTGCGGGAGAGAGCGAGCGTGGGCGTGAGCGCGCGCCCCCTCCACCCAGCCAGCCAGCAGCGGGGTCCCGGAGGGGCTCCCGGTAACCCCCAGGCCAAGGAGGAGGGCACACTCTGGAAACAGAGGGTACCGAATTCACAGTCTCTCGCCCTGGCCATTGACTAACCTTCCTGAGCCTCAGTTTCGTCATCTGTGAACGGGGTGGAGGCCAGGGTTGTTTTAAGGGCCTAAGAGGGTCAGGCGGGAGCACAGCACAACTAGAAGCACCAGAAGGCTAGGGGCGGGGCTTAGGGGCAGGGGTCTCAGAGAACAGAGCTAGGTGCTGCCTGGAATACTGGGTAGTGGTGGGGGGCCCCAGACAAACCCCTCAGAAGTTACCCCCCAAGCCCCGTCTCCCCGCTCCTGCCCCCTCATCATACCTTTCTGGGTATCGAAAATGCTGGGCTGGCCCAGCTGGCTGAGGAGGGGGCTCCCGCTGCTGGGGGGCTCCAGGTGGTTCAGGTGGAGGTAGGATGGGTACAGCCCGCTGGGCAGATGGGAGAAGCCTGGAAGAGAGAAGAGAAAAACTGAACTGTCCCACCGCATGGACTCCCACGAGGAACTTCCTTCCATCCCTCTCTTTTTCTTGAGAATAAAGTATTTTAGCTGTCAGCCCCCTGGTTCAGGGAGCCCTGAGATTTGCGGCCAGCTCCCCAGGGCAGGCCTGCCCCCACCCCCTCCAGACCTGGCACTTCAGGCCTCCCTCCAGGCCCAGGCAGCCCCCAGGGGCTTGGGCTCTCAAATCCCCCAGAAAGAGGATCAGAATGGATCCAAGGAGGCAGGGGACGGTGAGGACAGCTTAACCACAGGCCAAACGCTGCCCACTGCTTTGCCTTTGTTATTCTTATTTAAACTTCAACAAAACAAAAGCCTGTTGAGGCAGATACTCTTAACATCCTCACTTTATAGGTGAGAAAACAGAGGCTCAGGGAGGACCACTGGCCCAAAGTCACACAGCAGAGGAGCCTGACTTTGAATGGAAGTCACTGGGAATGTTAACCTCAGCCCAACACAGACTCGGTGGAGCGGTTTACTGATTTAATGAGTCCCTTCTCTGCTGTGTGAGCCCGACCAGGTCACTCACCTGCTCTGACTATCAGCGCACCCAGCATCTGCAGCTGCCAGGTCTCCCAGGCCAGGAAGGAATGCCTCCTGGTGAGGATCCTCCTAGTCTCTCCCCACCAGTGCTGCCCAGAATCAGGGCTTCGTGGGACAGAGAAGACGGGAGGGTAGCCACAGAGAAAGAAATGAGACTCCTCTGAGGGCCCACGGGGAATGGAGGCCCAAAGAGCCGCACAGCAGGGCCCAGAAAGGCAGGCGGGCTGGCGAGCAGGCAGGTGTGGGGGAAGGTCCTCCCGGACCACGGGCCTATCGGAGGTCCTTGAGACGCAGGTCCCACGTGCCCCCAGTGGCTCCCTCTGAGGCCAGAGATCCAGGGCCTGTCCCTGGCCACACAGGACCCATGCTCCTCCCACAGCACCACCTGACAATGGCGTTAACAACAATCACCGAATAACCAAGACCACCTGATACACATGATCTCTTTCAGCCCTGGAAACATCGCATGGGATCCCTGTGCTTTCTCGTCTGGAAAAGAGACCTAGCAGTCCCCCTCTCACAGCTGGTCGTGGGGACACGCTGAGTCCAGCTGTGCAGCGCGTGCACGGGTTTGTAACCGTTCCTACATTACTGGTGTTTGCGACACGGGAGAAAAAGGAGTCAGGGCAGAGGCACAAGCTGGTGGCACGGAGACACCAGGCAGCGTCTGTTCTTCAGACCTCTCCAGCCCCGCCCTGGCTGGCTAAAGTGGGAGGCTCAAATGGGACCCCAGCCCCAAAGGACTGCCCACCATCCCGGGCCTAGAGAGGCAGGTCCACCCCCTCCATGGGAGGTACACATGATGACGGGTACTTGGAGAGACTCGGGCACAGAGGAGGACGTGGGCAGACAGTGAGCCGTGAAAAGCCCAGGAAAGCCCTCAGCCTGCAGTGGGTGCTCCCAGGACCCAGCATCCAAAGGCCACCAGAGGCGGGGAAGGAGCTCAGGGTCCCCCCGGCCTATCTCTTCACTGACAGAGGGAAAAGTGAGGCTCCAGGGAGGTCCAGGATTTGCAAGGCTCCCAGACGGCCACATTTACGAGCACCACTGAAGAACTGCCAAGGAAAGCCCTATGGCCCTGGTCCCATTGCTCCAACAGTGATTATGGAGGGCCCCCAGGGAGACAGCGGTGAGCAGAACAAACTAGGCCCTGCCCTCAGAGCTCACTCTGGTAAGAAAATAATCTGTCTTCACAAGCGAGAGGTGGCCGGGGGGAGGGGGGTCAGTTGAGCCCTAAAGGACGAACAGTGGGTTAAGTTAGGAGCTGCAGCAGAGGGAACTGACTTGTGCAAAGGCCCTGTGGCAGTGACCAGAGGAAGCACTGAGCATTTGAGAAACAGCAGGGAGGCTGAACGACCAGGGCTTGCCCCCCACCCCCAACCACCGCAGGAGAGATGACCAGAGGTGGAAGGGAGTGGGCAGGATGGAGAGGTGCCAGGGACATTGGCCCACAGCCCTCAGCCCCGCCCACCTGGCACACTCCTTACCTTCATGGGCATGAGCGGCCCATAGCTGCACCATAGGCAGGTTGCTGGGGGTAGGGGAGCGGAAGGAGAGGTCAGAGGGCAGGGGCACGGGGCTCCCATGGGACGAGGCTGAGGGCCCCATCCCGCTGGCCACAAAGCTGCCCAAGAAGGCCTCGCCTGCAGAGAGAAGGGGGGGCTGTCAGGCACCCACCAGGCCCCCACTCCCCGGCCCAATACCCCGCGTTCCCCATGTCTCCCCCCACTTCTCGGAGCTGACACTGGCAGGAACACCAAAGAAACCCTTCCGCCCCACCCCAGACCCTTGGGCTCAGGACAGGCCTGTCACCTCAACCAGACCCAGTACTTCAAAAACCTGCAAGTGCAGCCCCCAGAGGAACAGCCAAAAGGAAGCCCACCACCATCGAAGGCCCTCACCTCCAGGGCACCCAGCGCTCGGCAGGAGGGGACGGTCCCCCCAACCTGCTGATGAAAGCTGAGGCACAGCTGGGGGCAGGGACCTCCTGAGGCCACAGAGCGAGGAGGTGGGGGGCTCAGGGTCCAAACCCCTGCTCATGCTCTGAGCGCCTGGATCAGGGAGGATCCCACAAGTCAGAGAATGACCTCCTTGAGGACCCCACAGCAGCCCTGCTGAGTTCTGAGGAGTCGTCCTCGGCCAGCCTCAGCAAGCCTGGTGCGGGAGGAACCACGCGCCCATTTAAGGCATGAGGAAGCTGATGCTGGGGGCTGGGAAGTGACTGGTCCCACAGCCAGTGAGCCACGACCGGGAATACACACCCAGCAAACATCCCAGGGCTACAGCGAATTGGCGAGAGCACAAGAAGGAGAGCCCTGGGCCTCCCACCCGAGGTCCCTCAGATGGGGGGTGCGGTGGCCAGCCGCTGCCGGGGAGAACAATGTGCTGGGGCCTGGGTGGAAAGACACCCCTGCCACGCCCCACTTGGCCAGGCCCACGCCAGGAGGGACGCCCCCTCACTGTGGCCACCCAGGGGCTCTGGCCCTCAAGATCCATACACCCCACCCTTCAGGGGAAGATCCCAGCAGGCCTCCAGGTCACGGGCTAGAGGGAGGCCTGTGATATTTGGGCAGGGGACCTCCCTTCCCTGGCCTCAGTTTGCTCATCTGCAAAACGGGAATACTTAAGAACTGTAGCGAAGAGGGAAGCGTGAATTGAACGAGAATAACAACACGGCAGCAGCCCACAGTCCGTGGGGATTCCGAACCCTCCCCCAACGCCCCCAGGAGGAGGGGCAGAGGCCTGCACACAGAGCTGAGCATGAGGGTCACCAAGCACCCAGCAGGAGCCCGCTCTGGCCAGCGGGAGCTCAGGGCCTCTCCGTGTGCCCCCTCGGGCTACCGTCTCCGCATCCCCGTGAAGCGGGTACCGTCTGCAGTGACCCAGAGAACTGACTCCGGGGGGCCCAGCCCACAGGGGGCTCACAGAGCCCCGTCCGACCTCTGGGTCCCCAACAGCCCGGTATGCAGGTCTGTGTACAACAGGTGCTCACTCACTACGTCCCGGGGGCACCCGATGCCAGAATGTCCGCCCACTCCCTTTGGGGTGCACGCGGGGAAACCAAGGCTGCAAGGGGCAGGGCCTCCGCCTTGGTCCTCCGGAGTGGAGACTACAGCAGGCAGGAGGGGGACCCCTTCTGGCCACATGCGCCATCACCAGCACCCCGCGCCTGGGGAGCCCCCCACGCTCCAGCCCAGCCTCACGCAGCCCCCTCACCAGACTCCAGAGCCAAGCCTTCGGGACCCAGGGCCATGGTGGCCGGTCAGTACACCCATGTGGCCCCAGCCTGGGCGGCAGGGCCTCTGGGCCCCGCTAGGCCCCAGGCTTCCTCCTTGGCAGGCAGGCGGGTAGAAGGCTCCGGAAGCCGGCAGCCAGAGGTTTGCGCAAGGGCTTACATCAGCCACCAGCTCTTCCTGCCCCGGGCCGCACGGAAGCCGGGTGGCCCAGGCCTGCCCCTGCCCAGGCTTGTGAAACCCGCCCAGCAGCACCCAAGGCCTGGTGGGGCGTTGGTGCCCGGATGCCACCAACGGCTCCCGCCCGCCACAGGGGCTCAACGGCGCGCAAACTCCCTTCCCCGGGTCCGGCCGGGATGCTGGTGGCCCGGAAAGAGCGCGGGCCAGCGTGCGCCGCTCCCAGACCGCAGGTTCGCGACTCTGTGCAACGGGCACGCGGCCCCACGTCAGACCAGGCCCCAGGTCTCCCTGAGGACCCTCCCGGCTCGCTTCCGCCTTCGGTGGGGCCCTCCCGGCCACTGCATCCAAGCCTCCACCAGTGGCACTTGGTAATGTCAGTCCCTCCGTCAGCCTCACTTCGCGCCACATCCAGCGCCCAGGACCTGCCTGGGCACACAGCACGTGTCGGCTTTTGGACGGAGACGCCAGCATTGTTTCTAATCCCCTCCGGGCCAGAGCAGAGAGACACATGTCAGGATTAGGAGAGAGTGTAGGCACAGCCCCTGACCCCTGAGGACACCACGCGCCATCCCAGGCCATGCGGCCTGGGCTCCCTGGGGTGGGGGACGGGCCCCGCGCCACCAGGGTCTCCGGGAGGCTTTGTGAAGCCCCGCCCCCACCCCAGCAAACCTGGTGCTCGTCTCAAAGTCTAGCTCCACAGCCCTGCTGCTGCTCACACCCACCCCTGGGGACCCACTGGACTCTCCCCAGACTTGGCTGGAAATCCTCCAGCACAGCCCGAGGAGGGAGGCGTCTCGCTCCCTCCCACCTCGGCTCAGCGCCAGGCCTGCCCCCACCCTGGTCCCAGGCTGCCCCCTGGTGGCTAGAGGTGCCACCTGCTCTGGACGCCTGGGACGCTAACCCCAGCGACCCACAACGCACAAACGACCATCCTTCCGAAGAGTAACGGCGAACACTCCCCCAACACGGACAGGCGCCCGCCATCACGCGTGCTTAAACTGCTTCACTGCCACACGTGTCATTTATGGACTCTTCTTGCCGGCCTGACGACACCCAACAATCTCAGGTCACAGGGCGCTGGGCCGGGAGCAGAGCTGGACCCCGGAGCCCAGCAGTCGGGGCGGCCACGCAAGGGCCACCAGGGCACCCGCCAGAGTGTTCCCGCAAGTGCCCCGTTCACAACGGGTAACTGGCCCCATAACCAACCGTGTCGGATGCACGCTCCGTGTCTGTGTGGACCCTACAACAGCCACCAGCCACTTGTGGCCGCAGAACACTTAAGTGTGGCTGGTGAGGAAACACATCTTTAATTTTATTAAATTTTAATTAATTTAGACTTCCTTTAGCCACAGTCCGCGAAGGCTCCTCCCTGCCAGAAACCGGAGGGGGGGCAGGGATGGGGCCTCTGACTCCCCAGTCCCTCCACCATGGGAAGGGAGGTGACAGAGGGGTCCCCAAGGACGACAGGAAGACCAACCCCAGCTCCAGTGCCCACTTGCTCTGTGACTTTGGGCGCGTTTCTGAATTTCCCCAGGCCGCGTGAAGTGGATCACAGAGTGAAAGGTGATTTGTGAAATGCTTCTGTGAAGTGCCAGGCAATGCTGGGCTAACGTTTTTACTCCAGTTACAGGGACAAACCCTGGGGCTCAGAGAAGCAGAGCGACTGCTCAAGGTCAGGGTCTGAGAGGGACCACTTCCTCTACCCAAATTCCATCTGCCCTTCCTTAAAATCAAATTTTATTTTTATTATTATTATTTATTTTTTTTAGATTTTATTTATTTGACAGAGAGAGACACAGCAAGAGAGGGAACACAAGCAGGGGGAGTGGGAGAGGGAGAAGCAGGCTTCCCGCCGAGCAGGGAGCCCGATGCGGGGCTCGATCCCAGGACCCTGGGATCATGACCTGAGCCGAAGGCAGACACTTAACGACTGAGCCACCCAGGCGCCCCTATTTTTATTATTTTTTTTTAAAGCTTTACTTTCTATTTACTTACTCATTTGAGAGAGAGAGAGCACAAGCAGTTGGGAGAGGGAGAGACTCTGAAGCCGACTCTGCCCTGAGCACAGAGCCAGACACGGGGCTCGATCCACCGACTGTGAGGACCATGACCTGAGCCGAAACCAAGAGTCGGATGCTTCACTGACTGAGCCACCCAGGCGCCCCTAAAATCAAATTTTAATTTAGAAACCAGACAGTTGGTGATTGCCCATGACAAAGGCACTGTTTACTACTCTACCATACACTTTCAAATGGCCAATTGCCCACAGTATGAATTTCACCTTGAACTGAAAAAGAAACCACAGGTAAGCTCTGCTCTCCCCTCCGATGCCACACCACAGTGTCCCCCACCGGGCCACGCTGGCCGGTAGAGCGGCCTCCCCACCCTGGACGCCCCAAAGCCCAGAGCGAGGCAGGCACCAGGGGCAGAGCGGTCACCCATCCTGGCTCAACCTCCCACAGCCCTGGGAGCGCGGGAACCTTGTTACCCTCATTTTACAGACTGAGAAACTGAGGCTCAGAGGTTGCCTGGGGGACCGCGATGCTTAGGCAATGTGACAAGCACACCGCCACCCCAAGCCCTCAGCTTGGGAATCCCACCATGGTGGGCCCTTAGCTCTAGCCAGCCGCGGAGAGAGGGAAAGTGAGGGAAGCCACCCCCTAGGAGGCACTCAGAAAGTGGTCTTCTCCCTCTCTGGTGCCCAGTGCCCCAGGAGAGGGCAAGGGCGCCCCGGGGTGGGAGCGGGGGCAAGAAAGGAGGCCCAGAGGCCCAGCTACGGGACAATGGGCCTCCTCCACTGCCTGGGGGAGGGGTTCAGGGTCCCTCTGGGAGCATCAGCAGCAGGGAGCTGGGCAAGGTGACCCTAGCACCCTGTGCCCCTTCCTGCCCTCCCCAGACTGAGACCTACCAACAGCCCAGCCCCTCCCACCCCACATACTGCCACCCATGGACAAGAACCTCGGGAACACAGCAGGGAGCCAGGAGTTTGGGGGTGCTGGCCAGCCCGCTTTCAGCTATCGCCACCCCCCTCTCTGACACCTGGAACACAGGAAGGGTTTCAGGAGTCGGCGGCCTCCAAGGCTGGCCAAGGTCACGAGAAGGCAGAACTCGAATCCAGAGAAGGTCCGTCATGCCGTCTGTCCAACCATCTGTCCATCCCTCCCTCCCTCAACGCTTATGTAGGCCTACCGTGTGCTAGGGGCTGGGGAATGAAGCCCATCCAGACGCATTTTGTAAGGGGCTGCGCTATCCCCAACTGCTGGCAGACACCCCCCAGAGTAACAGTGAGGCCACCTCTTCTGGCCGGGGGCATCTTGCCTCTTAACAGATGGAGTCCCTGGGGACCCTTCTAGAAGCTATGTAACGGGCACCTGAAGTCCTCACTGGTGGGAGCAGGGACGGGTACTTGGTGAGATCAGGGTGGGTACAAAGGTTTAGTAAACAGTGAGGGACTTTATCACTGCAAATGGGCTGGGCTGGAACACAGAATAGCACAGCCCTGCAGGCTGCACCCCAGGGCCTTTGCACCTCAGCCTGGAATCCATTCCTCCCTCCAGATATGGCAAGTTGTCTGTAAAGTCCCATCTCTTACACCTCAAGTAACACTTGAAGAGTACGGCCTGGCCTAACCCTAACCGTGCTGTTCTATTTATTTATTTTGTTAACCATGCTATTTTAGATTGCAACCCACCCCACCCCACCCACCCTTTCTTGAATTATTTTTCTCCATAGTGCTTATCACCATTTCTCATACCAAATACACATTAGTTCCTTCTTTATTGTAGCTCCTTGTTTATTGTCCCCCTCCACCCACTGAAACAGGAGTCCGCAAGCTTTTTCTTGAAAGGGCCAGATAATAAGTCATTTGCGCACTGTGGGCCTATTCTGCGGGCTGCAGGGAAAGCAGCCTCGGACACCACCTCAACTACTGGGCTTTGTTCCCATAAAACTTTATTTACAAAAACAGGTGGGGCGCCTGGGACCACCTCAACTATTGGGCTTTGTTCCAATAAAACTTTATTTACAAAAACAGGAGGTGGGGCGCCTGGGACCACCTCAACTATGGGGCTTTGTTCCATTAAAACTTTATTTACAGAAACAGGAGGTGGGGCGCCTGGGTGGCTCAGTTGGCTGAGCAGCTGACTCCTTGATTTCAGCCTAGGTCATGACCTCAGTGTGGTGAGATCAAGCCCCAGGTCAGGTCTGCCTCAGCACAGAGTCCCCTTGAGATTCTTCCCCTCCCTCTGCCCCTCCCCCCCCCCCGCTAGCACTCTAAATAAAATAAAATAAATAAATAATAAATAAATAAGATCTTTAAGGGAGAAAACAAACAGCAGGTGGACCTAATTTGGCCAGTTTTGTAGGCCCCTGAGTTACAATGTGGGTTTAAGTGACCCCTATACTGCACACAGTAGGTGCTCAATTAGTATTTATGGATAGGAGGGCTGGGCAAGGTCATGATCAGCTAGGGCTGAGGGAAGGAGAACGGGGCGGGGGGGGCCTTTCCTGGGACCAGACTTCACAGCCAGCATAAGGCTTGCTAAAGCCTTCAAGGCTTTGCTTCATTCTGTCTCCCCACCCCCGTCAACCATGGCAGGGGGTGTGGGGGGGGTTCTTAACCCTTTTGCAGATGAGGCATTGAGGCTGACTCCAAAATCTACACTCTTCCACTCAGCCACACCACCCAGACACTAGACCCTATTTTCCTATTTTCACTCCCCAAGGCCCCTCCCCCTAACCACAACAGAACAAATACATTGTCCCTTCCTACTTAAAAGGTTCTGGCCTCGGAAAGGGGCGGCATCCTTTACCGTGTCACCAAAGGCTATCAGAGCATCTCATCAGCATGATCAAATCAGGGTTATCACCCAGAAAAGAGCTCATTCCAGCCCAGAGCACCGACATGTGACTCAGGCGTTTCTATGACAGCAGCTGAAAATAGTGTGAGGACCCTCCGGATAAAATGACCTTCAGACTCCCACTGATCCCGAGACGCAGGGACTTCTGTAATATCTAAGCCAGAGAGTGGGTTAAAGCCTTCGCTGTATAAAGAGTCTTATCATTCAGTAAGAATCCTAAGCAAATCACCAACGACAGTAAATGGCTGAATCCAGTGAAAAATTTGTCGTTAGGATTACAAAGAAGTATTAAAACGGGATGATGTCATTTTCATCTGTCGAATGAGCACATTTGGGGTTTGGCTGTGGGGAGGGCGGGGGCGAGGTGGGAAGCAGCCCAGGGAGGGTGAGCAGAGGGCCAACCCATTCCCAGCTTTTGGAAAGCAAATCAGCAGAAGAACTCTTCAGCCCGGAAAAGGCACAGACCCGCTTTTGGGGGTCCCTCCCAAGGAAATCACCAGATGTACTTACTAGGATGCTCACTGCGGCCAAATTGATGGAGAGATTCAAAGCACTCCAATCCAAATCCCCACAGCACTGTGTGTGTGTGTGTGTGTGTGTGTGTGTGTGTATGTGCACGCACGCATACAAATGGAAAGCAGAGTCTCGGAGAGGTCTGTGCACACCCATATTCCCAGTGGCAGTCTCCGCAAGAGCCAAAAGGTAGGAGCCACCCAAGGATCCACTGGATAAACAGAATGTGGTCCATCCATACGACGGGGTATGATTCAGCCTTAAAAAGAAAGGCAGCTGACATGAGCTCCGATACGGATGATTCTTGAGGACGTTACGCTAAGTGAAATAAGCTAGACACAGAAAGACAAAAACCAAGACAAAAGTAGGATGCCTCTTTTATGAAGCCCCTGGAGCAGCCAAGTTCATAGAGACAGAAAGTGGAAGGGCAGGTGCCAGGGGCTGGGGGAGGCGCGTGGGGAGTTATTGTTTAATGGGACAGGGTTTACAATTTGTATGATGGAAACGTCCTGGAGATGGACGGTGGGGACACAGCAGTGTGATTATGTACTTAATACCACAGAACTGGACACCTAAACACGTAAAAATGGTAAATTTGTACGCACTTCACCAGTTAAAAAAGAATAGAAACACAAAGGGTTGGGGCGCCTAGGTGGCTCAGTCGTTAAGCGTCTGCCTTTGGCTCAGGTCATGATCCCAGGGTCCTGGGATTGAGTCCCGCATCAGGCTCCCTGCTCAGTGGGGAGCCTGCTTCTCCCTCAGCTGCTCCCCCTGCTTGTGCATGCTCACTCTGACAAATGAATAAAATCTTAAAAAATAATACATCTTAAAAGAGGGGTGCCTGGGTGGCTCAGTCAGTTAAGCGTCTCTTGATTTTGGTTCAGGTCATTGTCTCAGGGTCGAGGGATTGGGCCCTGTGTTGGGCTCCGCATTCAGAACAGAGTCTGCTTGAGATTCTCTCTCTCCCTCTCCTTCTGCCCCTCCACCCTGCTTGCTCTCGTCTTATCATCTAAAGATAAAAAAAAAATGAGAAATGTCTATTCATCACAGGACACCATTAAGAAAAAGAAAAGGTGAGCCACCACATGGAAATAGATCTGTGCATCATGTCACCAAGGAAGGGTTTGTATCCAGAATATATAAAGAACTCCTGCAAATCAATAAGAGAAAGACAACAAAATGTAGAAATGGGCACCAGGAAGGTAGCAAATACATCAAAATGGCCAGTAAAATGACTACCAGCCTTTTTTGGGTTTTTTTAGTTTTATTATTATTATTATTATTATTATTATTTAGTAATCCCTCCACCCAACATGGGGCTCGAACCCACAATCCCAACATTAAGAGTCACATGCTCCCGGCACCCCAGTACTCAGCCTCTCAAACTAGGGAGGAAATGTGAATCAAAACTACTACACGCCCACCAGAGGGGCTAACGTCAACAAGGAAAGAGGGACAATATTAAATATTAATACACGTCTGGAGGAGGCATAAATTAGTACAGCCACTCTGGAGAACAGTTTGGCAGAATGTGCAAACCTTCCTGACCCAGCCGTGCCCTCACGGGTATGCACCCAAGGGCGAGGCCTAGAAACGCACAGAGCCAGTCTAAATTTAAGAGTCTAACCACCAGTAATAGTCAAAATCCGAAAACAACCCAAATGTCCATCAACAGCTGGATAAACACATTGTGACATGTCATACAATGAACACCCCCCAGCAAGAAGCAAGACAACCCCCCGGACCAGGGCCACGGGAAGTCTCACAGCAAAACACACAGAAGACAATACACTGCACGCTTCCTCGTACTGCACATGAAGTGTGTGGGCACAGCTCAAATCTCTGGGGGTTGGACGGGGTCCCCTGGGGATAGGGAGGGGCCAGTGACCCAGGGTTATGTGGGGGGGGGTTGTGAAAAAAATAATAGAGCCGTACATCCATGATCTGTGCTCCTTTCTCTGTGGATCTTAAACCCCGATAACAAATATCCGCAGAAGAAAGGTCAATGCGAGTGGAGAGCCCAATCTGAACCCTAACACAGTAAATATCACATTCCGAGTAATTTTTATGAACTCTCACACTAACAAAATCTGCACAAACCGAAGCAAGTAAATAAATTAAAATGAGCCAGGAAAGGAAAAAGGAAAGAGAAAGAAAAATTCCTACCAAGGATGTAGCTCTCCTCAACCCCCGGCTTTCCACCAGAGAGCTCAGGCCTCGTTTCTAGAGCCCTTCTCTTCCCAGCTGTGTGGCCTTGAGGAGGTAACACAACCTCTCTGTGCCTTACTTGCCTCTACAGTAAAATTAAGGCATTGAGAAAGAAAAGCAGCCGTGACTGCAGGGCTCCCCGACGCTGGACATAGGTAAGCAAGGCTGAGGGACAGAGCTCCAGGCTGGGGTCGTGGGCTGGGGGCTTACCCTGCATGTTCTTGGTGCCGTGGCTGGGCCACGGGGCCTGTGGCCACTGCCACTGTCCCCAGGCTCCCATCAGTGTGACAGGCAGCTGTGAGTCCTGAGCTGCAGAGGTTCCCCCAACCAAGCAGAGGCCTGGGAGCTGCAGGAGCCACCAGGCCAGATCAACCGGCTGGAGCCTGGCCTTGCCAGGAGGGGACGAGTCCAGCTGGACCCGCCCCGGCCTCCCCTCCCCAGCCCGCCTCCCCTCCAGCTCCTGATACTACTGAGCTTTGGTCCTCCAGCTCTCTCAGCCAGGGCTACCAAGCCTCCCTCCCCTCCTTCTGGGAGCCAACCCTGACCCTCTCCCCGTCAAGGGGGTCAGATCCCAACAGGCATCCTTTAGCTCCCCGCCACCAGAGAAGGCCAATCCGGCTTTAACTCCAGGCCCACTTCCAGCCCCGAATAAGGGACCCCTGTGGCCTGGGACTTTGCCTGGCCCCACCAGAAACCCAGCCCACAAAGTAGGTACTCAAATCTAAATACAGGGAATCCCGAAGCAGCCCAGGGGGGTCAAGGCCTCAGCTGGGCCAGCGATATGCAAATGCCTCCACCCCAGCCTGGCCCGAGGGCTCCAGACATTCTCCCTTTATAGCAATTACAGACGACCTCCCCATTGATTTTCTCCTCCCCCTCACGGAGGGCCTTCTAGAACCGCTGGGCCAAAAGCTAGGAAACCTGGGAGTGAATGGCGGGGACCAAGGCACGCGGCCACCCCTCCCAGGCACGGGCGCCAGGGGAAGGAGAGTGGGCTGGATCCCGGAAGTGGGGACAACACAGACCTGTCATGACAAACCCTTTCCCATATGCCAGAACCTCACGAAAATGACAGCCATGTGGTTTACAATGGAGAGAAAACAAACGAGACAGGAATGGAAAGGAGACAACCTCACAACATTTTGGAAGTGGGGAAATGGGGACCAGAGAGGTACACCTTGGCAGGGTGGGAAGCTAGGGAAATTGCAACCTAAACCTGGGCGGGGACGTTATCAAGAAACAAGCAATTCCTGGGGCCCCTGGGTGGCTCAGTCAGTTGAGCGTCTGACTCTTGATTTGGGCTCAGGTCATGATCTCAGGGTCATGAGATCGAGCCACGCGTCAGGCTCCATGCTGGGCGTGGAGCTGGCTCAAGATTCTCCATCTCTCTCCCTCTGCCCCTCCCCCGCTCACCCACAAGAGCTTTCTCTCGCTCTAAAACAAATAAATAAAAATCTTTAAAAAAAAGAAAAGGAGGAGGGGCAACTGGGTCACTCCCTTGGTTAAGCATCTGCCTTCCACTCAGGCTCAAGCTCAGGTCATGGTCCTGGGGTCCTGGGGTCCTGGGATCAAACCCTGCGTCGGGCTCTCTGCTTAGCAGGGAGTCTGCTTCTCCCTCTCACTCTCCCTCTATGCTCGCTATCTCTCAAATAAATAATTTTTTTAAAAAAATTATAAAAAAGGGGCACCTGGGTGGCTCAGTTGTTAAGCGTCTGCCTTTAACTCGGGTCATGGTCCCAGGGTCCTGGGATTGAGCCCCACATTGGGCTCCCTGCTTGGCGGGAAGCCTGCTTCTCCCTCTCTCACCCCCCTGCCTGTGTTCCCTCTCTAGCTGTCTCTCTGTCAAATAAATAAATAAAATCTTTAAAACAAAAAATAAAAATTATAAAAAAAAAAAAATGGAGGAATACCCAGATTTTAAGAAGGAGCTCCTAGAAATTAAAAATATTAAGGTTAGAAGACAGTTAAGAACATCTCCTAGAAAGCAGAAGAAACAAAGAGAGATAGAAAACAGAAAAGTGTGGGGCGCCTGGGTAGCTCAGTCTTTAAGCGTTGCCTTCGGCTCAGGTCATGATCTCAGGGTCCTCGGATCGAGCCCCATGTCGGGCTCCCTGCTCGGCTGGAAGCCTGCTTCTCCCTCTCCCACTTCCCCTGCTTGTGTTCCTGCTCTTGCTATTTCTCTCTCTGTCAAATAAATAAATAAAATCTTTAAAAAAAAAAAATAGAAAAGTATAAGGAAAGTAGGTGATCAGTCTAGGAGATCCAATATCTAACGAATAGGAGTACTAGAGAGAATGGCAAACGTGGTGGGAAGAAAATGACAAAATACTAATAGAATTAATATGAATTCCAAAAAATTACCAAAAAAATTTCATCCTGGGGGCGCCTGGGTGGCTCAGCCGTTGAGCGTCTGCCTTCGGCTCAGGTCATGATCCCAGGGTCCTGGGATCGAGCCCCGCATCGGGCTCCCTGCTCCGCGGGAGGCCTGCTTCTCCCTCTCCCACTCCCCCTGCTTGTGTTCCCTCTCTCGCTGTGTCTCTCTCTGTCAAATAAATAAATAAATAAAATCTTTAAAAAAAAAAAAAATTCATCCTGAAGGACCTCAGTTTCCAGATTAATATGGCCTATGGAGCACCAAACACAGCAAATGCAAAAGAACCCACAATGAGGCACATCCATGCACAATTTCAGAACAACCATGATGAAAAGAAGAGTTAACAGTATTACTGTCTACCAGGCTTACTTTGTGCCAAAGTTCTGGGCTTTATGTACATAAGCCCATTTAGTCTTCATAGAAAAGGTAGGCACTATTCCTCATTTCACAAAAAACACAACTAAAGCATGTCTAAGACCACATGGTCAGTAAGCGGTGAAGCATGACTTTTAGTAGTTCTAAAAGATTTTAAGCATTTGGAAAAGAATTTTTTTTAAAAAGGCTCACAAACGAAGGTCGAGAATCAAAATAGCATCACACTCCAGTAACACTGGAATTTTAAAAGGTGATGTTGCAATTCCTTCAAATATTAGGAGGAAAGTATTTCCAAAATGCCAGTCAAGTATGAAGGTAGAATTAAAGGCATTCTCAGGCATACTAGGTCTCCAAAAACCTTGCCATCCATAGATTCTTTCACAGAAAGCCACTGTAGGATGTGCTCCTACCAAAACAAGGAAGTAAGGCAGAAAAAAAGGAAGGAAGGGAGTCAGGAAACAGGAGGTCGAACACAGCGGAGAGTAAAGGGAGTACGAAGGATAACGGCTCCACAACAGGCCCAAGCACCAGGCAAACCAGACTAGACCAGGAAGATGGAAAACTCTAGGAAGGAAATCTCCAAGAAAATAAGCAGCTCATACAGATCTGACCAAATGCAAAGTGTTCTAAGAGATTGGAAGACAGAGATTCTATGAAATCCCAGCAATTATTTTTAAAAGGCAATTAATAACTCCAGGAAATAAAAAAGTGAATTTTATTATACTACTTGGCTCAAATGTGGACAATATTTACAAAGTCAAAGCCATAATGATAAACCTGGTTTGTTTGGTTTTTTTGTTGTTGTTTTTGTTTTTTTTTTAAAGATTTATTTATTTGACAGAGACAGCGAGAGAGGGAACACAAGTAGGGGGAGTGGGAGAGGGAGAAGCAGGCTTCCCGCAGAGCAGGGAGCCCGATGCGGGGCTCGATCCCAGGACACTGGGACCACGACCAGAGCTGAAGGCAGACGCTTAACGACTGAGCCACCCAGGCGCCCCAACCTGTTTTTTTTTTTTAAAGATTTCATTTATTTATTCATGAGAGACAGAGGCAGAGGGAGAAGCAGGCTCCCCGCGGAGCAGAGAGCCCGATGTGGGACTTGATCCCAGGACCCTGGGATCATGACCTGAACCAAAGGCAGACGCTTAACTGACTGAGCCACCCAGGTGTCCTAAACCTGGTTTAAACACAACTGTACTTCACATATATTGGGAGGATAGGGAAAATAAACATGGTCGGGGGGGGGGCGGTGATATAACAATAATAGTAAACATTTACTAAGTGCTTATTATATCCCAGATATTGTTCTAAATGTTTTTCACGTTATTCACTATTTAACCCTCACAACAATCTCATGAAGTAGATACTATTATTTTCCCTAATTTTACAGATGAGAAAACCAAGGTTCAGAGAAGTAAAGAAACTTGCCCACGGTCTCACACTAACAAATGGGAGAGTCAGGACTCAAGACTCAGACAGTCCATGCCAAATCTTCATCTTCCACACAAGTCAACGGAGGAAAATAACCAGCAACAGAAACAGGTTATTACACAGAAATATGGATGAAAAGGCCACAAGAAATAGCCAAAAGATTTAAATTAGGGAATCAAGAATAGGGAGACAGGAAGCAGGGGATGGCTGGTTTTCTTCATAATCCTTGCAACACCATTTGACTTTTAAAATGATGTGGAGGGGCGCCTGGGTGGCTCAGTTGGTTAAGTGACTGCCTTCGGCTCAGGTCATGATCCTGGAATCCCTGGATCGAGTCCCACATCAGGCTCCCTGCTCGGCAGGGAGTCCGCTTCTCCCTCTGACCCTCCCCCCTCTCATGTGCTCTCTCTCATTCTCTCTCTCTCAAATAATAAAATCTTTTAAAAATAAATAAATAAATACATAATAAAAAATAAATAAAATGATGTGGAACTTTTACTCTTAAGGTTTATATTAAGCATAAAGCAGAACTGTACACTTTCAAGGGGGGATCTTTATAGTAGGAAGAGTATTCCTCAATAAAACTTAAAAAAATAAAAGAGGAAAAAAGTTGTAAAATGCACATACAATTAGATGCTAACACACAACCACCAGAATGAATAGAAGCTAAAGAAACTGACAATATCACATCATGGCGAAGGCACGGAGACACCAGAATGCTCCCGCTAAGAATGAACAATGGTGCGACCACTGGAAAATTCACAACTGTTAAGGCTGAACCTACATACACCCTGTGACCAAGCAATCTGCTCCTAGATACTATATCTAAAGAAGTGTGTATGTACTTGCACCAAAGGGCCATGTTCATAACCACACCATCCATAGCAAACGCTGGCAACGTTGACAGGCACGGATAAACTGTGCTATTTTTATGTATAATACTCTACAACAACAAGAGATCAATTACTGTACACACCATAAGATGGATGAATCTCACACACAAAATGTTGAGAGCAACCAGAAATAAGAGGGCTTGCTCTATGATTCCATTTATAGAAAGTTCAAAAATAGGTAAAACGAATCTAAGGTAGCAGAAATAAGAATGATATTGGAGGTGGGGCAGACAGTCACTAGGAGGAAACGTGAGGGAGCCTCTGGATTCTGGAAACATCCTGATCTTGAGCTGGTTGGTAGTTACCATGGGTGTATTCATTTTGTAAATATGCAGTGTTCTCAACGCTCAAGACTGAATAAATATGCAATGTTCTAAACACTCGCAATTGAAGCATTTTACACTATATCTGTTACACACACACACAAAAAAAAATGAAATGAAATTGATGGGTTCAGGTGGGAACCTTTGAGTCTCAGGCCCCCAACAGGCCATATACACCATTCCAGAGGCCCCCGGAGAGGACTGGACTAGAACAAGAAATTAACTTGTTAGCTTGATGACTTGAGTCATCAGTTAATGATAACAGTAATTACAGCAATCACTTTTACTGTAACTTTTGCAGAGGGTCGGGCCTATGCTACGCACCCAGCAGGCACTTGCTCATTCCAACGTCACAACAGCCGAACGAATTCAGTACCACAAATGGCCCCATTTTATAGATGAGAAAATCAAGGCTTAGAGAATGATCGCACACCCAGGAAGTGAGGGAGCAGGATGGAAGACTCCAGCAATCTAACCTCAGCCCCTAGGCCAACCTGCCTCCAGATGAAACAGTTCCTTACCCGGAGACCGCAGAGTAGAATCTTCAGCTAGCTCGTGAAGGCCCAAACGTGCAAAATTGTGAGGGTGCGTGGAGAGGGTGTTTTGTTCACTTCCACTAACTCATGAAGGAACTTCGGATACATTTGTGGCCTGCAAAGGGGGCGTGGAGCCTTGAAGTCCTCCAGAGTCAGATGCCAGGCCTCTGCGGGCCGCTGTAAGGACCCCGGCCCGGGGGGGCCAGGACTGACCGCTGGCCAGGGCTCCCAGCAGCCCCTGGGGGAGGCCCAAGACCTGTCCGGACACCAGTTCCCATGGGTCCCCTCAAAAGCTGGGCTGGGAAGCCAAGGACAGGGGTGGTCACAGCGATGGGACTGGAGTCGGGGTGGAAGACAGGGCTCTGTGTGACGGGAAGGGAGCTAAGTCTGCTCCACGCCAGAACAAAAGCACCCCAAGCTGGTCACATCCAAATCAAGGATGTTCAAAATCACCGCCCTCTCCCCAAATCTGTTCCTGCACATTCCTCCAAATCCAGCTTTTGTCTTCCTTCTCTGCCCCGCCACGTGGGTCTTAGCAGCCCAACCTCTGCAAGGCCCCAAACCCTGGCTGTCTCCAGCCTCCCTCCCTGGTCACTACCCCCTCCCGAACCGCCTCCCCACCACTATCTACCAGACAGCCTCCAGCTGGCCGCCCAGACTAATTGTGTTAAATGCTTATTTTGAAATAATTTCAAACTTGGGAGAAAAGTTTGAAATAGCAGGATGACCTGCCCCATGACCTTCCCCAGGTCCAGCCGCTGTGAACACTCTCACTGTCGATGTCACTCCATGTCAGTGATTTATCGGTGTCTCCCATACATGCATAAATTACAGATAGTACTTTTTCTCTTCCCGAGCCATTCCTGAGAGTCAGTCGTGGCCATCGCGTCCCCTGTCCCTAAACATGCCAGCGTTCTTACTTCCGAAGAGCAAGGACGTTCTCTTCCAGAAGCCCGGTACAGTTACCAACTTCCTGAAACCTGCTATTGATCTGATACTATCAGCTCATCTACAACCCATATTCCAATTTCATCAATTGCCCCGAGGACGTCCTTTAGAGCAATTTCTTCCCTGATCCAAGATCCAATCGCGGGCTGTACGTTGCCTTTTGCTGTCACATTTTTTTCTGCCTTTTAATCAGGAACAGTTCTTGGCCTTCCTTTGTCTTGTATGCCACGGACACTTTTTTTTTAAGAGTCCAGGCCAGCTCCGTAAAATGTCCCTCACTTCAAATCACTCCCTCGGTTTAAAACCCTCAACTGCCTTCTCATTCCTCAGCGTGAAATTCCAAGGCCTCATTACTGGCCTTCGGGGACCTACAGGGTCCCCCTCCTCTCCTCCCCCTGGCTCCCGTCACTACCTCACCACCCTGCTCCTAGAGCCCCTCACTCCTGGGAGCCCCTCACTCCAGCCCAAACAGACCCTGGGCGTTCTCTTTCCTTCACAGCCTGTATCTCTATTTAAAATGATTTCCTCCGCTGATCTGTGTGCTTACTGCCCGGCCCCCACACTAGGACGGGAGCTCCAGTGAGGGCAAAGATTTTTGTCTGGTCATTGCCGGATTCCCAGAGCCAGAGTAGTGCCTGGCACGCAGGGGGAACTTGGAACTGGTTTGCTGAGTAAATGAACAAGAAAGGAAGCGCTTGGATTGACAGCCAAAGAACCGGCAGGCAGGCTCAGAGATCCAGGGGGCCGGGGGAGGGCCCTCCGGAGTCCAGAACCTCCCCCAGGCCTCTGCTGTGCCTCCGGCTAGAGGAGGAAGCACCCAGCAAATCTCCTTTATCTCTGGATCGCATTACTCCACCAGCCAGTCCCACTGATTAATCTCTTTAAATCAATCCCAGTAGGCCGACGGGCTGGATTCCAGAGATAGAGCTGATGGACCCTGGAGAAGGCCCGTGGCCCCCTATTGTCCACTGGCCGGTCCAAAGTACGAGGCCTCTCGGTCCTGATCCTTGGGTTCCACCCCCCATTCATGTATCTTCCAGGGCCCAGCCAGCCGCAGGAGTGGGGGCAGGGAGAATAAACATCCAAGTACAAAATCCTGCTAATAGGTCTTTAATTGCAGCCTGAGGAGGACCTGAGTCCAGGCCTCCCAACCCCAAAGCAGAGAGGCAAGCCTACCAGGTGCTTGTCACTTACTTGTCCATTTCACCGACTCCTGTGAACATTTAAGGGCTCACACTACAACAATACTCAAGGTTACGGGGAAAGTAATGGCCAACCAAACCCCATTTACTCTTTATTTACCTCCTCCTCCTCCTCCGCACAGCAAAGAGCGGAACCCCTCAGCCTAGACCCATGATGCAGGAAGGCATCTTCTGGACACCCTCCCTCACCACAACCCCTGTCAACACCTGGCTGGATGTGGTCACAGCCCAGTCCCAGTCACGGTCCCCCTCCAGCCGGGAGCTCTCCCAGAGTCTCCCGGAGGGCCAACTCCCTCTGCCTAGGAGGGCTGGATTCACAGGCACTCCCACCCACTCTGCCCAGCCAACTGGGAAGGGGTCCAGAGGTAACCTGGCCTCTCACTGCCTTGCTGTGTGACCCAGGGGACAAGGCTCAGCCTCTCCGGGCTTCCCAGAACAAAAACAAACAAAGATAGGGCTGATAAGGCTGGCCAGACCTAAGTTGCTGACAGCCAAGTAGGAGAAGCGCCTGAAAGAGAAAATTTAGCACCTGCACCCAGCAAAGAAAAAGGGGGAGGGGTGCTGGGTTGAGGAATTTGTAATCCACCCCGCCCAAGCAGTGAATGGAAAGCAGCTCCCTACCTCCTGGCTAATGGGATTAGCGCAGGGCTGGGCTCTGGGCGTTGGCCTAGGGTCCAGGGTCTCCCAGCGGCCACTCAAGGTCGGGGTAGCAAGGGGCAGCGCCAGCCCCCTCCTGCCCTTCCTTCCTGCGCTTCCCAGAGCCTGCCTGCTACTTCCTCGGCTGCCAAGCACGCAGAAGTCAGGCAGCTCCTAAGGCAGGAGGCCCAAACGACAGGCCTCTGCAGCCACCTCCAGCTGGACTTCCTCCTCCTGCCTGCTCCTCACCTCTCTTGCCTCAGCCTCCCCGTCTACCTAATGGGTGTTAGGCGGTCTGCCCACTACAGCTAAATTCAGCCGGGCCCTGGCTCGCTGCAGGCTGGCCGAGGCACCCCTTCATAGGGGCTGTTTTTACTCCTGCTCATTAGGGCACCTGGCCTCTGTCAGGCAGGAACCAGACTACAGATGGGCGCCCCCTCCCAGGCTGGGGGAAGGCAGAAGGCCAGCGAAAGCCCTGCCAGCCAGGAAGACCCAGGCTCTGACTCCCAGGCCAAAGAACTCTGTCCTCCACCCTGGCTTGGTCGGAGGGACCGGATGAGCTCAGAAGATACGCAGACACAAAAATTACCGTGGCCTCTGGGGGCGCGCAAAAGGGGATGGCCCAAGCGGCCTTCTGTACCCCAGGGCTGCCCCCGACCCCTCCTCTAGAATCCCGGCACCCCTCCCTCGCCCACAGCGCACCATTTGAGAGAAAACCGTAGCCCTGGTCACGGTCCCCTGGGCGGAATGCGCCCGCAGCTCCTGGGGGGACTCACGCACGACCCCAGGCCAAGACCCAGTCCTCGCAGCCCCCGCGGGCAGGGATGTCTGCGCTCGCTGCCCCGCGGGTGCTCCTCCCCTGCCCGGCGCTTCACAAAGGCCCTTTGTCCCGCCGAGCCCCGGGACTCCAGTTCCTGAAAAGTTCCATGAGAAAAATCAAAGAGAGAGGCAAAACCGGGCGAGCAGGGCCTCGCTCGAGAGGGCAGGAGCGGTGGGACAGGGCCAGGGAGGCCGGAGGTGTCCTTCCCAAGGCCGAGGGGCATGTCGGCGGCTCCCTGAGAAATCGCAAGAGTCCCAGACTACACTCTGGATTTGGGAGAGGTGGATTTTTTTTTTTTTTTTTCTTTAAGTGAAGCGTAGGACGCCAGGCAAAGAAGCTGGAGGCGGCCGGGGAAGAGGGACCGGCTGTCCTTCGGCGGCAGGTCTGGAGGTCCCCTGTCTCCCTTCCCACCCTGCCCGACTGCAGCGGCCACGGCCCGCCCAGGACAAGCTTCTCCCGCCCGGGTGCCATCCCTAGCGAGCCTGAGCGGCCCCTCTCGGGAAACGGCAGAAGCCTCCGGGCCCTCTCTTGGCCACCTCCTCCCGTGGTTCCATGTCAGACCCAGGGTTTTCCCTCCTCCGGTCAGGGCCGGCCAGATCCGCTCCCACGCCGCTTCCTTCCCCTAGCTCCGGGGTGGCGGCGGCCCAGCCTCTGCGCCCCACCGCGCCGCGCGCCCGCCTGCCCGCCCGCCCGCCGGAGAACACGGGGCTCCTGGGGCCGGGACTGCTGCGCTCCTGCGGGGTGTGCGTCCTGGGACAGCCGCTCTCCTCCCGCGGGCCGAGGGGGACCCCGGGGGACTCCGCCCGCGGGCCAGAGGCCAAGCTCTCCGTCCTCCCCACAGCCGCAGGCGCCGGGGCTGCCCGGAGACCCCGCGCGGTGCGAGTGGAGAAGCTAGGAACGGAACCGGGGCCCACGGGCGCCGGGCAAGGGCGTTTGCCAAGAAAAGGTTTCGAGCTCGGGGAACGGACGTCTCAAAGAGTGTGGAGCTGCTTATTCTTTTCTTGCCCAGATTTCTGAAAAACCCCAGCCTGGACTGGAGCCGCAGGAGCCCTGGGGTTGGAATCGCCCATGTGGCTCCGATTTCAGCAGACGCGTGTGCTCTGGGACGGCACCCGCGCACCGGGGAAAGCAGCCGAGCCGCGCACCCTCTCCGCAGGATCCTCGGGACTGGCCTCTGTCCCGGGCCCGAGGGTCTCCCCGCCCTGGGAGCTGAGCCTGCCCGCACTCCCGTGGACCCGCCGAGTGCAAGGGAGCTGCCGCGTCCCTGCCGAGAACGCCCAGGAGCAGGCCGAGTAGTGTTTCCCCCGGCCTCCCTCCTCAGGATCCCGGGGGGACCGGAGGGGGGCGGCCACGGCGCAGGGCACTTACCCGGGTGCGGGTGGAGATTGAGGCCGGCCATGTACTTCCCGGGCGGCAGCGGGCCGGGCAAGCCAGAAGCGGGCAGGCGTCCGGCCGCAGCGGTGCCCACGCGGTGGCTGTCCATAGCCAGGCCGGACAGCAGCGGCGGCGGGGGGCCGTGCACGGACCGCGGGGGCCCGAAGTCTCGGCCATCCATCCTCCGCGGGAGTGCCGCAGCCAGCCCCCCACCCGGCCCGCGGGCCTCGCTCAGTGGGACCTAAAAGTTCGGCCTCCGCGTAGTCCCAGAGTCCTCGGGCGGCGGGGGCTCCGCGGCGTGCATGGCGGCGGCGGCCAGCGGGGCTTGCGCTCGGCTGCGGGCCCGCGGCCCGGGGCGCACAGGCGGCCGGCGGTGGGGCCCCTCCGGGCGGCCAGGCGGAGCTGCGCGAGGCGGCGCACACGGCGTCTTGGCGGGGAGAGGAGACGGGCCGCGGAAGAAACAGGAGGAGGGGGGGGAGGAAAAAAGGAGGGGGAAAAAACAAAGTTTCAGAAAGTCGTCTTGCCGTTCGGGGTTGGGGACTGCGTATCGGGTGGCCAGAAATGAAATCGGGGGTAACCCGTTTTCCATAAAAAGTAAAAATCCATGTTCCTTCCTCCGGCGGCTTCAGGCTCCCGGGGACCCGGCTCGGCAAGTGGCCGGTGGAGCGCTGCGCCCCAGCCCAGACTGGCTCGGCGGCTTACGGGTCCTCCCGAAACTGGGGAAGGCCCCTCAGCCGCGCCCGGGCTGCATAAATACAAAACCTCCCAAGTGGGATTGATTCCTGGGCGTCACATGCTCCGGGGTTTCAAACCGTGAAACCTTTCCATGAGCAGTTCGAAATGTCTCCCTAAACACTGTGTCACTATCTGATCCGGAAAGTTTAATATTTAACCTTTTTGGCCCCTGGCCTGCCTTTTTTGAGTCTGCTTTCCCTAAGCTCGCCCTGAGCCGCCCATTAGTGTTTTGTTTTGTTTTGTTTTGTTTTTTTCGGGAGAAAGGGTGCAAAGACGGTTTATTATTTTTTAAAGGGACTCCGTGCCTCCTCCCGCCGCCCCCCTCGGGCCGCTGTGAGTCGCAGTCTGAGTCCGAGGACCCGAGACGTGGCATTCTCGCCCGAAGACTGGAAAGAATCCTTCAAAACAAGCTTTGGTTTCATTTTCCAACGCCTTGGCCTGGGAATCCTGCGGCCCGAGGACGTGGCCTGACGCGGGGGATTTGGGGGGAGGGGGGCGGTCGCTCCAGGGTCTTGCTCCTACCCTAGCTTCCCCCCCAACCCAAAAATAACCTACAAAGAAAACCTTCGCAGCGCGGGCCGACCGAGGGGCGCCTCCCCCAGCGTTGGGCAAATCCCCCTGTAGTTCCAGTTTAAAGCTGTTTGTTTAAAAGATTTGTCGTTTGCCGATTCCCATGGGGGCGGGAGGGGGTCTTGGAGCCAACCCTGCCCTCGCTCTCCGTCTGCCCGCAGCAGCTCGGATTCCTGATTCCCGGAGGCCCGGGCGCTCCTAGAGCCGCCGATCCACGCCAAAGCCACCGGCTCCGGGTGCCCGCCCTGCGCCCCACGACCGGCGCCCAGCCCCCCGAGCTGCAGACCCCCTCAGCCGCAAACCCCCCGGCCTCCTTCTCCAGCCTCCCTCCCCAACTTTGCTAAGGGTGCTTATTTTAACCCGGTTTTGGTTACAAACACCCCCTTCCCTCCCTCCCTCGCTCACTCCCATCAGGCTCTGGTTACCAGATCCGCGTTTACTTTGGAAAAATCTAAGATCGCCACATCCGAGGATACATGTCTTAAGGAGGCGATGAGCTTTCCGTGATTTTTTTTTTAATGTTCTTTGTGTAGCTTTCTTTTAAAAGCTAGAGCTTCGGAGCATGCCCCGACGCCCCACTTTGGGGAAGTCGGGGTGAAGGCCCCCGGAACACCCTCGCTCTGGTAGAGAAGCTGGCTCGGCCATCTGCGGGCTCCGCTGCGTTCTCTCTACTTTTCTCCCCCTCTTAAATGCAGTTAAAATGGCTGAATTCCGGCTTTTAATTAAAAACAGCCTATAATCGAAAACGTCTCGGCGTCCCTGGCTCCCCCGCCGCCTGCCGGGAACCGAGAAGGGAACCGACGCCCCTTAGCCCGGCTGGGCGGGCTGGAGCTGGGCTGAGGGCTCAGGTGGGCGCCCGAAGCACCGTGGCCCGCCCCCACCCTTCCCAGGGCGCCCCCACCTCGCCGACGCCGGTCCCCGATCCAGCTCTTGGGGGCCGGAGAGCTGCGGGGATCCCCCCGCGCACCCCGAAGGGGAGGGGATGGGGGGTCAGCTGGAGAAGTTTGGAGACCGTCGCGCCCGGCCAGGGACGGACCGGCGGCCTGGCGGCGTACCTGGCGCGGCGGGGCTCCCGGCTCCGGGCTCCGGTGACGGCGACTCCGGTGGTGGCCCCGGCTCCCGGCGCGGCTAGGCGCCCGTGCTGCCCGCCATCCCGCCGCTGCTGCTCCCCTTCGCCACCCGCAGCCGCCTCACACTTTTTGCCCGCCTTTCCTTTTTTTGGTAGAAAACCGCTCCCCGGGCCGAGCGCTCGGCGCGCCAACTCCTCCGCCCTCCCGCGGCCCGGCTCCCGCAGCCCCCGGAAAAGCCAGCTTTCCTCCCGCCGAGCTCCCCGCTTTTTAATAAAATCCAGGTAGCGCCGGTTTAAAGAATCCCAAATCTCCATATACAGCCCGGGATTGGAAAAGGTACATTACACAACCCCCCTTTCAAGTTCCTCTCGCTGGATCTAAAAAAAAAAAAAAAAAAAAAAAAAAGCCAGCGGGCGGGGGGAGGGGGCGGCTGGGGGAGGG
Organism: Halichoerus grypus; assembly: GCF_964656455.1. NCBI lineage: Eukaryota > Metazoa > Chordata > Mammalia > Carnivora > Phocidae > Halichoerus > Halichoerus grypus. The sequence goes on from NC_135717.1 coordinate 3,972,145, forward strand.
GAGTACTCTCCAGCGAAGAAACACGCATTGTTCCCGGGCGCCCGCCTCCCCCCCCAGGCCGGCCCCCGGCCTCCATCCATTGGCCGCGCGCACCGCCAATCACGCGCATGTAAACACCTTGGCCCTCAGCCATTCCTATAAAACCAATTACGGACCGAGGGGCTCCAGCAGTTTCCAGGCTCCCCACGGCGGGGCTGAATGATCAAAACTGGTGGTGAGAATTTTTCCCGGCCGTTTCTAGGCAGCCCTCCCCCTCCACCAGCTCGGACCCCCCTCTTTCCTCCCTCTCCTCCCTCTTCCTACCCCCTCCCCCGGCGTCTAGGCTGAGTGATCAAAATAGAGGAAGATGGTTGTCGCCGCAATCCAGGGCTTTGCAAGGCGCGGTTTAATGGGCCGCCTGTCAGCTTCCTGCTCGCAGGAGGAGGTGACAAGCCGAGCGAGCCGGGAAGGGCCTGGGGCCCGGCGGGCTGCACCCCGCGCCCGGGCCCGGGCCCCCTACCTCTCCTGGGGCGCGCCTTCTAGAACGCGCGCTGGAGACGCCAAAACAGACAAGGGCTGCTTTTTCCCTTTTTAACTCCCTCTTTTAAAACAAAGCAGCGATTCATTCCTTTTCCCCCAGCAGCACGGTTGGGTGGGATGGGCAGGCGTGAAGGCCCTTTTCCTAGCCTCGGCCTGCGGGTCCCTCCCTGAAACGCGGTGTCAGATGGTTACTGATTAATATTTTGGAGAGGCAGCGGCGGCGGGTAGCGGGTGAGTCTCTAATCTTCTAAAAGGGGTTCCTATAGAAACGCGGGCCGGGGCGCGCCCCTCGCTCGGCCCCGGCCGGGGCTGTGGCGCTTTGCACCGCGCGCCCTTCCCCAAAGCCTTTCTTTGCGTGGGCGCTCCCCTCCTCTTGCCCCCCCCAAAAAAAAATCAGAGCAGAAAAAAGGATTAGATCGGCTGAGCGCGAACTGACTCCCTCTCGACTCTGACATTTCAGCCTATTAGCATTTCTCCACGGGGCCTTCTGAAACCTATTAAAGTGTAATATTAAAAACCTCTTGGCTGGGGGCCTCTCTCGCCTTCCATCCGCCGCGCCCCCTCCAGGGAGGGCGAGACCGGGAAAAAAAAAAAAAATCTGTTGAGCTCAGAGGAAGCAGAAGCCAAGCCCAAAAAGTGCTTGGCTGGCCGCGGCGGCCGGAGGGGGAGGGGAGCCCCAATCCCCCAGACTTTGTACTTTTATTTTGCGCTTTCAGCAAAATCCTTTCTCGGTTGAGTCGCCGGGAGCTGCCCGCGGCAACCTACTTGGCTGCGGGCGCGAGGACTGCGGACGCGGTCGGAGGGGCCGCCCTGGGGCCCCCGCACCCTCTCTCTGCAGCCCCGCAGGGACCCGTGCCCGACTGGGCATTACGTACCCTCAAATGGAAGCTTGGAGAGGCAGAAATCCTGGCCGATCCTGCCTCGGAGAGCAACCGCGGTGATTAGATTTTAATTAAAACAAGAGAAGCCCGCTCTTTCGCCCCGCGCTGCGGACTCAGCGTTTTCGCATCGCTGGTTCTTTTTTTTTTTTTTTTTTTTTTTAATCCATTTTTAAGCAACTTTTCTGGAGGGGGAAAAATGAGCTAGTTAGCGCCCGTTCGTTCTATTTTCTTTTCTCCACTTTTAGAAGAAAACGGGGAGAGGGGATAGGCTTGGAGAAAGCGAAATGGGGGTGTCTAATTTAATTCCAGTACAAATTTGAGGAAAAAAGTTCAGCCTCTTGAGGGCAGTTTCAAGTTGCCCTTCCAGGAGCCTCTGCGCTGGTTTCGAGGCTGCCCTCTTTTGGAAGCTGGAGCTCCACAGGGGGAGGAGGGAGGAGTGAGAAGTAAAGAAAGGAACGAAAATAGCCGGAGCCGAGGGGAACAGCGGCGGAGTCCGCGCTTGGAGCAGGGCGCGCAGGTCTCAGTGGCGGCTGGGGCGGCGGGAGGTTCCCGGTGCGGCCCCGGGACGGCCAGGAGCAAAGACGGAGAGGAGAGGGGGGTTAGAGAAAGGAGGTATTGTGTCTTGTGTGCCTTGGGGGAGGGGGTTGACTGCAGAAATAAAATAAATGCAGTTGAGTTGCGCGGGGCTGCTGGAAGCCGAGGCAGGGGAAGGGGCAATGCGTGCGGGCGCAGCCCGGGTAGGCGCCGAGCATCCTCGAGCCTGATCCGAAGGCCTTTGTGGGTTCCTAAAAGACCCTCCCATGCCTGAGGCCCCATCGTTTCCCCACCCCCCTGGTTGCCATCCAATATTCGGAGCCCAGACCCTGATCCCCCACCCCATTATCCCCGCCCTGTATCTGGAATGGGTTTTTTGTGTGAGTTGTTTTTTTTTTAATTAATTTTCATATAGCTCGAGCAAAAAATAGGTATCTTGAGAAGGTTGAGGTGGGCAATACAAAGGACTTGAGGGCTGGGGGGAAAAAATATAAAGCCTATTTTTATAAATGTTTAATGTTTTCACCCCTGGATGCTCCAAGACGCCGTAATTGTGAGATGGCCGGGTATGTGTGCCATAAATCATTTAGTTGCTAATAAAAATTCTGCCTGTTTGCCCTGCATTTGCCAATGGCGTTTGCATTTTCCAAGTATGTGCCTTGTCTGCGTGGCGAACCGAGCCTGCATTTCATTAGGGTCGCGGTTCGGGGTAGGCGAGACCCCCTCCCCCAGCCCCCTCCTCCCGGGCCTTTGTGGGCCGCAGCCCCCTCGCGCCGCCCTCCCGGCACAGACTCACGCCCGCGGCCGCGCTAGTCACCGCCCGAGCCCAGCCGGGCCCAGGGCCTGGGGACGCGGCGGCGGCTGCTCCCGGGTCCTGGCCGCGCCCGCTCTCCGAGCGCAACGCGCCCCGCCGAAGAGCTGCCCGCCGCGGCGGCCCGTGCACACCCCGGTCCTCGCACGTCCCCCCCCCCCGCCGGGCCCCGCGCCCCGTTGCCCCCGCAGTCGTTGGGTAAACAGCGTCCGGGAGCCATCTTGGGGCGGGGGGCCGGATCCCAGGCCCAGTGGTGGGCGCAGCACGGGCCCCCTCCGAGACCCTGCCGTTCGTAGGGCACCTCTGGGGATCCCTTGCCAAGCTTCGGAGTCTGGGGCAGCACCGTCCCCGCCGCGGCGGACACACTGAGATGTCAGGGCCAGGCCTGGGCGCCCTGCGCGGGGCGGAAAGGAGGCTCCCGGCGTGCGGTCCGCCCGGGCCAGGCCGCCATCTTCCGTACCCCCCCCCCCCCCCGCATACTTCTGTTCACCCGGCCGGGTCTGTGGCCAAAAAGTGTGTTGACTCAGTGTGTGTATGTGTGTGTTTTGTACTGACTGGGCGGAAAATCGGCGGGGGGGGGCTCCTCGTAACCCAAACCCCAGTTCCCGGTGAACCCGCCCAGGCCCGCGCTGTCGTCCGCGGCCAGCCGGGGCTGCCGAGCCGAGGCCTTTTGTGTGTTCTAGGCCTCCGGCTCCGTGCACGCGACCCGACTGACAAAACTACTCCCCTTTGTTTTACACCAAAGAACAGGCCCGCTTTGAGCCCGGTTCTCCCCGGCCTGCGCCTCGGCCAGCGCTGCCCTCTTCGGGGCAGAACCCGGCGCTTTCTGGAACCCCGGTGTTGCTGGCCACGTGGATGCATTCTCCCCTTCCCCTTGCCCCAGAGGAACCTGGCCACCTTTCGTAGGCGAGGACACCTGAGCCACCGCCACCCGTCGCCCCAAACCGCCTTTCCCGGTGGGGACCCAGGTCCCCGCGCGGTGCCAGCCTCTCGCGGAAGCCGGCCTCTGCTGGCCGCTCGGGCAGCCCCGGCCGGATCTGGGGCTTACAAGAGCCGGTTTCCAGGTCCCAGGTCTGGCAACCAGGGAGCTCCCGGCCCGGGCACCGCGAAAACCCGGAGAGGCTGCGCCGGGAACATCCGTGCTCGCCATCCCTTTTCTGCGACTGGCTCAGCCACGATTGGGCGCCGAGCCGAAGTTCGGCCAGCCCAGCCAGGAGGGGTCCCAGCCCTCCGGGAAGACCGAGGACGCAGCGCCAACGCCCGAACGCCGCGGGGACGAGAGCGCTGGCTCGGCGGGCAGAGCCGGGGCTGAAGCGCCAGGCTCGGCCCCCGCGGATCCCGGCGTGTCTCGGCTCCGCCTCCGGCCCTGGCCCCTTTCCCCGGCCCCGGGTCGGGTCTTCCATTCCACTGCTTGGCTCGGAGAGGTCGGAGACGTGCTCGGTGCACGGGGGGCCGGATGCGGCCATAAATCTCCATGCGGGACCTCCTTCCCGCTGCTCACACGCCGGTGCTCCCGGCCGGCCTCGCGTCCGGGGCTTCGCGGAGCGCCCCGCTCTCCCAGTCACAGCCTGGGGTCCCTGAGACTGCGCAGGGAGTCAAGCCAGGAGCTTCCCTGTTCACCAAAGAGAGGAACGGATTCGCCCATTCAGTGCCATCACCTTCCATCCCCGCGGTCGCCCGGACCCCAGGCGGCCTGGGCCTCACCGGATCCAGGCCTGGGGTAGGGCCACCCGGCCGGGCACTTACTTCTAGGAAGGCTCGGGGAGGCTGGAATGGGCGCATGGCCACCTGCTTGAGCCCAATTCCGTGCCATTAAGGGATGATACCAGGGTTAGGTCAGAGTGTCTTTTCAGAGCGCAGCCAGCCACCCTTCTCTGCAGACCCTGCTTTAATCCGGCGCCGTCCTTCTGCCCCTGAGTCCTCTGCGGGGGCTCGATATGGGGAGGTGGGCTTTTTTTCCTTTACTCCTTTTTTTTTCTTTTTTGCCTGATTAGGACCATGCAGGGTTTCTGTGGGAGCGGCGCTGGGAGGCGGGGGCTCATCTAGCTCCCCACCCCGCGCCAGCCCATCTCTCCCTCTATGCCAGGGATACCCGGGACTTTTCGCCTCCCAGCCCCATGTCGGCACCCCCATCGGCCACCGGCTTTGGCGCAAATAGCCGAACCATCGGGAAAGCAGGAATCGGCGGGTCGATAGTGGCAGCCTGGTAGGGGCGGTGGTCTTTCCACCTGAACAGTCACGGAGCATCTGGGGGACAGACCCAGAGAGGGTGCATTTGCAATAATAACGCTTAATGTCCCCAGCCTTGTGTGTCTCTTTGCCAGAGGGGCGGGAAACGGGCCTTCACGCGGGTACCTCGCAGCCGCTGAGCAGGCCTGCGCGCGATCGGGGACAAGCACCTCCGAACGGTCTTTGCTCTTTGCAGGGGACTTCGGTGGGGACAGCCGCGGAAGGGGGAGGCATTCACCCCCTCCGAGGAGCCTCCCCCTCGCCGTGCCGGTGACACAGTGGTAACGGCCGTGGCAGAGGCCGGGGGTTAGAAGGTTTGGTAAACCTCACCAGAGACGGTCTTACTGTGGGAGCTCTGGCTCCTTCCTAGAATTTCTCGAAGCATGTTTGCAGGGACTGCAAGGGCTCCGGCAGGGCCCGGAGGAAATGGAGCGCTCGGCCCGCCGCCTGGGAGCAGAGAGGCTGCGGCGCGGCTTTCCGGCCGTGCCCCCCCCCCGCCCCAGCCCCGCCGCAGCGCCCCGGGAAGCGTCTCCGAAAACAAAGCGCTGCGGTTTCAATCCAAGGTTAAAGTCCACCACGAGCAAATGTTGTTTTTTTTTTTTTTTTTTCCCTCTCCGGAATCCAAGAGCGATAGCGTTTCTCCAAATAAACCGCCAATAAATCAGCTCCCGGGGCCTCCTGCTGAAGAGCTCTACTGACCTTGGGGAATGGTTTTCCTGCTTGGACCCCCTCCGAGGCCGGGGTGGGGGGGGGCCACGGTGCCACGGTGCCCCCCGCCAGGGAGAGGCAGGAGAGGGGATGGCCAAGGGCATTCGTGGGCGGGTACTGTGGCACTTGCGTGGCCAGAGGGTGTGGGGAAGTTTTGGAATTGGGGGGTGGTGGTTATTGGGGGGACTGGGAGTACCTGGCTGGGAGGGGTTACTGTGGGAGCTGGCTGCTCTGGGGAGGCTGGCCGCATGTGCATTAAGTGCCTGGGGAGCCCACACTGTTCAAGGATGAACACGGCCTCTTTGGGGGCCTCCTTCTTTGTCTGGGTGTGCTTGGGTGTGCTCTGCAGGAGTGTTTGTGCGGGTGTGACTAATGGGATTTATGTATGTCGGTGCCAGGGTGACTAATGGAGGGCTTGGCAGCACGTGTGTTGGGGGAGGAGGGGGCTGCACCTAGGTGGGGAGTCGGGGCTCTAGGAGGAGGCCGCCTCCTGCCAGGTCTTTAGGGGTTCACCTCTCTGGCCACCTGTTCCCAGCTTTGTTTGGACCTCTGAGCACCCCCTGGCAGGCCTGTGTGTGCTGAGATTTCTGGAGCAAATTCCATCACAGCCCTGCCCCCCCTCCCCCGCAACGTACCTCTGTCTGTCCCCTCCCACTACCCTGACCCACTCTGCCTCTGCAGACCCAAGCTGGTCCCTCCCATTCATGGCAGACAACTCCCAGTTTCTTCTTTTCGAGGCTGGAAATTTCTTTTGATGCAAACTGGTCCCTGCTTCGTACCAGCTTTAACAGCCCTCTGACTTGGGTACCATGGTGCCCATTCGATGGACGAGAAACCCCAGGGGAAGTGACAAGCTCACACAGCTCAGAAGTGGCAGCAAACACCCTCAACGAAGCCAGGCAAGGGGGTACAAACGTGGAGCCCCAGCATCCCTGGGAGCCCCCAGCCTGACCAAGACCAGCTTAAAGAACTATACTAACCCCCCCCCCCCGCCACCCCATTTACTGCCCTTCCTCATCAATCCTCTCTACTCCCTGCTGCCTCTGTCCTGCCCCCGCCTAGGGGGAGGCGACAGAGGTCAGAGGTCAGTGGGAGTCCTTTGGGCCTGGGGTATGGGCCGGTGAGGTCAGGCCTTCCTTGGGAGCAGGGCCCACATTCTGCACTCCAGGGCTGGAGGGGCTGCAGGCAGGAGTTCAGGGGAGCAGACCCCGGGTCCCCCACACCTGCTGTAGATTCTGGCTCAGGACACACCTGGACGATGACGTTTGCCATCTCCCTCGGGGTCTTCTGGTTTCTGACACGCGCACACACCGCCCCAGTCTGAGTGCTCTTGTAGGCGTTCTTGCTGCTGCTTGCACACGCGTTCCATCCCGTACATCTGTGTGTCACGGGTACACTCGCCACGGGCGTCCCTGCGACCCAGAGAAATGGGGTGGTCTTCCTAAGGTCACCCAGCCTGGGTGGCAACAAGCAAGCCCAACCCGTTTCTGCCCAGCCCTCCACCTCCCGTGCTCCTCACTGGAGCTCCAGGGCCCACGGTGGCATCGAGAGAGAGGGGACAGCAACACCCAGCCTCGTCCCAGGTGTCCTGGGGTCCTCCCACACCCACAGGCTCCCAGGACCTCTGTCTCTGTCTCTCACACACGTGCGCGTGCACACACACACACACACAATGTGTGTCTCTCTCTTCACCTCCCTCCCTCCGTCCCTCCCTCCCTCCCTTTTTTTTTTTTTATTCTTCTTTGGCATTTTCTTTCAAGCAGAAAATAAAAACATTTCCCATGGCTACAGCTTTGAAAGCTTCCCTCTTCTCTCTGCCTTTCTCTCGCCCCCACCCCCATGTGGATCCATTTCTAGAGTCAGCAGAAAGTCAAAAACAAACCCTGAAGATCAAACCTGACAGCCCACCCCCCTTCCCGCATCCCTCCACTTTCCCTGCATGTCTTAGCCTGTCTCCACCCTGGAGATGAACAGGAGGGAGCCCCCCGGCACATGCACAAATGCACTCCCACACCTTCTATGGCCGCAGGGAGTCTCTTAAGAACCTTCCAGAGCTGCCCCTGCCAGAAAGGCCTGCTCACTCAGTTCCTCCTGCTGGAAGTGTCTGGGTTCTCCCTCACGCTCCCCTTTCCAGCCCTGCTCCATCCAACCCTCCTCTGGGAGGCCGCCTGTTGTGGGTTGAATACCCCCAAAATTCATATATTCAAGTCCTAGCCCCAGTACCTCAAAATGTGACCTCATTTGGAAACAGCCTCCTTGCGGATGTCGTTGGTTAAGGTGAGGTCATCCTGGAGTAGGATGGGCCGCTAATCCAATATGACCAGGGCCCTTATAAAAGGGGGGCACAGACAGATACAGGGGGAAGCCTTAAAAGACCGAGACGGAGACGGCCATGTAGGAGACAGAGGGAGAGGCATGGACCAGACTCCCCCACAGCCCCTGAAGGAACCCACCCTGCCCACACCTTGCTCTTGGGCCTTTGCACTGCAGAATTGAGACAGTAAATTTCTGTTGTTATCCTGCAGTGACAAAAATCCCCAACATCTCAAAGGCTTAGCACAACACCTAAAAATGTATTCTCCCTGACACATCGTCTGCCCTGGGCCCGGGCGACACTCCACGGCACCCAAGCCACTTAGGTTCCACGAGTTGTCGACCTCGATGTGAGACCATCACAGGGAAGGGAAGATCATCCCACCGGGGGTAACGTCACTGGTGCTCACCATCCATGTGACCACACCCAATGAAACGGTGCTAGAAGCTGGGTCTCCCCCATCCTGTGCCCAGGAAGGACAGGAAAACCTAAGATGGGTGAGCACAGGCAATGTCCACCGCAGCTAGAATGTGACCTCTCCCGATCTGTTAACTTTTTTTTTTTAAGATTTTTAAGTAATCTCTACACCTAACGTGGGGCTTGAACTCACAACCCCGAGATCAAGTGTCTCATGCTCTCCCGACTGAGCCAGCCAGGTGCCCCTAACCATGGCACTTTCTTAAAAGTTGTGGTAAAATATACATAACATAAAAGTCGCCATCTTAACCACTTGTAAGTGCAGGGTTTGGTGGCATTAAGTGCATTCCCGTTTCTGTGCAGCCAGCCCCACCATCCATCTCTAGAACTTTCCCGTCATCTCAAACTGAAACTCTGTCCCCACAAAGCAGCTCCCACCCCCTCCCCCAGCCCCCCGACATCCACCGTTCTGCTTCGTGTCCCTGTGAATGGGACTCCTCTGCAGACCGCACATAAGTGGAATCATACGGTTTCTGTCCCTTTTGTGTCTGGCTTATTTCACTTCGTAGAACGTCTTCAAGGTTTCACCCATGTCGGAGCAGGTGCCCCGCGTCCTTCCTTTTTAAGGCTGAATAATGTCCCATTGTATGGCTGGACTACATTTTGTTTATCTGTTCATCTGTTGATGGACACTTGGGTTGCCCCCACCTTGTGGCTCCTATGAATAACACTGTTAGGGACAGATAACCCTTCGAGTCTCTGCTCCCAATTCTTTGGGGCCTATACCCAGAACTGGAATTGCCCCATCCTACGGCATTTTTATGTTTAATTTTTGGAGGCACCTCCATGCTGTTTTCCAGGCACAAGGGTTCCAATTTCTCCACATCCTCGCCAACGCTTGCCATTTGATATGTGTGTGTGAGGGGGGGTTCTCGTAGCCATCCTAATGGGCGTGGGGTGGTATCTCATCGTGGTCTTGATTTGTGTTGAGCGTCTTTTTGTGTGCTCGTTAGCTATTTGTAGATCTTCGTTAGAGAAAAGTCTGCGCAAGTTTGTCCGTTTTTAATGTTTTTAATTGTTGTTTTGTTTTCTGTCCTTGGCACTATTTTTAACACTGTGCTGACCAAAATAGAACACTTGAGTGGGCCACCTGCAGGTCCCCGGTTTGCAAACCTCATGGAGGTTCTGCTCAGACCACCCCAATCGTCAGGACACTCCTAAAGGTCAGTGTTTTCCTGAGGCCACACACTCATGTCCTTGCATTTACCCACTCCTGTTTGTTTAACAAATACTCACCAGGTCAAGCCCTGATAAAGTGGTACAGAGTGGCCCAGAGTCCCGTCCTCAGAGAGCTTGCAGTCCAGTGAGTTCCTGGGACACTCTGGCCAACAAAGAGTGTGGTGAGCGTGGACAAGGAGGAGCGGAGGGCCCAGGAGCAGGGCAGGGGCCAGACCAGGCAGGCCCTCCGTCCACAGGAGAAAAGAGATATTGGAAGGAGTTGGTACCCAACCTCCTTAAATAAAAGGAATACTGGGGCCGACAGCTTAAAATCCCGGAAATAGAACACGCGTGGGGATGGATGGACCAAGCTCTCCTTCCCTCCCTCCTTATCTCTCCCCCAACCCCTCCATTCTCCCTCCCTTTCCACTGGCCTTACTCTCTCCTTGGGACATCAGTGCCGTGGGATATGGCCCACCTCAGATCTGCAGCAAGAAAGAGGTACCTCCCCAAAGGGACACGGGGAGAGTTGGTAGTAAAAGGGGGGACACCAGTGAGCTCTCTACCCATCAAGCGCTTCTCTGAGGGCAAGATCGAATCAGACCTGAAGGATGACGAACGGACAGATTTCCATCGTGCAGCCTTGCTCAGGAGGCAGAACGTCTCGGCAGGGCTTGCAATGGCCACCAACCTCGTGCTCCTTCTTCCCCTCTCTCTCCTCCTCACCCCCCCCCCCCGGGTTCAAGTTCTGGCTCTGCCACCTGCTTGACCCATGACATTTGCAAAGTCACCTCCCTGTCTCAGCCTCAGTGTGCCTGTTGACCTGTCTCTCCCTGCCTGTGTCACCGGCACACCAGGTCACAATCCCAGTTCCAGAAGAGAACATGCCTCGCTATGGGGCACGGGACCCGGCCTTCCCGAGCAGCTGTCGTGACCCACTGTAACCTCTGACGATGGCCACACGGTATCTCCCTAGTGCAGAGTGACCTTGACATTCCTCCCATTCAAGGTGGAGTCTATAACAAGATGCTTGGAAGTGACACGGCAAGGCCTCCAAGGCCAGGTCAGAAGAGGAGACGCCAGGTCACCCTGTGTGTTAAGATGCTCACGTGGAGCGCTGAGCCAGCAGGTGTGAAGCTGGATGCCCAAGGCCACCAAGCTATAAACTCCGCCCACATGCTGAGGCCCTGGCGAGGTCCCAACCCCCGCCAGCACTGACTCCTGGACGTGTGTGCAAGCAGGAGAGAGAAAGGAGCCTCCCCACAGCTGCATGAGTGAGGCTCGGGGACTGTGACGGCCCAGGTCACCCCCGGGGTGGCGAGCGGGGCCTGGAACCCAGTTCTGTTTGCCCCCCCAAGGCTGCCCCCCTTGGTGGGTGCCGGAATGACCACGCTCCTCGGCCCTCCTGGGCTTGAGTCTGAGCCCCTCCAACCTCTGCCTCCCCTGTCACACGGCAGCCTCCCCTCTGGGTCTGTCTTCACGCGGCGTCCTCCACTCTGTGTGGGTCAGTCTCTGTGCCTCTTCTCCCCTTCTTATAAGGACACCAGTCATATTTGATTAAAGGCCTGCCGTACCCCAGTGGGACCTCATCTTCACTGATTACATCTGCAATGGCCCTATTTCCAAATAAGGCCACATTCTGGGCTTCCAGAGGTCAGCACTTGAACATGTCTTTCTGGGGCACACAATTCAATCCGCCACCCCTACCTGGGGACCCTTGCCCCTCCGCCCCCTCCCACCACCAGGACACAACCGAAGCGCCTCCCTCAGAAGGCATGGGGTCCTCTAGCCCTCCGTGAAGCAGAGGGGGAGACGGGCCTCGTGTGCGAGGGGCAGGTCTGGCAACGCCCACCTCCCCTCGGCACACGTGCCCTGGCACAGGCCCTAACTGGAGGGATCCCAGCCCAAAGCCACCGTGACTCGGGGGCTTCGGCTAGCGAGGCCCCGGGGCCCAGGCAACCCTCGGCCAGTGGCTGTGTCGAGTGGAGCCGTCCTCCTCCCGCTCGTCCCACACCCTGCAAGGGCCCCGCTGACCCACGTGGGAGCTGACCTATGACACTCGGTGTTCTGGCTGCCTTTCCTTCGCTGTCACCCTCCCCACCCCTGCTTTCTGGGGGTCACCCCCAAATAAAGCACCCGCCCTCCCATCCTCGCTGTAGGGATCAGCTCTGGGGGGGCCCCTCTGGCAGCCAGTTCCTACAAACCCTGCCCCGGCTACATGGTCTCCACCCCAGAGAGGCCCGTGGGGACCCAGGAAGGGCTGCAGAGCCGGGGCCCAGACCCGGGAGCGCCTGGACCAGAGCTCCGCCCGCACGGCCTGCACTGACCTGTCCGCGTGTGGGGTCTGGAGGGGACGGCGTGGTTGCCTCTCCAGGTCACATGGCGGGATGGTGATGAGAAGGTCTTGAACCCCGATGGTCCTCCTGACCCGGCTACTGCCTCCCACGGGTAGGTCAGCCTACAAGCCAGGGGGCCCAGGTCGGTGTGCTCGGGCCTCGGGAACAGTCCGAGATCAAGGCGAGCACAGAGCCGGCTTCTCCTGTGGCCTCTCTCCGTGGCGTGTAGACACTGTCTTCTCCCCGTGTCCTCCCGTGGTGGTCCCCCTGTGCGTGTCTGTGTCTGTGTCCCAACCTCCTCTTCTCGTAAGGACACCAGTCCTGTTGGATGAGGGCCCACCCTAGTGACCCCCTTTTAACCTAATTACCTCCTTCAAGGCCCCGTCTCCAAATGCAGATGCACTGTGGGGTATTAGGGGCTAGAACTTCAACATACGCATTTCGGGGGACAGAATTCGGCCCATTTGGGCTGCTATAGCAAATATCCAGAGCCTGGGGGTCTTAACCAACAGGCATGTGTCACTCACATTTCTGGAGGCTGGAGGTCCACGATCAAGGCACCGGCTGACTCTGTTTGGTGAGAACCCCTGTCCTGGTTCATAGATGGCTGTTTTCTCACCATGTCCCCTTAGAGCCCACACCAGAGGCCCTCTGCTTTATCATGCTCTCCCCCATGTTCAATCCAGTAGATCTCAGTAGATGTCCACCCAAGGAACAAATGAAATGACATGATCCTGGTAGGGTTTTGAAGGATGAATAGAAGTTTGCTAGGCAGAGAAGGCAGAGACAGACATTCCAGGCTAGAGGAATAGCCCGTGCTGAGGCCTAGAGACCTCCCAGCAGGGTCTGCCTGGCTCCCTGGTAGCATGCTGGGCCTGGGGGAGGGGGAGAGCCAGGCATGCCCCCCCATCCCAGGTGACTGGCCACCCCAGGTCAACGCAGGTGGCAGTGGCCCTGTGCCACCCTGCTGACCTCCCACCCCGGAGCCAAGGCCCATCCAGCCTCCACAAGGAGCAGGGCCCCAGCACCTCCGCCCACAGGAGCCCAGCTTAGATGATTCTAGGTATCTCTTTTCCCCTTCATGCCTGGGTGGGTTGAGCACTATTTATTCAAACTTGCATTTTATTGGTGTTTTTGTTGAAAGCCCAGGAATTATTCATGGCTGGGTTTCGGTTCTCTTCTGGCAATGACCGCATTTTTGTACACAAGGTACAAATTATGTGTCAGTTCAATTCACCGTCAATCGGAGGCTGCCCCCTCCGATCAAGCAATGGAGGCTCGGAATGTTCTAGAAGTCAAGTCTGGCTGGAGGCAACAGGGGCCTGAGTGGGTCATGGTCCCCGAGGTCACTAGGGACAGGGGACGGTGACCAGGGAAAAAATCCCACCTCTGTCCCTTTCCCTTCCATGAGCCTGATCGGGCTCTGTCTTCCCAGGTGAAAAATGGGTGTTGTCGGGAGTATTTATTTAGCACAGGAGACTGTCCATGTGGCCTTCCACATGTGTCGTCACCCATGCCCGGCTGTGTGTCACACGCAGGGGGCCCTCTGTGGGGCCTAAAGAGGGGGGCAGAGATGCCGAAGGAAACGAGAAATGAACGCAGAAGGGTCAGCCTCCACTCCTCTGGGGATGCTGATGTGAGAACGTGGCCCCAGGAGCCTCTGACGCCCCTCCTACTGAAAGGTGGGGTTTCCAACACCCCGTGGAAGCTGGCCTCTCGACAGAATGTGACCGAACCAAGGGTGCCGTGTCTGAATCGGCCTCCCCCAACCGGCATCTCCTGCTTCCTGTGTCTTGGGGTGACACTCCTTGAAGCCAGCCACCATGATGCAAGGAGGCCCAAGCAGTCCCATGGAGAAGGACGCACGGAGGGGGACCCCCGTCACCAGCCTGCATGCACGTGTGGGTCGGGCGCCACCTTGGAACCCGCCCCGGGGGATGCCGCGTGGAGCTCTGCCTGCCGAGATCCGCTCCCACGGCAGATTCACCAGCAAAATAAATGACTGTCATTGTTTTTGAGCCATCGGTACTGGGGTGGTTTAAGTAAAACATGGGGTTCAGGTGAAAAGAATTTCTTAGGCCACGTCACAGACGCCTCCCGTGGGGGCCAGAACCCCCCCCCCAGGTACCCATTGCCCAGACTTGCCCTGAGGGCCTCCCTGCGGTTGTCGGCTCATAATGTTCAGCGGGCTCTCAGCGGCGGATGGGAGGGAGGCCGGTCTCTGTGGCGTAAATACTCCTGAATCATGTTCACCAGCCTCCTCGCCAGTCCCAGATCCAGGTGTCGGCAGGGTTGGTGCCTCCTGAGGCCTCTCTCCGTGGTGTGTAGACAGGTGTCTTGTCCCAGCGTCCCCACATGGCCTTCCCTCTGCGTGTGTCTGTGTTCTGATCTGTTCTTACAAAGACACCAGTCAGACTGAAATAGGGTCCACCCTAATGACCTCACTTTACCTTAATTAGCCCTCCGAAGGCCCCAGCGGTCCTAGGCGCCACCCCTCCATGCAGCTCTGTATTCTGAGGTACGGGGGGTTAGGACTCCAACACGCGTCTTGAGGGACACAGCTCAGCCCATCACACCCCCTCCAGGTGGAGGAAGCAGCCCGAGCAGAGGTCCAGAGGCTTGGCCGAGCCGAGCCTGATCACTAGCCTACCTGCTCCTCAGACGTATCCCACTTGGCCCAGACTGAAGAGCCCCGAAACCGAGGATCTCGGGGGAAGCGAGTTGGCAGGGAGGGCAGGGAGACTCGTCAGATGCTGCTGAGGTGGGGCTCTTGGGAGCCTACAGCCTCTCTCACTGTGTCTCACTCTGTCAAATAAATAAATAAAAATCTTTAAAAAATAAAAAAAATAATAAGAAATAAAAAAGATGATTATAATTAAAAATGTAGTTAAGACGCAGTCACACCGGATTTTTATTTTTTTGTAAGATTTAGTTTATTTGTTAGAGAGAGAGAGCACATGCAGGGGGAGAGGCAGAGCGAGAGGGAGAAGACTCCCCGCTGAGCAGGGAGCCCGACGTGGGGCTCGATCCCAGGACCCTGAGATCATGACCTGAGCTGAAGGCAGATGCTTAACCAACTGAGCCACCCAGACGCCCCTATTTTTATTTATTTTTATTTTATTTATTTTTTTTATTTTTTTATTTTATTTATACACTGGATTTTTAGAATGGGCCCTAATCTGGTGACTACTACTCTTAAAAGAACTGGGAGCTTTGGATGCAGACACCCGCCCTGAAGAAGGGGGCCATGTGACCACAGAGACAGACACGGGCTGGGGGTGCATGTACCCGCCGACCACCACCGGATGCCGGGAGGGAGGCATGGCATGGGTTCTCCCCTCGGGCCTGCAGAGGGAGCATGTAACCTAGGACTTCGGGCTTCTGGAATTGTGGGAAAATACATCTCTCAGCCACTAACTTTGTGGTGTTAGGGCAGCCCCAGGAACCCCGGCACCCAGGGTACCCCCCAGGGCCCCAGCGGCGCGAAGAACCGATGGCCAGCGCCCACGGCCATCAACACGTGGAGCAGACCTTCTTTCTGGCCGCACCTTCTTTACACATCCCAGCAAGAGGGGCACCCTGAGTCCCTGCGGTCTGGACCGGGGCAGGCCCGTGACGCCTTGGACCAGAAGAACAGGGCAGAAGTGTGGCATAAGATGTCGGCTGGGGCGGGAAAGGTCATCGTCCAGTGTAATTTCCTCCCGGTTCTCCGTGTGCTCGGGGGGCAGGCCACCAAGTCAGGGGTCCCAGTAGCCTAGGGCCGCCACGCCGCAAGGAAGCCACCAGGAGGCGCCCCGGCCAGGCAGCCCTGGCTGAGCTCCCCACCCCGGCCAGCGTCACCGTCACCGTGTCACCAGCCCTGGCTCCCAGCCTCCCTGGATCCAGGCCTGCCACACTCTCCGATGACCGCAGAGCCCGGGGTCATCTGACTGTGACCACGTGACAGACGGCAGGCGGGAACCGTGCTGAGCATCTTCCTGATGTCCTGACCCGCAAAATCCTGAGCTAAAAAAAAGCTGGTACTAAGTGGCTGCGTGTTGCACCAAGTCGTTACACGGCGCTGGTAACTGGACCCGCCACTGGGCCCCGTGTGGATAATGCTCAGTGGGGTGCAGGGCTGCCCGGACGGGCCCGACAGAACACCTTGCACCCGCCCCCTGGCGGACCTGCCCCACGCGGACGCGAAGCCAGCCACAGCGCCCACCGCCCTCCGGAGGGTCTCCCGTGGCTGCCGTGGCTGCCGCTCCCGGGAGAGAGAGCCCCCGGCAGGGCCTCGCCGGGAGCCAGGGCCGCGTGGCTCTGGGCCCGCTCCTGGCCCCCGAGGACTGGGGCCGCTCCAAATACCCACCCTGCCCACAGCGTCCCAGACACAGGGCGGAGGGGCCGAGACAGGCTGGCCAGGGGCCCCGGTGACAGCACAGCCACCACGCCCTTATTCTGTCTGCTGTGCAGCCCTGCCCGCCTGGCTCCTCTCAGCCGGCCTTGACATTGGCATTTCAACATGGCACAGGGCTCCCAAAGACAGCAGAGGCCCACGCACACGCACCCGCGCACACGCGTGCCCACCTGCTTCCCCGAGGAACGGCCCGGGCTGCGGGAGGAGCGCTGGGCATCGGGCCCAGCCCCGCCACGGCTCCCCCGGGGACTCGACTTTCTCATCTGTAACGCGGGCTGAAGATACCACCTCTTGGAAGCGACGTCCCATGGCGGGCGCGCAGGAAGCGTTGCTGACATGGGGTGATTCAGGGGAGCAGGGAGAGCGACTGTCTGCCCTTCCCTCCCTCTCTGCCCCCCAGGCGGCCCCCAGGGGTCAGCTGAGGCTGGTTCCTCCTTCCCTCCCGCCTGCCCAGCCTCCTCTCTGAGAGCTTCTGGGGGAAGGCGGGCAGTGAGCATTTAAGAGGGTGGCATGAACTGGGGAGGAAACACACACACATTGAGCACCTCCTGCATGCACGCTCCAGCAGGCTGAGGCCCCCGTGAAGTTCATCAAATACCTGCCCCTCTCGCCCCATCCCCAGGCCCTGCAGCCGGCCACTTTCAGGATGGGGGACCGAGGCTGGCAGGGAGGAAGGACCGTGCTGGGCCCGGCCAGCCCCAGGTCAGTGTGGTCTCCCCATCTCCACCGAGACCTGAATGTGCTCATTAAGGATCCCAAATCCCTTAGCTTTTAAAACACAGGCTCCAGGATCTGAAACCAGGGGATTCAAAGGCATTTCTCAACCTGGGAGACAGGTCTGCCCCCCCAGGAGCGGACAGGCAGGAGGGGGTGCCTCGCTGAAATAAAGGGGCACTCCGGGGGGGCTGATGACTCAGCCAGGGCAGGTAGAGGGTCCTGAGCTGCCTTGAGGGGCACCAGGGTCCCCCCTCCTCGCCCTCCCCCTCATCCTCCTTCTCCTCCCCCCTCCTCCTCCCCCTCCTCCTTCCCCTCCTCCTCCCCCTACAAATGCCTCTCAGCTGCCCTCTCTCGTTCCTGAAATTCCACTCCGGGCTCCACCCTGGGGCCCAGCCTGTGCAGGTCTTGCGCGGATGCACGGATTCGCTGTAGCAGGTCGGCTCTGGGCCTCAGTGTCCCTCCCTGTAAGTGGAGACAGGAAGGGGGACCACCTGAGAGCAAGGAAAATTCTGGGGTCAGTCCCACAGTCAGCAAATATGTGTCAAGCTCCTATTCTGACCCCGGGGTTGGGGGGGGCACAGCCGTGGGCAGGACCCTCTTGTCCTTCCCCTCACAGGGCTGTGGCAGGTAGGCAGCCCTAGTCCCCGACCTCGCGTCCACTCAGACACCCTCAGGCTCACTGGCCAGTCTCTGGAGCTCTTTGGCCTCCCAAGTCCCCCTGGCCTGTCACCTGGTGCTCTGGGGGCTCTGGGGGTCAGAGCTCGGGAGCTTGAGTTGGCTGGGTGGGCCGTGGCAGCCACGGAGGGGTTGAGAGGAGTGACTACCCTGTTTGGGGACCTGACCCGGCTCATTAAGGGAGGGTCCCCGGGGTACCAGCGAGGGGGCAGGGGGAGAAGCCAAGCCAGGGTGAGCCGGTCACAGGTCACGGCTCAGCGCTGCCCCGAGGTGGGGGATTCTTTCCAGGGATCTGCCACACCCACCAGGCAGCCCCAGTGACCCCAGGGCCGGCCTCTGAGAAAGGCGCAGGTGTCAAAAGGCTCTAAGGTCAGACTCAGGAGTCGTAAGCAGTAAGTAGGCCGGAGGTGACTGGGGCTGAGGGAGAGGGGTGGGAGGCATGTGTAATGGGGACAGAGTTTCAGTTCGGGAAGATGAAAGAGCTCTGGAGAAGGACGCCGGGGCTGTCTGCACAGCAGCGGGACCGCGCGGAGCGCCCCTGACCTGGGCCCAGGGGAGCGGGGACGGGGGCAGTGTGCGCTCCTGCAAGAACCCAGCTCTCCAGAAAGGGCTCCGTGGGGAGTTTAATCTGGTTCTTTTCCTCCTGGAACAAGGTTGTCCCTGGAGACCTAATCCCTTCTGGGGATTTAAAAGCCACCAACTCGCCAAGGAAGAAGCCGACTCCTGGCCTTAGGCGATGCCAGCTTCCCATTTTAATTGGAGCGTTTTGAGCCCTGAGCGCGAAGTTCCCAAAGTCCCGAGGCTCCCCCGCTGTGCCCACAGGGACGGGAGACATGTGCCGGCTCCGGGCTTGGGGCTTCCGAGCCCCCACGGCCCCATCAGGGGTCCGTTCACGTGGGGTGTGGGGCGCCCACAACCGTGGCTGGGGAGTGGCCAGGCCACCGGCCACCAGCTATACAAAATCCCCCATCCCAGACCTCCACTCAGTGCCAGCAAGCGTGACAGAGCATCCAGTTGGCCCGACACTGTCCCACTTTCATCGCTAAATGTCTTGCGTCCAGGCAGCCTCTCGGCCCGGCCCGCGGGTCACCCTGCCACCACAACCAAGGGGTGTAGTGGGTTAAGCGGTGTCCCTCCCAAAAGACATGTTTGCCTGGAACCTCAGGATATGACCTTATTTGGAAATAGTCTTTGCAGATACAGTTAAGGTAAGGATCTCTGGTTAAAGATCATCCTGGATTAGGGTGGGCCTAGATTCAGTGAGAGTCCTTATAAAGAACCAGAGCGCGCGCGCGCGCACACACACACACACAAGGGGGGGGTGTGCAGGTGGGGCCAGAGGTCGGAGGGAGACCTCCACGAGCCAGGGAACGCCAACGATCAAGGAGAGCTGGAGCCACCAGAATCTGGAAGGGGCCTGGAGCAGATTCCCTGTCCGAGCCTCCGGAAGGAACCGCCCGGCCGACACCTGAATCGCAGACTTCTGGCCTCCAAGGGGTGAGGGAATAGATTCCGGTTGTTTTCGGCCACTCTGCACTGGGGGCCCTGGCCAGCCCCCCGGGGGTGCCTCCACCCCAGCCTCAGCCCCACGGCAGCTCCCGGCTCCAGAGGGCTAATCTCCTGCTGCTCCCGCACTGGGCACAGGATCTGTTTTCCATAAACACTCTTTTGAACCGAATTTCATTTTTCTCACCCAAGGAAAGCGTCTAGAAGAGAATGCCCAGACTCTCAGGGTGGAGAGTAAAGGGGGAGGAGGATGTTCTGTGTTTTGTTGAGGGTTTTTCCTTTTTTTTCTGGCATTCTCTGTCCTTCCTGATTTTTCTCTAATGAACGTGGGGCCAAGGGCCTCTGAAAGTGGGTTCCTGCCCCCCGGGCGGCTCTAAGATCAGGAAGCCAGGGCAGGGGAGCATGGAGGGGAGGAAGCAGGTCGCCCAGGGTGGGCAGGACGCAGTGACCAGCACTCAGCTATCCCCCCTGTTGCCTCCATGTTGAGTGCTGGGCGCTGGGAGGCAGGGTGGGAGGGAGGGGTGCTCCAGGCAGATAACAGCTGATAGCCTGTGACGCCCCCCCAGGCTCTCAGCCCTCCGGAGGGGAGGACGTCCTCCATCCTCCTCCAAGACCAAGATCCTCCTCCAAGATCCAAGGCTCGCGATCTACAAGCTTATTTACACAGGCTGGGGCCTCCCTGCCCCAGATGGGGCCCCGTACAGGCCCCAGAGGCCACAGAGACCACCAGGCCAGAGGCATCCATGCTGGAGGGGTGCAGGGACTCAGTGGAAGCTGCCCCCTGTCTCCCAAACTCGGCCCCTTTGCAGCATCTTTAATTTGTTTGTGCAGAAAATAAGCTAAGGGAGGCAGCGGAGACTTTGTTTAAAAAAGAGCAGGCCTCAGCATTTCCCGGGCACTGGCAGCGTGCCTGGGAGGGGGAGGGGGAGGGGGAGGAGGGCGCATGTGGATTCATCTCATTCCTGCGTGGGATCGCTCCCTCCATCACCCACCAGAGGCCCAGCCCGCCCCCGCGGCCCCGGCTCCGAGGCCCGCACCCTCGGTCCTGTGGCCTGGCTGAGGGGAGGCCCGAAAGCCCCTCGGCGGAGACCTGGGCCCGCCCCGGGGGGCAGCAAAGCCAGGGCTGCCCGAGGCTCCTGCCTGCCTGGGTCTCAGTGACCCATCTGTACAATGGGATCACAGGGTCACGGCCCCTGAAGTGAGGTGCGGACGTGTCCACAGGCGCGTGGGAAGGGGTGTGTGTGCCGAGCGTGCCCGGCACAAAGTGGCTTCTGACGCAGACATGCTTCCCGGTTTGAGGGGTCGGCAAGGGCAGGATCCCTTCATGGGCCCCCGCTCCAGGCCAGCCCCTGGCGGCTCTCTGGGGCACAATGCTGCAGAGGGAGGCCGAAGCTCAGAGCCCGGCCTCACCCCAGAGCCCAGGTGGTGGGCCTGGCTTCTCACGGGCCTCCGGGGGGCGGGGCGGGGACGGGACTCCGCCCAGGCCCCCCACGGCCCCACCCCAGGGCCCTGCCGTCCCTGGCTGTGCACCCCACGGCCATGGCGGGCAGCTGCCCAGGGCTCCTGGCAGAGGTGGCCACTCTGAGCCCCCCCCACCCCGGGGCCTGGCAGGGCTGGAGGAAGCCCCAGGAGAGGGGCCAAGGGCGCCCCCCACGCAGCCACGCCCGCTTCTCCAGATTCTGCAGGCTCTGCTGACACCTGCTGGCCTCACATCACCATAGCAACCCTGGCCGCGCCTCCCCCCCCCCCCCCCCCCCCCGCCCCAGCAAGGAGTGAATGGGGTGGGGGTGGCCCGGGGCAGATGGGGCCCTGTGGACCCACAAGGGTGGCGCCCACCAGGAATGGCAGGCCGATTCCGGGCGCAGCTTTCCATTATTCCCACAGAATGCTGTGCCCCCACCCTGCCTGGCCTCATCTCTCCTTCCTCCACACCCCACCGCCCCAGAGACTCCCCAGAGCCCGGCCCTGCGCCCAGCCCCCAGTCCTCAGCGCAGGACTTGTCCTGGGGTACAGGCTTCAGGAGTTCCCATGTTGGGCACCGTGACCCCTCCCACCCCACTGGGGCCACCAGAAGGCAGGCAGGGGGGTGCCTTCCCCCACCCCAGCTCCCCTGGGTTTCAACCTCCTCCATACTGCTGGCCCACGTTCACCTCACTCCATGCCTGGGCCCGGGCCAGCCACCCCTCACCTGGGCGGCTGTCACCCTTCACCTGGGCAGCTGTCACCCCCACCTGGGCGGCTGTCACCCCTCACCTGTGTGCATGTCACCCCTCACCTGGGCACCTGCCACCCCTCACCTGGTGCCTGCCACCCCTCACCTGCGTGTGTTTCACCCCTCACCTGCATGCGTGTCACCCCTCACCTGGGCACCTGCCACCCCTCACCTGGGCGGCTGCCACCCCTCACCTGGGCTCCTGCCACCCCTCACCTGGGCACCTGCCACCCCTCACCTGGGTGCCTGTCACCCCTTACCTGGATGGCTGTCACACCCCAGCCCCAGGCCCTTGCTCTTCTGTGGCCCCCAAAACCACATGTGTGTGTGCCCCACAGGGAAAGTCCCAGGCCCTCCCTCAGGCCAGTGGCCTGCTGTTCCCACCTGGGGGCTCAGAGCATCCCATCCCCCTTCCCAGAACATTTTTCCCAGCTCCGTCGATCTCTGTTCAGCAAAGCCTTCCAGGACATTCCACCAGCTGTGACCTCTCTGGGCCCTGTCGTTACCTGGGGACTGTGTCTCCGCCTCACCATGGTGCCCCAGTGGCACTGCCATGATTGCAGGGTCCCCACTGTGCCTGGGCTGAGCCCAGTGCCGGCACCGGGAAGCGTCTGCTGACTTGGGGGCCTCCTGGCCTCTCCCGTCCCCGCTGGCTGTGCCCTATGGGATGACACAAGCCTGACCCCACATGCCCAGCACATCCTGCCTGGGGCTTCCTGCCCCCAGGGCCTGGCACTGGGCCTCAGTACACAGAAACGGGGAGCTGCAGCGACCCTTCTGGAAGCCTTCTGAAACGGCCGCTCAGTGGTGGGAGCCGGTGATGGACACTGGGCCACCATCTCTATTGGTCCCTTTGGATGGGGTAGTGGACCGGAAGGACGAAGAGAAAGAGCCCTGGTTTTGCCCCAAGGTGGCCCGGGATCTTGGGTTGGTCCCCTCCTCCAGGGCCTCAGTCTCCCCATCTGTACTCAACAGATTGGGCCCATCTGGTTCTGACAACTTGGTGATGCCTGGGTGGACCCTGGCGGCCGAGGGGGAGACCAGCCCTTCCCGGATGCCCCCCATGCCCTGGGTACCTCTCATGCTCTGGGTACCCAGCCGCCCCGCAGGCCTGGTCCAGTGCCTGTTCCCAGTCTTGCACCCAGAAAGCTGGTGGCAGCCCCTGCCCCAGTGCCCAGAAAGTCCCTGAAGCTCAGCTGGCCCCAAAGGGGAGGCTGGTCTCTCCTCTCATCCCCCTCTAATGGCAGCACTGAGTGCCTCCCAGCCCTCCTGGCCATCCCGGCCCAGAAAGACAGCCACGATGTCAGGGCATCTTGGCCATGGTCACCAGAAGCCATGTGTCGGACCAGGGGAGGCCCCACGGACTGGTCAGCAGACCAACCTAGCCTCCCAACACACCTCTCACCTCTTTCTCTGTGGGCCTCTCTTCCTCCTCTCTCCACCCCCTGTCAATCTGTTTGGTTTGGGTTTGTTTTAAAGATTTTAAGTCATCTCTCCACCCAACATGAGGCTCAAACTTACAAGCCCAAGATCAAGAGTGGCACGCCCTAGGGCTGCCCCCTGCTAATCTCTTCATCTGATTTCCCTCTGCTTCTCTGTCTCTGGCACCCCAGGCAGAGGGAACAGCCTGTGCAAAGGCCCTGTGGTGGACCAAGCACAGAGCAACAGAGGACTTGAAGGGAGACAGGCGGGGCAGAGAGTAGAGTATACAGAAGCAAGAGCATGAGATGGGAAAGGGACAGCACTGGATGCTGAGACTCAGAACGGGGCCATCCCCTCTAAGAACACAGACTTGCAGGCTGACAGAGAACAATTCAAATCAGATCAGCTCAGGTTAGATCCACGAGAGTCATCATACTTGTGTATCAGAAAAGGATCTAGTGGACACTGTGTGCTCCATAAAATCCAGTCTGTCCCACCCCCATTCTGTAGTAGCCCCCATGGTTTGGGTGGACCCTAACTGGTCTAAGCAAATCAGGGTGTTCTCATCTCCCTGGTCATAATAATTGGTTCAGGGGTAGGAATAAACAAGGAATCCCACAGCCCAGCTGGCCAATCACCATCCTAAACTGAGTCCTTGCAGACACTACTAAGCTGCTGGATCAATCCCGACCTGAAGTCTACCCATACCATTTCTTTATTGAAATAAATTCCCTTTATAATTAAGCCATTTTGCACTAGGTTTCTATTATTTTCTAGCATTTGCTACCAAAACACATCCTGGGAATGTGTTCTCCTGGAGACTCAATGTAGCAATGAGGCCACCTCCGAAGCCAGACAGAACAGTTTCCAGATGGCAATAAAGCAAGGAATGCCTCTCCAGTGTCAAGGAGGATCAAGCTGTATTTTAAAAAGCAACAGAAGGTCTGGGAAATTTAACCCTTGGTTAGCAAAGGCCTGCAATGCTCCCAGTGGGTGGGTGGGAGGGGGCAGGCGGCTGGCCTGGCGACGGGGTCCAGGCCCCCTTGCTCAGCGGATCTCCAAGTCACATCCCGGCAAAATGCCACCCCAGCCACCGCGCCCAGCTGGCCTGTGCCCACATCCCGCCGTCCAATTCTCTCAGCGACTCTGTCGCACCACCCGAGCCACGCTGGAAAATTGCCCACAAGTTAAAAGAGATTTCTTTCCAGCAGACATCGCTCCGGCAGATCCGGGCCTTATCTTCCCCTTCCAGAATGAGTGTTGTTCATTTCACTTCCTAAAATAAAATAAAATTTAAAAAAATCTAAACCACAAACTGAAAAACAGGTGGGGCCATTTCAGGATTTGGCTGGAGCTTGTCTGGGAGCTGATAAGGAGCAGCCAGTTGCCGGGCAACACGGCAGCGAGCCGAAGGGGAGACGGGCCCAGCGTTTCCGGGGCACCCATCTGTCCCCCCAAAAAATAGCTGGGCCCGAGCAGGCCCAGGGCTCGGTAAGGCTTTTCTCATTCTAGAGAGGTTTCACCCCTAAGTATGTGGGAGCCTAGAGAGACGAGGAGCAGAGCAGAGGAGTCTGCCTGTGCAGAAATGGTGCGAAACAATGTGTTAATGGGGCAGAAAGGGCACCAGTGACTGCCCCCGGGGGTCGGGGCCTGGCACCCTGAAAGCAGTCAGAGGCAAATGCACGTCTGGCCTGGGAACCCCGACTGGGGGGCTGCTGGTGGACCTCCTGGAGGGAGGTCTGCAGAGGTAGGCTAATAGGGCTCTGCCTTGACCCAGCTCTGGTCCACGAATTCATCAGGAATTGGCACGAGGGATAGAAATCGCCTGATGAAATGTACAGCCAATCCAAAAAGCCAGGAGAGGCAGGAAAACAAACAAACAAACCCGCATTTCATTGGACCACCACCCCCAACCCAGCCCAACCCAACCCAATGGAAGCTGCCAGGCGCTCAGTGTGGGGTGGGGGGCCCACCGTCCCCCGTGGGCTGTGTGACCGTGCAAGCTGGCGGTCAGCTGGTTAGACTGGGGGACATGGCGCCACCCACTTCACAGGTCGTGTGTTTGTGTTAAACCAGTTCATGGAGAGAGGGTTTCAAATGGCACCCGATATGCAGTGAGGAACCCACAAACACAAACTATTACCAATACTTAACCGTATCGGCTGAGTGAATGCAGAACAATCATAAGAACGCTCCTAAGATGAAAAGGCCGAGAGCTGAAGACACACACGGGGTGACATCTGTCACTTGCACACCTCTGTCCTCCCCTCTGTGCCCGCCCACCCTCCTCCCTGCTCCCAGTGACGCTGCCGTCCTTGGCTTTAGGGCGGTTAGTGATCTGCCCTGTGTCATGAAGCCTCCCGATTCCTGCGTGTAGAAATCACCACCCCTCCACTCAGATCCTATAAGGACTTCCTTGTCCGTCTCCAGTGGCCTTCATCACTCCCTCCCTGGGGATGGATATTTCTATAGACACCTGCCTGAGTTCCTTGTTAAATGAAGGACTGACCATACCAACTGTTGGTGAGGACGTGCAGCAACATCCTTGGTTTACCCAACATACCACCCAAGGAGCCTGAGGCCGGGCTGCCGACTTCCCGCTCAGGGAGTCAGAGGCCATACCACACACCGGGGGGCATCTGGAAGTGTTTGGGGGCTTTGGTTTTCCTGGCACACGAGGCGTCCCTGGCATGTCCCAAGGGCTTAAGATGTCGCCCCCTCCCAAAAGCCAATGTGGAAAATTCACCAGGAAGCCATGAAATCCACTTAGTGGGCTCCATCCAACCAAAGTTTAGTTTTTCCATGAAAGAGAGAATAGGACAAGAGAATACAAGATAGAACATCAGCATGCGTGTGAATATCGCCTCCCGACGATCTAGTTCGGGTCACTATGTCTGTGTTCTCCGTACTAGGTTATGATGTAAAATACAGTCTTACTGGGGGCCCAGGAGAAAACAAGTGTGACAAACACGAGGTGCTCTCACAGGCTCCTGAGGGGGGACACACCCACAGCGCTGCCCCCAAACCCCCATGGAGCCGAGCGAGGCCTGAAGGGACAGTCTGGGGCCGCCTGAGTGACCGGGAGCTCGGCTGAGGGACGCCCAAGCGTCCACACGGGCCGCAGCCGGAGGAGGCCTCAGCCCTGGGGCCGGCGAGCCCGTCATGCAGCGGGGCGGGCACAGCGGGTGTACCGGGCCCGTGCGTGGGCTTCGGTCGGCCCAGAGAACGTATGGCCCCGCAGGCCCTGCACTGGGACCGGCCCCGGGACCAAGCAGGGCAAGAACCCACCCACCCACCCCCAGCAAGGCCTCTCACGGCAGCCTGCGGCTGGCGAGACCCTCCTCAGTGTGGGGGACCCAGCACTGGCCCCGTCCCCCGAGTTGTCCAGAGGCGCAGGATTGTCTTTGCTGCACGGACTCGGCTTCTGGAAAGAGGGGCTCAAGACCCCAGCTGCGGGGCCTGCCCAGCCAGGGGCTCACTGTCATTTTACCTCCCTGAGCCGCATCTGAAAAGTGGGGGTCATGGGGTATCCCTGTGGGTCTACCAAGAGCAGGAGATGAACTGTGTGGCCATGGCCCGGTGGGTGTCCCCAGTCTGTCCCCCACAGTGTCCTGCATCCCTCGGTGCCCACATCTGCCCGGCAGTAAAGGAGACCCTGGGCTGGGAGTTGAAGGGCACCCTTTCGAAGGGACGGTGCCCCTGAGCTCAGTGGGAGCAGTGTCTCCATTAGGCTCTCCTAGAATCCCACTGCCTGCCTGGAGGAGGGGGCCGTGGGCTGGGCCAGGCCGGGCCCCACATGCTGAACGGGGGCGAGCAGAAGAGCTAAGGCCTGGGAGGTATCCAGCCACTGGGTGAGGAGCAGGACGGCTGAGCCCCAGCGAGGACCCCGAGGGAGCGTGCACGCAGGCCCGGCCGTGAGCAGGTGGCTCTGAGCCGACAGGTCAGGACCGGGACCCTCAGAGGCTCTGCCCCGAGCCTGCTGAGCCCCCTGCCCCCCATCAGACCCTAGAAGGAGCAGACACCTGGGAAGGGAGCCCAGACCCACCCGTGTGTTCTCCAGAGCCGGTGCCCGTGGGGGGAGAGGGCCTCGCCCTGACCCGCCAGGCCCAGCTGAGTCACCGGGGGCCACTGCCAGGGACCTGGAGCAGAGAGCAGGGCACACTCGAGTCCCTGCACAGTGGTGGCTGTCCTCACGGGCCAGGCACGTGGGGGATGGTGGGGGCCAGCTGGACGCACAGGGTACGTTTGGGGCTCACAAAGGCCCGTGGCACCGCCGACAGGTCAGGGAGGTGGGCTTTTACCCCGTGGGTGTGTGTTGGGACGGCTACGGACCTGTGTGTGTGTGCGCGCATGAGCGCGTGTGCTTAATAGGTTGTTTGTTGGGGGGGTGTGTCTGTTTCTGCTTCAAAACCCCCTGTTTCGCCAGAGTGGCAGATGCCAGTGTGACGGTCAGCGTGCCCGGCCTGGTGCCTGTCAGCAGATGTGTCTGGAAGGGGTTTGAAGGCCCTGCAGCCGGGCCTGGCCCAGTCTGACGGCGGAGGCACGGACCCCGACCTGCCGTTCCACGCCAGCCCTGCCCTCTGCCCTCTGCCCCAGAGCAACTGTCCGGCCACCGAAACGCTTTTCCTTCTCCCTCGCCGTATTTTTTCTTCCTTTTTCGGGACCAGCGCCGCTCTGAGATACGGAGCTTCTGGGAACTGAGCTGGGAGTCTTGTTTGTGCAAAGAAGCTGTTCTTCCTCCACACACGAGTGCTGTGTTTATGGGTGAATCCCCCCTCACGTGCGGTCGTCCTCGGCCCACCTCTCTCCCAGTGACCATCCTGCCCCGCAGGAGTTCGGCCCCGGCAGGGGGAGGTGGGGGAGGTGAAGCCGGGCTGGACTGGGTGCCTGGGAGGGGTCGGGGAAGGGGCCCCTCTGCGTGCTCACCCGGGCTGCCGAGGACCCAGGGGCTGGACACGTGGCCCCAGGCCCCCTCGGCCTGCTCTGGGCTTCGGTTCCATCAGCCCGAAGGCGGGTCGCAGACTTGGCTGGGGAGTCGTTCTGGGGGGACCACACACATACGGTTACCAGCCCCAGCCTCACAGGCCACTGACGACCCACCGTGGGCTGGGTCCCAGGAGCCATAAAAGGAGCTCAGACTGCTTCGGGGGTCAAGGGCAAGTAGAGGAGAGGGGCCGGGGGGGGGGGCTCAGGTCCTCGCGAGGGTGGGAGCCTGGAAAGCATGCCGCCCAGCCCGGCGGCCACACCTGGCCCTGCACCAGCCCTATCCTCGCTGGGGGATCAGCACTGCTGGGACTGGACCCCTTCTTTTCTCGGCTGCCCCACAGGGTCTGTGGCTCACAGCTGACCTGGGCTTCTCCATCCAGAAGGACCCACAACTGTGTGAAGACAGTTGTCCATGAGGACAACTGCGTTACCGCGTCCCGGGTTAGCTGCTGCTGCTTGCTGGTTTGTTTCAACATTTAGGGCTTTAAACACGTTTTAGGAACAAAAATCCTTAGCATCAGATTTTTTTTTTGCAGACACAGTGTTCCATGGAGACTGACTTGAAGCAAACCAGACCGAAGAGTCTCTACCTTCTCTCTCTGGACTGAATGCATGTCACCAAACATTCAACAGCCAGTCCAAGCCCGCGCCCAGACCAGGTGCTTGCGCAGGGAAGACGGGCCAGCATCGTCCCTGGGGAATGTCCCATCCACGGAAGGAACAGATGAGCCGCAGGATAGGAAGCCACGCTCCTATTCGCTACTGGGGAGGGGAGGGGACGGTCCCTGTTCTTCCCGGGGCTGTACGGACACCTCAAATTCTAAACACCTTTGGACCCCGAAATTTTATTTCTAGGCATGCCTTCTCTTCTAAAGAAAAAAAAAAAAAGACACACACATATTGCGTTTATAAGAACACTCACTGCAGCTCTGCTTATAAAAACAAAAAATCTAGAGGCAACCTAACTGCCCGATCATGGGGGACCGGTTAACTAAGTCAGGTAAATAAAGCTGTCACAAGTCATGGTGCAGCAGGTTACAGGGGGCAGGAACGCGTGCCCCACATACACGAGCAAAAGGGGCACTGGGCAAAGTCGTCTGTGGAATATAATCCCATTGCCCCCCATCTCCACAGCCCAAAGACAAAGGCTGGAAGGATGTACTCTGAAATATTAACGTTGGGATTACTTTATTGTTCCTTTGTTTATATTGGCTGTTTCTCAAATGAGCTTTATTTTATTAGGAAAGAAAGACTGCTTGCAAAACCGAAGGCAGGACGATAACGGCAATTGGCAGGGGCGTCTGCACAAGGTACCAGAGTCACGCAGGACAAGAAGGGGGTTGCTCCTGTTTGCAAGGGCCTGGACCAGGGGGACAGCTCCCCGGGGGGCTAACGTCAAAGCCGGCTGGAGGTTGAGGGACACGGGGGAGTCTCCGCAGTCATGGGCAGAACAGGGCAACTGTAATGGAGGGAGCAGCACAAGAACGGGCAGGGGACACCTGGTGGGTCCCTGAGGCTGGCTCACCAGACAGCCGAGGCCCCCAGGAGGGCCCAGGGCCCGGGTCTTGCCCCCAGAGGGCAGGAGCTGCTTACGAGTCTATGCTTCCACGGTCTCCAGGTCCCCGGAGAACAAGACGTGGGAGCAGAGAGAAGTGGGGCAAAGCATTTCTTAAATGCTTTATTATATCTTTATTAGAAAATATTATATATAAATAAATACATATATTTATTATAAAATGTTATACTTTATATATTTATTATAAAATATTACAAAATAAAGGCTCTCATCTCTCTTATAGATAGAGTGTCTACAAACCAATAAGAAAAAAGTAACAAAGGGGTGCCTCAGTGGCCCAGTCAGCTGAGCAGCCAACTCTTGGTTTCAGCTCAGGTCATGATCTCAAGGTCATGGGATCGAGCCCTGCGTTGGGCTCCGCGCTCAGCGGGGAGTCTGCTTGAGATTCTCTCTCCCTCTGCCCCACCCCCTGCTTGTGCAAGTGTGCACTCTCTGTGTCTCAAATAAATAAAATATTTAAAGAAAAAAATAACATAGAAAGGAGACTCTCAATGGCCTTTAAAATATATAAAAAGATGCTCAACTCTGCTCATAAAAGAAATGCTCCGTGAAATCACACTTAGATACTATTTTTCACCCACCCGATTGCCAAATTCAAAAGTTAGAGAACACCCTCTATTGGCAAGATGGTGGGAAGCTGAGATTCTTGGACATCGTTAGTGGGAATGTAAATTGGTTCAACCCACCCCTGTGAAGGACAACGTGGGCAGTACCTTTCTAATTACAAATGCACATGCTCTCTGAGCCTGCAGTTCCTTCCCGGGAATTTGTTACAGACCCTTACACGCGCATAAAGTGATAGTCAAGCGATATTCTTAATTTGCAGCATTGTATGGAAGAGCAGAAGACTGAAAACCATCAAAAATGGGCCGAAGTCCTAACATGGCACCCGGTGGAATATTACACAGCTGTCTAAAGTGACGGGCTGACGGGAGGAATAATGGCCAAGTGGGAACCTTTGAAAACTCACCCCTCATAGAAGCAGTGGAAAAAACTGGCAAAAAAATGACCAGAACCAACCTTTTCAGAACTCTGGAAATTAACCAGAGGCCTGCAGCAATCTGGGGAATGTTTATTCCAGAAAAAGGACTGAATCTCGGTAGGAACAGCATTTTGTGGGGTTTTAATTGCCCCGTCCCATCTCTCACTCGGCAGCTCAGCAGCGGCCTTGAAAACCAATGGCCCATGTTCCCAGTCCCAGAGGAGCCGGGATGAGCAGAGGGTGCTCTGAAGGCTCATTCCAAGAACCGGCATCTGTGGACAAGGCTGCTGGAGTCCCCATTGCAGAAATTCCCTTTATTTGACCCGACTCAGAGCTCACTTCCTGCTAAAAGCCTCTCCCTGGGCGGGCATCTGTTGAAAACTTTTATGAACAAGTGTTTTAGCGTTGCAGTGGCCTGAGGCGATCAATTCACAGTCGGGGCAAACAATAGACTAAGCAAAATTATAGATAAATAGATAAATAAATAATAGACCAATCCAAAAGGAAAAGCTGGGGGATGAGAGGTCCATAGGAGCTTTGAAAAGCTCCTACAGAGTCGGATCTTTCGTCTTTGGTGGGGAAGGGTCCCAGGGGTCCCTTTACTAGGGCACTAAGGGTTCCTTCCTCAGCTAATCACCTCCTAAAGGCCCCACCTCCTTATACCATCACGGTGGGGGGCAGGATTTCAACACATGAATTTGGGGAGGCCAAAAACATTCAGATCATTGCACTGAACGATTCCTCTTCTAGGAGGTCCCAGGAGCAGTCAGATTACACAGACAGAGAGGAGAAAACCCAGCTGGTGCCTTTGAAGGATTTCCTCAAAGCCCACCAAGGCTTTGTGAATGGCTCCCACCTCCTGGACCCAGAGAGGGATTCCTGGACCACCCCAAGGGCTGGCTCTGAACTCCCCTCATCCCATCTTCAAGAGAGCACATGTCCACCCCAGGCGGGTCTGAACGGCCCAAACTGCTTCTCACCAGCTCCCGGGACCCTGGGCCCGACCTCATGGTGGGAACCCCACTTCCCCATCATGACCCCTCCACCAAAGGCCAGCGTGTACCCGTGTGGGTCCAGGTTTCGCTCTGCACAAACTTAATCCTGAACTTGTTATCACAGCTGTGTAGTACCCCACAACTTGCCTTTGGGATCAATGTCCTGTGAATAATCTTTCCTTCTATTGCAGAGATGTGATCTTTTCTTGTTAAGAGCTCCATACTGTGTTTCTCGTGAAATTATTTTTATTCACTTTGTTTCCCTGTGTGTGTCTTGTTTCGTTTACATCAAAGAATTAAGTTCCTCCATGACCATTGTAGAAAATCTGGAAAAGGACCAAAAAGAATTAAAAGAAACAAAGTCACCAGAAATCCTTCCCTTTGGGGGACACGCCTTGGCCAGCCGCTCTGCACTCGGGGAGAACGGGTCAGGGGGAGAGAGGCAGTGGGGAATTCCTTGCCCATTGCCAACACTGTGGTCAAGGACACGAGTTAATGTTCAGACGGTTCTGGAGGTCAGGAATCTGACCCATATCTCACCGGCTAAACTCCAGGTGTTACCAGGGCTGGCTCATCCCTTAGGCTCTAAGGGAGAGCCCGTCTCCTTGGCTTCCCCAGCGATGGGAGGCCACCTGCACTCCTCCGGTCCTGGTCCCTGCCTCCAGCATTCCCTCCTCTGCTTTCTAGGACCCTCGAGATTACACAGGCCTAGTCTCCCCGTCCCAAAGCCCACTGATGGGTGAACTTACCTCCCCTTTGCCATGGACCCTAACATGGTCACGGGATCTGGGGATTCAGGCATGGACACCTTGGGGGGCCCTATTCCAGAGATGGCCTGGCGGGACGCTGCCAGGCCCCAGGCCCAGCCCCTGGCAGGCAGTCCGTGGGAGGGAGGGACTTGGGACTCTGGCTGCGACCACACCCCTCAATTTGGGAACAGCCAGCTGGAGGTTAGGGCTCCCCTGAACACAAAAGCAAACCTGGGGGGTGTGGGGTATCACCATTTGGGAGGACTGACATCCTCTGACATTTATTCATTTCAGTTTCTCTGCATTTGCTACTGCTTTAATAATCATCAATGTCCTGGGTAATTAGTACATTTGGAATCAGGGAACTTGGCAATTGGGAGGTGACCTCGGAGTTCAGAAGCCAGGGACTAACTCACGAGCCAGATCATCCTGTGGAAGGAGACTCAGCCCACACCCCAAAATACCACTCCACTTCCACAGCCCCCTAAAGGCGCCTCCCAGCCTTAAAAAATTCATATGTAGACCCAGAAATTTCACTAACGAGAGTCTCTCCTAAGGAAAGAATTCTAAATATAGAAAAACGCTCCAGCACAGGGTACCAGAGCAGCTTTCTCTGGAAGGGTGGCTAATTAGAGACAACCTAATTGTCCAACGACAAGGGACCAGCGTCCATGTGACAGCGAACTGCATAGTTACACTGACGAGGCAGGAAGGACACAGGATCCTTTTATCGTCGTAGGTGAAAAGCAGGATCCTAAGTCAGATGATCGCAGCCAA
Source organism: Halichoerus grypus (assembly GCF_964656455.1). NCBI lineage: Eukaryota > Metazoa > Chordata > Mammalia > Carnivora > Phocidae > Halichoerus > Halichoerus grypus. The sequence continues at coordinate 4,005,105 of NC_135717.1, forward strand.
AGGACATTTTTTAAAAAGCATGGAACGAGGACTCCAAGGACATTAACTAAAACAGAGGTTCTCTGTGGCGGCTGAGAATGTGGGTCACTGCTTTTCCCCTTTGCTCTACTTCTCTGAATTCTTCAAATTTTCTGGGAGAAACATAATAGAAAAGTTTACCTTTAATTGAATTGGTTGTATTAAGTAACTGGGGCGTCAAAGTAGCCCAGTCCTTCGTGCGAGCGTGTGAGTGTATGTGCCCACAAGAGTTGTGTGAGGGTGTGGACGGGAATGTGTAAGAGTGTGGGTGTGAGTACGAACACCGTGAAATCCCGTGTGTGGGGGGGTGGGTGTGAGGGTGCGAGCGGCCGTGTGTGAGCCAGCGCCTAAGTGCGTGTGTGTACGGACGTCAGTGCGAACCCGAGCTCGTGCTCGTGAGCGCGTGTGGAAGCGTGAGCGGGCGGGCCTGCGCGGGAGTGAGGGCAGTGATCGGCGGGCCGGGCCCAGCGAGTCCGGGGCTTCCGAGCTGCGCCCTCCTGCAGGGCCTCCGTCCCCTTCCTCACTGGGGTGGGCGGTCCCCGGGGCTTCGGCCGGCCTCCCCCCGCGGCGCTGCGAGCAGCCTCTGAACAGGGAGAAGGGGCCACACTCACTCCCAGCAACTTCGCGGGGCTCAGGCGCCAGACGGGACGGGAAAGGTCCAAGGGAAAGCAGCTTCCGTGACACCAGCAACCTCCTGGCCTGGAATCTGCGGTGGGAGACACGCTCGCTCGCTCACTCGCCACCCGACCACTGCGGGGCCCTGGGCGGCCCCAGGGGCTCCCAGGAGACCCTCCGCTCCGCAAGGTCAGGGTTCCGCAACGCTTTCCTCCACCGCCAAGAAAGGCAAATACTGGCAACAAATAAATCCTGCACAACACTCCTGGTGACAGTCAAAGCTTGTCATTCTTGCCCTCCCTCCTCCTCCAGCCTCGAAGGAACCCTCCCCCCTGCACACGGGACCCCCCGGCGCTTTCCTCTCTGTCACAACGAACGGCTTTACTTGAGGTTGTTTTGATTTTATTTTTTGGAGGCTCAGCCTACCGACAAAGGCCAGGCCGCCTCACACAGTCAACTCCAAGTCAACTCCAAGTGCGCGCCCTGGCCCTTCCGGGCAGTGCCAAGCCCTTCACACTTCTCTTCCCTGACCCCGAGGCACTTGCTCAAGACGCCACAACGCGAGTTCTCACTCCACGTGAGACACAGGCCTGTGTCCCCGTCCCTTGAACAGGGCTGACCTGTGACTGTCTCAGTCAACAAAGTGTGTGGAGGTGACGCTATGGGATGTCCAAGGCTAGGGCGTATCCCCCGGGCTTTCTCGGGACCCAGCCACCATGCTGTGAGGAAACCCAACTAGCCCCCGTGGACAGACGACACGGAGAGGCCACACGTAGGCATTCCGGCCACAGGCCCAGCTGAGGTCCTGGTGGAGAGCCAGCATCAACCACCGTCACCTAAGTGAAGATGCTTCCAGAAGATTCCAGCCCCCAGAAGAGGCTCCAGACACCAGGGAGCTGAGGCAAGCCGCCACGCTCTGCCCTGTCCAAACACCTGCCCCGTGGAAGCCAGGAGCATCTCCCAATTGCTCGTTTACACCCTGACATTGGGGGTGGCTTGTGGCACAGCAGCAGTGGCCTACTCCCCGTGGTTTCCCAGCCCTGGCTCCGCCCCCCACCACTTACCTGTCACCCCGATGACCAGGTCGCACGGGGGCTGAAGCACAGGCCACCGGGACTTCTCGCTCCTGTGATCCCACAGTCTGGGTCCGGCGGCACAGAGGGTCAGTCCTGTCCCTCCCGGGCAGGTCACTGCTGGCCCCTCGGGCACTGTCTCCGCAGTTTCTCAGCGACTCTGGGCAGAAGCAGACCATCGTGGGGAGTCCTGTGGGTAGGCGCGCACCAAGCCTGGGCGACTGGCTTGGACAGTCGGGAAGGATGGAGGCCCCTGCCCCCTGATCGCCATTTTGCCTCAGGTGACTCTCCTCTGGAGGACGGGTGGGGAGCTCAGGAGGTGCAGCTGAGCCCTCTTCGGCCCACCTGACAGCCCCCACACACTTGTCCCTCTGTCCCGCAGTATCCTGGGGCCCCCGGCCCCTCCGAGTCCGGGTCCCCGCTCCTGCCCGGACGCCTGCTCACCTGCCCCGATCTCTCAGGCTCAGCTGCCACCTTCTCCCCTCGCCACGCTGCAGCCAGAGCCCCTTCCCAGAGCCCAGGTCTGCTGAAGGACGCTTCTGCCTAAAACAGATGCTACAAATAAGCCCGTCCGAGAAGGACGAATCCTGTGTGAGTCCACTCCTTCGAGGTTCCCGGAGTCGTCCGGTGCACAGAGAGCAGATGGTGGTGCCGGGGGGCTGGGAGGGGGTGGGGGTCAGTGTGTCACAGGGACAGAGTCTCAGAGTGGAGGGATGGCACATCCTGGAGCCGGACTGCCCAACAGTGTGAATGCGCTCCAGCGGTGGCCCGCAAAGGCCGACCCAGCAGCCGCATCCTGGGGGCCCCAGGCAGCCTCCGGGCCCCCACTGGGTCTCCCGTCTCCAAGCAGGTAACCCCATCAGAACAGCCGCGGGTGATGAGTGCCCCCCCCACCGCCTTGGCCCACCCCCAGGGCTGGAGAGGGTCACAGGGGAAAGGTCAGGGAGCGTCCCTTCCGGAAGCACTGCATAATCACCTGGTTTTCTAAATCAAGTCCACTTTATTTGAAACTTTCCACATGCCACAAGTTTACATGAAAATACCCATTCAAAATTCATTTGAACACAAAATTCAGGAGTGGGCATCGCCAGACAGAAAAGTAGGTCTGTGTGGAAAAGCAGGTGACACGTATTTGGTCACTTAGCACCTGGTCACCATATACCGTGAGCCCCCTGGCCGACTCACCCCCCCCCCCTTTAAAAACATGCTGAGCTCAAGTGCTTCTGGTCAGCCGCATAGGGACAGGCAGTGGTCGAGGGGGGCCGGGGCCGGACAACCCCCTGCACCACGGCCATCGTGTGGCCGCCTCTCCGGCCCCTCGCCCTCCAGCCCGCCCGCTACGGTGAGCACACAGAGAAGCCTCTGGCCACACCGTTAGGATTCCACGGAAAACCATCCCCTCGTCAGATTCAGCGGAGCGCTACACACCGAACCTCCCAGGCGGTGAACGTGGCTCCCGGACCTCATGGCCACGGGCAGCCCTGGGTGCCCCCCCCATTCCCCCGCCGGCTGGTCCGGAGCACGGTGCGGCAGGTGCCCCGACCCCGTGACATGAATGCAAACTCCCCCTCCCACCCCCCACCGTGGTTTCTGAAAAAGCTCTAGAAAGTAATTTAGACATTCAGGCGACACCATTCAGCCCGTGTCAGCGATCTTAGAGACTCCCAGTGAGAACCCCGTGCCCCCAGAGCAAACGAGGCCAGTGAGCACCACAAGGGCACCCGAGCCCCCGCCGCACAATCCCGTCCCCTGCTGGCGAAGTGTGGGGGAGGAGGCTCAGGGCCAGGGCCAAGGCCAAGGGAACTGCGGGCAGCGGTGCCCCCTTCCACATCTGCTTCGGAAATCTGGGGTCTCCGCTGAAACCTGCTACCACCGGCCACGCTGCATTATCCTCGTCCACTAATTTCTCACTTCTTATTATTCTTCCTTACAAGGCCTCGGCGATTCTCAAACCCTCCAGAGCAGATAATGAGGGCCAGAGGGAGCAGGGGGCTGCCTGATACCCCCGTGCCCCTCGGAGGAGGTCATGAGGGTGGGTCCCCTTCCTGCAAGCTGGGGGGAGGTGGCGGGATCGTCACCTTCTTGACACAGACTCAGGGAGGGCCACTGGCACAACCAGGATGGCACAGGCTGGTTTCAGACCCTCAAGGGCTAACAGACATCGGGGTCCAGCGGCTCCTGTGGCCCTGCTCCCCTGGCCCAGCTCTCCCGGCCAGGCCTCCGCCAAGCTTTGTCCTCGCCGCTAAGTGGCCTGCAGCCGTGGGTCCTGGTGCAGGGGCGGTCAAGGGAGGCTCACCCTCAACACTCAGCCTTGCAGAGCTGCCCAAGGTGTGTGTGGGGGGCATCATCCCAGGGCCCGTCCTGGGCCCCAGCCAAGCGCCCTCCAGCCTGGTGCTGGACACAGGGGCCCAGAACCATGAATCCTTGGGTCCTCAGAGGACAGCTGACAGGCAGGGAGAAGATCCGCCCCCTGGGGCGTATGACAGAGTGAAGTGTCCCTTATCTAGCCTCCTTGGGCTGGGAAGTAAAAATACTTGCACGTGAGAATGAAAAGCCACCGACAGGGAAGGAGGCTGCAGGCCTCTGCTCTCCTCAGGCTCCAGATGCCTCCCCCGGGGAGCACCTTCAGACCCTCCGGCCAGGTTGTGTGGCACCCAAGTCAGAGCCCCGGGGGCAGGCATGCCAGGCCACCCGGGGGCGGGTGGGGGGTGGGGAGCGAGCCACAAGGTCTAGGGGCGAGGTGGGCACAGGCAGGAGGAGCGGCCTTGGGAGTGCTGGGGGCTTCTATTTTAACAAAGGGTTAAATGCCCTCATCTCTCCTCCCCTCCCTCCTCGTCTTTCCCACCTCCCCCAGTCTCTCCTCTCTCTCATACACGCACACACGCGATCACACGCAGAAACGCACAAGCACGCGATCCCATGCAGAAACGTGCTCGCATGCACACGTGCACGCACACGCACACCATACACGTGTGCACAGACTACACTCACGTGTGTGCACGCAGACGTACACGCATGCACGTGCACACACGCGATCACACGCAGAAACGCACAAGCACGCGATCCCATGCAGAAACATGCTCGCATGCACACGTGCACGCACACGCACACCATGCACGTGTACAGACTACACTCACGTGTGTGCACGCAGACGTATATACACGCACATGCACACACGCGATCACACGCACACACGCGATCCCATGCAGAAACGTGCTCGCAGGCACATACCATGCACGTGTGCACAGACTACACTCACGTGTGTGCATGCAGACGTACACGCGTGCACACGCACACACGCGATCACACGCACACACGCGATCCCATGCAGAAACGTGCTCGCATGCACATGTGCACATACACGCACACCATGCACGTGTGCACAGACAACACTCACGTGTGTGCACGCAGACATACACGCACGCACGCGCACACACGCACAGCCAGCAGTGCTGACCAGGCCCCCTCTCGGCAGGCAGCATATGGTCCGCACTTAACAGCCCAGTTCTGCCAGTTGGGGACCATTAGGGTGGGTTCTTCTCCCAGCATAAAATGCTGCAGAATATAAATTGCAATTAACGCCGCTGCCAAATTAGCACTCAGCGAGAATAAGCACACTGCTAACATCTGGTGAGCCCCGGCCCGGGGGCAGAAGCGGCGGAAGTTCTTGCTCTAGTAGCAGGATGGTTACGGGGACGCTAAAAATACACGGTCTGCTGTGTGGGGGCGGCTCTCCACGGCAGCTCCCGCCCCCAGCCTCGGGTGAACGGCCCCTCCCGGCCCTGTTTGCTGGCATAAATGCTGCTGGTTAAAACTGCTTGCTCGTCGGGGCGCCTGGGTGGCTCAGTTGGTTAAGCGACTGCCTTCGGCTCAGGTCATGATCCTGGAGTCCCGGGATCGAGTCCCGCATCGGGCTCCCTGCTCAGCGGGGAGTCCGCTTCTCCCTCTGACCCTCCCCCCTCTCATGTGCTCTCTCTCGCTCTCTCATTCTCTCTCAAATAAATAAATAAAATCTTAAAAAAAAAAAAAAAAAAAAAAAAAAAAAAAAACTGCTTGCTCGTGAGAACGGGCCACCCAGGCGAGGGCGTGAACACACAACTGCAGCCTAGTGGAAAGCTCATTCTCCAGCCTGAGCCCGGGCTGCTCTGGAGGAGAGGACACCCAGAGCCACCCAGGGCCCTGGGCACCTCCACCCCGGGGCACACCCCCCTGCCAGTCAGGCTGCGACCAGCCACACGCTTGCTTTGAGGAGAAATGGTCAGTTCCCATTACCACCCCCTTCCTTGACCGCCTTTGCCTGGCGGGGGAGGTCCTCTGGGCACCACCTGAAATACCCCAAAATTGGGGAGGGGAAGTGCACCCACCAACTCTCAGACCATCATCTACAGCCATGGGGCCCTATCGGGACCTCAGCCCTGTCTCTCCGGGGCCCAGGGCAGTCTGTCCCTCGGCCTGCAAGGCCAGGCAGGGCCCTCAGACCACATCGGGACCTCTAAGGTGAAGGCTGTAGGCATTCACCTACGGGCAGCCTGCAGACCAGTCCCTCTGGCCGGGCTGCAAAGAAGGCCAGCCTCAGCCCAGGGCAGGGAGAGGGCATGAAACCCAGGGCGAGGAGGGAGAAGACTCACCCCACGGCACCTGTGCATCCCCCCGTCCACTCAGACAGGAGGGGGGAGGGCAGAGCAGAGCCCCTGGAATGGGCAGACTGTTCCTCCCAGGGCCCTGACCCCGGGACTGCTTGATTCCTGCAGCTGTGCTCTCTGGCCTCCCGGACCCCCTCAGCCCCGCGGGAGTGGGGGCTGCAGAACTGTCTGTCCCTCAAGAACCCAGGGACGGAAAGGCAAATGAAAAGCCCCAGGGCCATGGACCCGCTCTTTTAGTAGGTAAGCTGCAGGACACACTACACGGAATGGGGAGAGGGGGGACTGTCTCCACAGACACAAAGTGGGAAGATGGCCAGGCTGGGGGCCAAGCAGATGGCGGCCAAGATGGGCACCAGCAGCGTGAGCAGGGCCTGGTGGGCTCTGCACCCCCAACCCAGAGGGAGAGGGAGGCCCGGGGAGGCAGCCTCTGCAGGACTGACGTGCCCCCGCCTGGAAGCCGTCCAACGGTGCCCAGGACCCCGGCAAGCCTCCAGGAGCATCACCGGGAGCGGTCAGGGCTGGACCCGGGGTGGAGGGAACCCGATCGCAGCCCCTCGGAAGCCACCGGCCGAGGGGCCACCGGCTCTGGGGAGTCTTGCGGTCGAGAAGGCAGCAGGCTCAGCACAGGGAGGGAGGCCCTGGACCCTGGGAGGTCACTCCCCATTTTTGGAATAGCTGCACTGAATTTTGTAAAGTGCTAAATAAAGCTATATGAAATGGGGTAGTTTGATCACTACTCTGGCTTTAAATGTCCTTTCTAAGTTTTAAAATTTCAAGTTTCTTGAATGAAGCCAGGTATGTATGTCCCCAGAAACACAGATTTTCACGGAGAAGAGGTCCTAAAGCTGAGTGCTGTGCTGGCATCGGGCCTGCCCCAGGCCTCGCCCCGCAGTCCCAGCCCCACGGGGGTCCCTGCCCAGCCAGCGGCCCCGAACTTGTCTGACGCCATCTGGCTGGAAACACGCTGGAGACATAATTGGGTTAAAACGTGTGTTACTGGGAAGGAGAGCCCCAAATCTGGAGCTCCCCACTGCGCTGTCCTCCCAGCTGGCCCGAGGGAAGCCATGCCATCGTGTCACCGTGTGAGCGCGTCCGTCCCCACACACATGGTCACCTCCAACCCCGGGCCCGAGGCCACCCCTCCGCAGAGCCTGACGGCAGGTGGCCAGAAACACATGAGACACTCTGGAGGGTGGAAGTGGTGATGGGGGGGCAGCACTGGGGCCCCGTGCTGCTCTGGGGACCTGGTCAGGGCCCCTGGGGAGTCAGCGCTCCGTGACAGATGCCAAGTCTCAGCTCAGGAGTACCCACGCCAGGCCCTGCAGGGACAGCCGGCTCTTCCTTCTCATCCTCCTCACGGATGGGACTCGTGTTTCACCAAGCGCCAAGAGCAAGCAACAGGAAGCTTCGGGGGGCCCTGGGAGACGACAGGTGCGCGGGATGGCCGGGCAGAGGGGGCGTCCTTCCTCTTGGGACCCAAGGGGCCCCAGTGTCCGGCAGGGGCAGGCATGAGCAGCAGCAGCCGGGCCACACGCCCCTCAGGGCAGTCGTGCTTCCAGGCCCAGGAGACTGACAGAGACGACAGTGGCCGGCGGGAGGCTCGGCCGCCAGAAGCAGCTTCGCCCGGCGCTAGCCGTCCCTGTCACCACCACAGGTTCGGGGGCTCCTCAGCCACTCTGCTTTTAAATAAGGTGATCTCATCCAGGTGCACCATGGGGACGTCCCGGATGACATTGGTCAGGCCCTCGTGGAGCAGAGGGAAGATGACGACATTCAGCGCGGGCCGCTCGGCCTGGAAACTGAACCAGAGGCAAGCCGTTAGCAGGGGCCCAGGGGTGCGGGGGGAGGTGGGGAGGGGGCCGCCTGTCACCCTCCATCGGGAGACAGCCATCGGGGCTTCGCCTGCCCAGGGAGAGAGCAGGAGAGCAGCCTGTCAGAACAGGCCGCCGCATTCCTGTGTAGCAGGGCCTCCTGGGAGCCACTGAAGCCACGGGAAGCCACGCCCCTGGGCACCCGAGGCCCCACAGGCAGGACAACACCCTCAAGGGGTGGAGGGAGGAGACAGGCAGCCGGCCCTGCATGGACACAGGCCACCCTCAAGGGGCACAAACTCCCAAGCCAGGCGAACCAGCAACTCTGCCAGATGCCGCTGCTGGGAGCCACGAGCCTTCATCCAAATTCGAGACAAATGGCTCGCCCTCCCCAGCCCACGGGGGGACAGTGTCCCCTGATGCAGCACAGATGCGTACAGTGGCCGTGGAGCTTCTCAGGCCACCGTCCCCGGGGCCCCGCGGGGACGGCTGGTGAGGTGACCAGCCCCCTTCCCGCCCGGGACGGCGATGCGCTGGCCACAGTCCCTCAGGCGCTCAGTGGCAGGTCCCGGGGCGTAGCGGCCCACGCTGTGCACTGGCCAAGAGATGAAACAGAAGTGCCGGCTGCAGGGGGTCCAGGGAAAGGGAGACACACGGGTCCCCACAGAGTGCGACAGAAGACGTCCAGACCCCAGAGTAACTTCTGTCCCACGGTCTCGAAGGGCCAGCGATGGGAAGGTGCCCACAGGACAGGGAACCTGGGCATTTGCCAAAACTAAGGCAAGTCCCCTCCAGCCCCGCGCCCGCTGGAAGGGACAAGGAAGCCGTGGCCCGGCCCGCCCTGTGGCCTCCAGCGGAGGCTGTGATGGATTTATGACACACGTAAAGCAAATGCCAGAAAGGTGCTCACAAAGCTGGATGTTCTGGCAATAAAGGCACCAAGGAAATGCCTCCCAGTTCTGAGCTCAGTGTTCTGCTCACGGGCAGCAGAGTCTGTGACCATGAACCTCGCAGGCAAGTCCTTGCCTGCAAACCCGCTGTGTGATTTACTTGAAACAAAATATTCTCGGGTGTGGGATGTGCGTGCAAAGACTCCTCTGCCTGCCTGCCCTTCCCGAGGCCGGCACCACCCCAGGCTCTTCACAAGCTGCTGTCAAGATGCTAAAGGGGGATTGATTTCTCACCCAAAGCCAGGAATGCGGGCTGCGCTGCCTGGCCCCACTCCCTCTGCGCAGCCCCGGGCGGCTCCGGGTGGCGGCGGGCCAGGGGGCCAGGCCGACAGCACTTGGGAGCCACGCACAGAAGGTCCCCGGGGCAAGGAGTGGAGGTGCCCCCACCACAATTCCACCCCACTTCCTGCTTGCTCTCGGTTCACACCTGGGTTCACTGGGACTTGGACAGAGCTCCGGAGAGCACACTCCCAGCCGCTTTCTTTGCAAAGCCCCTCCCTGGGCCTCAAGGAGCCTGTGCGTGCCCTCAGCTACAGCCTCCCGGCCCCCAGCGGCCCGGATGGCCAGCGGCATCACCAGAGATGTCGCACAGCTAGGCGGGCCTCGCCCAGAGTGGAGATGAGAAGTGGTGACAAGTGGGAAGACGACAATCACTCGTGTCCAAGTGCGGGGCTGGGGCTCCCTTTGGGAGGGAAGGGGCCCCGAGGGTGGAGGCGAGTTCTTGGCGCTGTGGGCAGGGGGCGTATCCTGCCTCATCACTTATGAACGTGTTGTAGTGTTCTTTCGCAGGATTCAAATAAAGTTTGAGATTTAAGTAAACAGCCCCAGTGAAATAAAACTTCTGGCTCCCCGTGTTTAGAAGCCATTGCACGCGAGTGACTGACAGCAGGGCGGGTCACCTCTCAGGACCTCTCCCCTGACCAGGGCCAACGGCATTGCTAAGGTCAAGACTCAAGGCTGCGGCTTCTGGCCGTGAGTTCGGAGGACAAGAGCCAGGCCTAGGAAGTCAGTGGCCTCGCCCCCAGGCGCCAGCCTGAGGCGCCCCGAGGAGGTCTCCTGTCGTGCTCCTCAGGCTCGTCTACACCCCATGCTGTCCTGGGCAGCAACGCGGGCATGGGACATGCATCAGGCAGAGCACAAGGCAGGCACCCCGGCCTTCCTAGAACTGCCCGGCCAGGGACCGCACCGAGGAACAGAGAAGCTCCACACACGGGCCGGCCCGCCCGTTCCAAAACCCGGCATTGTGAGCTCGGCCGCCTGGCTCCCACCAGAGGCGGGGAGGAGACCCCACGAGAAGCAGGTCAACCAGGGGTCTCCGTGGATGGGGCAGAAGGCCTGCCCTTCCTGGAGGGCCTGAGGGTAGCATTAAAGTGAAACTATGCTTACACTGCTGTTTGTAATGCCCGGAAGGGAGGTACTGCATTGGAGAAAAGTCTCTACCCGAGCTGCTGCAACCTTACCCGGGTACTTAAGGTGCACCTTGGGCTATCCGAAAATCTCAGGACCTCCAATACCTTCTCTGAACACTCCTGGGGGCAGAAAAGAGGTTTTGTTTGTTTCTAAACTATTGTTTTGTTTGAAGAGAAAATATGACAGGCACGCCTCATGGCTCAGTCAGTTAAGTGTCTGCCTTCGGCTCAGGTCATGGTCCCAGGGTCCTGGGATCGAGCCCCGCATCGGGCTTCCTGCTCAGCAAGGAGTCTGCTTCTTCTCAAATGTGCTCGCTCACTCTCTCTCAAATAAATAAATTTTAAAGATCTTTAAAAAAAATAAATAAAGAGAAAATATGACAGAAATGCGTGCAGGAGTGCAGAGAGGCCCCGCTCTCGGGGACAGAGCCCCCGCCCCGCCTCAGCTGGGCCAGCCACCCACCCTGCCCGCCTCCTCATCCGTGTCCTGCTGTCGCACGCTATCCTGTGGTACTGAACACACTTGTTCTGGACGTGGCTTAGGTGACAGATCGAAACGTACACAATGGGAGTCAGGTTTGCTGCACTTCCTCCCAGTCCTTGACATCTTTATGTTAAACAAAGACCGTGTCCACCCCGGCCTGACAGACAGTACCCAGCACTGCCCAGCCTCGGGCCGGCTTGCCTGGACCTCCCGCTCGGCCCTCAGGGGCAGCACACCCACTCATGCGTCGTCCCTGGTGGACACATGTGTGGAGGCTTCTCTCTTACTGTTGTACTAATAAGCATCATTTAATATAGCATAATTATTTCTGCATCTTGAACTATAGCCTCAAAATAAATCCCAGAAATAGGATTACTGGGTCAATGAATGAACACTTTTATACCTCAAAAGACAAGCCTTCAGGGGCGCCTGGGTGGCTCAGTCGTTAAGTGTCTGCCTTCGGCTCAGGTCATGATCCCAGGGTCCTGGGATCGAGCCCCACATCGGGCTCCCTGCTCGGCGGGAAGCCTGCTTCTCCCTCTCCCACTCCCCCTGCTTGTGCTCTCTCTCTCACTGTCTCTCTGTCAAATAAATAAGTAAAATCTTAGTACTCTGAGTCCTTTCCCTTTAAAAAAAAAAAAAGACAAACCTTCAACAAACTCAGATACCTCTTAAGGGCCACAGTGAGAAGCCAGCGGGCCCACCCACCCTAACTGGGTCAAGAGAACACGGTTCCAGAGCCATCAAAACGGAGAATGGCTGGGAAAAGACCCCCGATCTCCTAGGACACCTTCATCTTGTAAGTCCACTTTACAGCTGCCTGCGGCCCTCAGAGAAGCAGAGAGAACCAGCCTGGGCTCCATGCTCTTCACCACCACAAGCAGACGACACGGGGGCTCAGGAAAGGTACATCCTGCGGTCACCGTGCCGGAACCAGTCTGGGCCTGACTCCACAGCAAGGGTTGGGCCCTGGGACCTCAAGGCCTGCGGGTGTCAGAACCGGAAAGGGGTCTTGGAGGGACAGGCCGGGAAGCAGCCCAGAGGCGGAACGCGTTCAATCAGCTACGAAACACCTGCTGGGTGTGCTTCTTTGCCAGAGAAACGAGAAACAACACTGAAGCCAACAGCCTCTTCCCCCCAAGATAAAGGTCTTACAGAAAAGCCAAAGTAGTGAGATAAGTGAGAAGAGCCACTCAGGCGTGCCCTAACAAAGGTCTTCGAGCAGCACAAAGGCAGACGGAGGCCGGGAATAAAACAACCTGGAGGTGATAAGGGGACGTCTGTCAAAGTGCACAGAACTCAGATGCTGCTCTGGGGAGGAGCGCAGGGAGCACCTTCCGAGCTCCCCGATAATCCCGCGGATGCCCAGAGCCTACCTGGAATCAGCCCAGACCCCTGCTTCTGCCCGCCGATCCTGCTCTCACGGCCATGGAGGACCCTAGGAGAGACTACTTGGGGTGGGAAAGGTCTCCCGCCCACCAGCAGATGCAACCACAGCCCACCGTGGGGTACTGGACCTCATCCCTCCACTCAGGTAGCCTGGACAATCTGGACCACAGGAGATTTAATCCCTGAATGGCTTCCACGCCAATCAGCAGCCGGGGGCTATAGTCTGGCTCCTGATGTCCTCTCCACCCACACCGGCTGGCGGCCGCTGTGGTTCCCAGAGCACCTGGCCCAAGCCTGTCTGCCCCCCGATCCAGCCCCAGGAGCCTCCCGCACACACAGAGCCAGAACTCGCTAGCCTCCAAGCTCTGAGGCGAGGCCGAGGGTCCCCCACCCCGAACCTGCAGAAGTAAAGCCCAGTCTGCCTGGTCCTTTTCCGGGTCACATGCGGCTCGGCATTCCAGATAGGAATGACGAAATGCTCCCAGAAACCTGCCTCGAAAACGTGGCGAGCCGATGCGATTCCCGATGGAGCTCAACTGCCCCTTTAACAGCAATTAAGGTCGTAAAACAGCGCTAATTCTGTACTGTAACATCCACTTTCCATTCTAGAGCTCCCAGGGTTCCCCAGACTTAAACAATTAATCGCTCCATCTGTAAACTTTACTCGTTTCTAAACACGTTTACAGAACACAAACACAGACGGAGCCGAGCGCGTTTTCGGGGCAGGAAGCGGCACATCGGAGCAGGAGGCCCGGAGGCGCGGCCCAGGCCCAGGGGCCCGGAGCAGGGCGGCGGGGCAGGGCGGGGAGCCGAGCACGGCTGCTCGGGCGGCTCGGGACCTGCAGCAAACCGCCTGCCGGCCTCGCAGGCCCACATTCCTCGCCAGCACAAGCCTATGCTGAGAAACGCACTCCGGGACGCCTGGGGGAAGGAATTTCCACGGGGCCTCGGAGGCAGAGACCTGACCCCGACTGGCGGAATGTCCAACCCGTCCGACCCGAGTCGCGCCTGCTCCCGCCCAGGCACGGGGTTCCTGACATTCCTGGGAAAGGGGGCTACATGGCTCCAACCCGCGACCCCCTCAGGGTGACAACCGACAGAGGTCAGCGACAAGTAAACACACGTGGCCTGGGAGGAGCAGGAATGGACGTGGCCCCCCACGCCGCTGCACCTTCTGGAGAGCACTCGGCCAAGCTTCAGAACCGGCTCGTCCTCACCTCAGACAACTCCAGCAACAGGCAAGGGACGCGTCGGGGCACAAGCCTCTTCTGCCCCCCGTCTCGCTTCCCCGAGCGCCCCAGCCATTCACACAGGGCGCTGCGGGATGTCACAGGAGCAGCGGAGAGCCGTTCCCTCGCAATCCGCGAACCTCACGCAGCCAGGCTGCCTCGTCTGCAGAAGAAGACCCCACCACCACACGAGTACCACGCAGAGTGGCCGGTGACGCCATCACCAGAGGGTTACAGCAGTGTGGGGGGCAGGGACCATGGCTGCTCCTTCCAACAGGAGAGTCAGCTCATGCAGGAAATGACCGGCTCAAAGTCACAGAGCCAGCAAGCGTAGAGGCCACGGCGTGAGCCCCGCTCATGGGATCCGAGGGAGAAGGTGGGAGTGACCTCAGCCGGAGGCCACACGGACCAAAGCAAGTTGCTGTCACTCGGCGTAGGACACCACGAAGACTGGAGTGTGGGCACTGGCCTCGCCCAACCCCCGGGAGCCACGAGGCCTCGCAGGCGGCTTCCAGGAAGGGCAGCATCAGAGAACATCGGAGAGGCTGACAGCCCCTGGGAAGGGCCCTCCCACCCGGTGCCAGGCGGGTACGGGGCCGGCAGAGGTGTGGCTGGGTGCGCAGCTCAGACAGGAAGAAGCAAAGGGCAGTCCCGCTGCAGAGGGCCATGCGGCGCAGCTCCCGCACCGGACGCTGCCCGCACTGAGTCTGACCCGGGCCCAGACGGAGGGCAGCCCGCGGGGCGGCTGTGCGGTACTCACTCGGCCGGGACAGGACGACTCCGGGTTTCCGGAGACAGCAAATGGAACAGACAGAGGCTGGCTCCGGGCAGGGTGTCTGAGGCCAGGAGGGAAGTGGGGGTGGACACCTGACCCGATGAACTTGGGGTGTTTTCACGGTGGGGGTGGGAGCAGGAGGGATGCAGGCTGGAAGCTTCGTCTTGCTCCCCTGAGGGGCCCCGAGAGCTTCCAAGCCCAGGGGTGTCGCTCTAGACCCAGCTCTAGACCCAGACCTGACAGTGGGAAACCAGAGGGACCCGAATGGGGGAACATGCAGAAGAAGCCCCTCCAAACCTAGTGGGGGTGACGCCACAGAGGGCAGAGTAGGGCCCAAATGGTTACCGTTTCAAACTTGAAAGAGCGAAGACAGAAAATAAGAGCACGAATGCCTGTCAGGATGCCGCACCTGGTGCTGGACACACGTCGCCGCCACCAACTCCCCTCCCAGCTGAGGAAACTGAGGCAGCCGCCTAAGGCCAGCCACTTCCCGCGAGGCGGGGCTGGGCTGCAAACCCGGGTCCCAGCGGGGCCAAAGCAGCTGGCGTCGGTGCCGGGCCCACGAGGGGCACCACAGCGCGACCTCCGAGACGCAGCCACCTGTAGGGCAGACACGCGAGCCCGCGGGAAGGTGCCGGGCTGCAGGGTCACACCAGCCGGGCTGCGGGCTGAGCCACCCGGAGTCGGGGAGAAACCAGACCTCCACACTCGGCCGGGAGTAGCACAGCAGCCTGGGGCCGGGAGCTCCTCTCGCTCAGTGACCTTCTGAGCCTGAGGCAGGGAAGGAGGTAAGAAAAAAGAAAGGCCTCAGGAAAGGGAGAAGAGGTTCCAGCCTGCTCCCTTTCCAGGTTCTCCCCTCGGTGGGACGCAGGCCTGGCGGAGAAACCACGGTTACTGCGAGCCACGGCGCCATCTGCTGGGCACCTCGTAGAAAAGCAGCCGGGGCCCCGCTCGGCAGCAAGACCAGAGGAAGGCCAGCAGGTCCCCCGTCTGCGGCCGAGCTGCCCGGAGCCACCGTGTGCTGCTTCCCAGCCAGGAAAGACCTCTGCAGGCCGTGCTGCACAGCCCAGACCCACAGCCGGGCCGCGCCCCAGACAACGGTGGGCAGCAGAGGACATCCGCACAGACAGGCGCCAGCGCCTCTCCCATCAGGCTGCATCTCAGCCCTGCCCCCGGCAGCAATGCTGGAGGAGAAAGGCTTCCAATAGACCTGGATCTGGATGCAGTCCTGACAAGCACAGAAGATTTTTCAGCCCCGTGAGCCTTCCTCAGGGCTTGGGGGCTCCAGGTGCGATGCCCACATGGCTCTGGAGAGCCCCACGCGGCACCCGGCACAGCCCTCTGGAGGGGGCAGGTGCCCTTCTTCCCTCTGGACACAACCTCCCATCCTGCCCATGCTGGGGTCCAGGCTGCACTCCAGCTGCCCTCCCAGAGCCTCGGTTTCCTGATCTACACACTGGGGCTAAAGGCATGTATCTCACAGAAGTTCCGGGAGGCTTGAACAACAGAGGAATAACAGGGTGCTGGCATGCAAATGGGGCGCTCACACAGCCCCCAGCGTCCAAGACGGGGGCCCAGAGCAGAAGCTCAAAGAGGTTTGCTGGAGGAGCACGCAAGGGCAGGCACACACACAGGGTTCTCAGCACGGCGGGCCGGAGTAGGCCCTTAACGCCCCGTCGCCAGCACCAGGCACTCAGTGGGCCCCACCACGGCCAGGGCCTGTGCCAGGTACTGGGACACGGGGACAGAGGGACTGGTGCAGCTTCTGCCCAGGAAGTCCACTGAGCCAAGGCCGACTCCGGGTCTGGCTGGCCTCAGGTACCGTGCTCCAGGTGTTGGCCGTGACCAGCACCCACCAGGGCCGCCAGTGAGCCTGACCCTGCACCTGGCCGGTGCGCAGAGCACAAAGGTGCACTGGGAAAGCAGAGCTATCACACGCCAGTCCAAACCTCATTATCTGACGGGGCTGCAAAGACCATACTGTGTGTGCTACGCTTCCTAAGAAAGGGGCAGGTGGGTACAATCCGAGAGACCAGAGCAGGGAGCTCACAGCCCAACAGGGGCTGCATCCGAGCAGGCCACCAGGACGGGCCAGGAGGACGCAAGCAGGCTACAGGCGGAAACGGTGTGCAGACAGGGACCTTGTGAACAGAACCAGGAGTGAGAGAGAGAAGCTCTGGGCAGGGCCTGGCCTCTCAGAGCCAAGCCTGATCAGCTGGCTGGGAGCACTGTGTGGAGAAGGATTCTGAGGATCAGAACGACAAAGCAGCTTCATCAGCTAGTGATGCCTACACGGGGAGGCAGATGTCCACACCGTCTCTTGTCACAAGCACAATGTCTGAACCGTGTGGTGACCTCAGATATTCTCTGTTTCTGAGAAGGCTCGTGTGTAACAGCGGGAAAACCCAAAGCTGGTGCCCATCTCTGCAGGAAGTTCCCCTTCAGGGGTGAGAAGGGGCAGAGCCGCTGGCTCTTGGCAACAGGAGGGAGCCGACGGGCCAGTCCAAGCCCTTGTGGGCAGAACACGTCTAGCAGGGAGGTGTCAGCTCCCCAGAGCTGGAGCCCCCAGGAGAGCGCTGACCTACTGCGAGTCAGTGAGGGTGACAGAGGACCAATGACTCTTCCGGAAGACCAAAAGGGCAGAGCTGGCCCAACGTCTTCATCACTGCACCTGAGAAAACCAGCCTTCGCCTCCTCCTATACCAGCCACCAGCCCAGTGGGGAGAGGACCTGCCCTGCACCCCACTGCCCAGAGAGCTATGGTCCACCCCAAAGCCCACGTGCCAGGGCACTGGACAGCCAGCATCCGATTCAGCCCTCTGAAAACTGAGCACGCATAGGCATCAGCTCCATTTTACACGAGGATGCTGAGGTGTGCAGACACGATGGTATAAGTGTGTCCTGGCCAACACCCAGGCCTCTCCCCGGGTTCCAGAGCCAGAAAACTCAAGGTGTAAAGTGAAGGGAAGTCAGTAATACACAGTTAACTATGACAGCCGGACCAGAAACCACTATGACACCCATATAATGGATACGAAACAGAACTAAAAATAATCATTTGCAGATTTATCAACACAAAAACCATCCATGATATGTTAAATTTTTTAAAAATCAGGGGGCGCCTGGGTGGCTCAGTCATTAAACGGCTGCCTTCGGCTCAGGTCGTGATCCCAGGGTCCTGGGATCGAGCCCCGCATCGGGCTCCCTGCTCCGCGGGAGGCCTGCTTCTCCTCTCCCACTCCCCCTGCTTGTGTTCCCTCTCTTGCTGTGTCTCTCTCTGTCAAATAAATAAATAAAATATTAAAAAAAAAAAAAAAAAGGTAGTTTGAGGCATGGTCCAAATTTTTAGAAATATTATAAACACATATTATTTTAACAACCAGGGAAGGAAAACCTTAGCTAATAAGATTTCTCCTGCGAAGTCCAGCAGCAAACCACAGAGACAACAGACTGACATGAAGTCTATCTGGCAAGGCCACCAGAGCCTTAGAATTCGGGAGACCTCCTGGCTGATGGCTCTTCTCAGAACTCTGTGAGCAGCCGGGGCCTCCTCCTTGTTGTCAGCAGCCCTGACCCTCGGGACACAAAACCGGGGGAGGAAGTGGCGACCATCTTGGCCGTGCTGAAACGAGGCATCCATGCTCAGCTCTCGGGAGCACCGCGCACTCCTCACGAGAGGTCAGTAAATGGCCACTGCCCAAACCACCTGCCTGGGTCAAAGTCTCTCCAGGAAGCACTCCTCCGGACTTATTCAAAATCTCCAGGAAGCCACACTCACTAGGGGACGAGGGGGCCCTGCTCTGCAGGGAACTACAGGCAAGGGAAGCCCCCAGTGGAGGGCAGGAGGGGAAACACTGCCCCACGAGGAGCGGGAAGCGTTTTAAATCCACTGCCTTCACCCACGACCCCCAAAGTAGCTGCTGCTTCGGTGTCTAAACAAAGTGCAAAGACAGAAAAAATTTAGAGTTGAAAGATCTTAGCATCGGGGCGCCGGGCTGGCTCAGGCAGTGGAACGTGTGACTCTTGATCTCGGGGTTGTGAGTTCGAGCCCCACACTGGGTGTAGAGATTACTGAAAAATAAAGTCTTTAAAAAGAAAAAGATCTTAGGGACGCCTGGGTGGCTCAGATGGTTGGGCGTCTGCCTTCGGCTCGGGTCACGATCCCAGGGTCCTGGGATCGAGTCCCGCATCGGGCTCCCTGCTGGGCAGGGAGCCTGCTTCTCCTTCTGCCGCTGCCTCTCTCTATCTCTCTCTCTGACTCTCATGAATAAATAAATAAAACAAACAAACAACAAAAAATTAAAAAAAAAAAAAAGAACAAGAAAAAGATCTTAGCATCAATTCACAGAAACAGAAAGTGGAATAGACTCCCAGGGGCGGGGGGTTAGCGGTTCATGGGGACAGTGTCGTCTGGGAAGACGGACAAATCCGGAGCCAGATGGTACTGATGGCCGTGAAACACCAACACCATAGAAATGCGTCGGAGAGACCTCGGACCCCGTTCCAGACGCCACACCACGCCAAGTACTGAGACGCAGCGAGGAGCGCCAACAGCACGAGCCACAGGAATTGTTCAGTTTCCCAGGGCAGGTAACAGTTATGTTGACTCCATGCTGTCGTCTGGCATTATTACAAACCATCTGCAGACCTTAATTAAAAAATACTTTAGGGCGCCTGGGTGGCTCAATTGGTTAAGCGACTGCCTTCGGCTCAGGTCATGATCCTGGAGTCCCAGGATCGAGTCCCGCATCGGGCTCCCTGCTCAGCAGGGGGTCTGCTTCTCTCTCTGACCCTCCTCTCTCTCATGCTCTCTCTCAATAAATAAAAATCTTTAAAAAAAAAAAAAAAAAAAAAAAAAATACTTTATTGCTAAACAATGCTAACCATTAACCGAGCTTCCACGGAGTCGTAACCACTGATCACGGGTCAGCTTAACAAACAGGATAATGGAAAAGTTTGAAATGTCGCGAGAATGGCCAAAATGTGACACAGAGACACACGGTGAAAAAAGATGGAAAAACGACACTAAAATTGCTCAGTGCAGGGTTGTCACAAACCTTCAATTTTTTTTTTTTAAGATTTTATTTATTTATTTGACAGAGAGAGAGCACAAGCACACAGAGGGAGAGGGAGAAGGAGGCTCTCCGCTGAGCAGGGAGCCCAACGTGGGGCTCGATCCCAGGACCCCGGGATCATGACCTGAGCTGAAGGCAGCCGCTTAACCAACTGAGCCACCCAGGCGCCCCACAAACCTTCAATTTGTAAGAAAAAAACAAAAAACAGCATCTATGAATAAAGGACAATAAAGTGAGGCATGCCTCTATACTTAAAAATGGTCAAAATGGTAAAGCTTATGTGTATAAAAAAATTTTCAAAATTAAAAAATATCTTCCTCTTAAAAAAAATAAGAGAAAAAAGAAAGAAAAAGGAAGGGAGGGAGAAAGAGAGAGAGAAAGAAAGAAAAAAAAGAAAGAAAGAAAGAAAGAACGAACGAATGAACGAACGAAAGAAAGAAAGAAAGAAAGAAAGAGACATCTGGGTGGCTCAGTCATTTAAGCGTCTGCCTTTGGCTCAGGTCATGATCCCAGGGTCCTGGGATTGAGCCCCGCATCGGGCTCCCTGCTCTGCGGGAAGCCTGCTTCTCCCTCTCCCACTCCCCCTGCTTGTGTTCCCTCTCTCGCTGTGTCTCTCTCTGTCAAATAAATAAATAAAATCTTAAGAGAGAGAGAGAAAGAAAGAAAGAAAGGGGAGAAAAAAAGAAAAGAAAAGAAAAGAAAAGGGGAGGGGAGGGAAGGGAAGGGAGAAAGACCTTTGCACCTCAAAGGGCTTCAGCCCAGAAGAGAAAGGTAGAGATTGCCGATGTGAAATTTCTTCCCACACTCACTGCAGAGACGGCCCACTGCCCATCAGGCCGCATGATTCCCACTGGAGCTGAGTAATCTGATATTGATCATCTGAGCCTTCAATTCCACCCCTCGCCTGACTTCCCCAGCGTGAGCTGGGAGTGCAGGAATCCCAAGAGTCTGCACGTGACATTCACCACCGTCACACAGCCCAGTGGGGACCCGGAGGGCCCGTGGGGCGCTGCAGAGGGGCCCACAGGCCGCATGGGCCATGGCATCCAGAGTGTTCCACCAAAGGGGAGCCTGTGAACACCGCCTCCCTCAACTGCTTTCCCACCAACCTTCGGCTGACCCAAGCTCACCATTTCCTGCTGGAGGGACAGGATATACTTACCTGGCCAAAGGTGTATCTGGGCCCTTGTTTAGTTAACACAAGCCCCAGTGCGATCTGGGTTTACAGGAAATCTTTGAGCTTTCAGCACCAGCAGCGAAGTACTCAGGGTGACACGCGGCGGTCCTGGGGGAGGTTCCCCAGAGCCATCACTCGAAGCCCATTTGGCTGTACTTTGTACACAAACCAACCAGCTTTGATACCTGCGTTCTGAGAACAGGGTGAAGGACAAACGGGAGGTTTAAAAGGAAGCTCTGCGAGGACAGGGGCAGTGGAGGAACACATGACAACAATCTGAAACAACGGTGAACACAGCAGGCAGGAAGAACGCAGTAGCTTTGGGACCCCCGATACGGTGGGCCCACTGACTAGCAGAAGCAGCCCGGACTCCCACCACCGAGCACCCCACCCGAAGCGACAGCGAGGGCACATTGGTCCTGAGCTTTCCTCTTCCCCTCCCCAGAGAAACCAACAGAAAAGCAAGGGCTCTGCAGAGCTGATCACAGACGAGGATATGGCCTGGTGATAAACACAGCAGACGATGCTCGCTGGGAACAGATGAGACCCAAGCGTGGACAGCAGGAGGGCCATCCTCACCCTGGAGACCAGGAAAATTTGAAAGTCCAACGATACAAAGGAGTGCGACAAGGACATGGGGCAGGGACTCTCACAGCCCGCAAGCAGAAGCGGGGCTTGGGAGCATCACTTTGGAGAGCATTTGGGCATCTTCTTGAACACACGCTGAGTGAACACATTCCCTTCTAGGAATCTGCAGACTGCACGTGGGGGAGCCTGCACGAGGACCTTCCCGGGGACAGAGGAAACACGGGACACCACCCAAACACCCATCGGCACAACAGATAGGCAAAATGTGACGAATCCACTGGGAGGATCAGCACACACAGCACTCGGCAGGAATGAAACAGCCCCAGCGAAGGGCAACAACAAAGCTCAAATCCACGTCGAATGAAAAGCACAGGCCGCACAGCCACGTCAGAGTTACACGTCTGTGGGTGTGACAAACACACAGAAACAAAGCCCCGTGCCCTTGAGTGCCCCTGGGGATCTGAAAAGCAAACTCATACTGGTAGGTTCAGCAAGTCTGAGGAGCTACACTTTAATCAATACATGATAATCTTTTATTTCTATTTTTTTTAAGCTTCTTAAAATAAATTTCTAAGGGAATGCAGAAGAAGCCAGAGCTGAGGTTCCATGTCTACGAGGTCCCTGGAGCCATCAGACTCGCAGAGACAGAACATAGATGGTGGGAGTCGGGGCTGGGCAGGGGCTGGGAGGTTAGTGTTCATGCAGACAGAGCCTCCGTTTGGGAAGATGAAATCGAGGGGGTGGGGCCGCTGCACAACAGCGTGCATGGGCTCGATGTCCCTGGATTATACACTTACACAGTTAAAACAGGAAACTGTGTTATGTATATTTTACCACAATGAACAAACAATGCAGGGCGGTAAGAAGAATGAGCAATAGCGGTACAAACTGAACTCCAACATACACATCATTAAGGAAAAAAGCAAAGCTCATATAAGAAATAGAAAATACTATCCATTCATTTGTGCAAAAAAATACAGAAAGAATAACCAAGAAGTGACAAGACCACCTGTCTGCAGGGGCGGCGAGGTGGAGGGAAGGGGACACGGGGCGGCACTTCTCCAAGGACGCCACTTGATAGAGAACCGACTCTGAGTCACAGCGAGGCTTCACATACCAAAACCCCGGACAAATCAAACCTACCAGGACGTGGTGTGAATGCCCAATGCAATATAATGCAGTAATAAAGGAACCTGACTGCATTACAAACAAGCGACGTGACCACACTGAAGGGGGTGGGAAGCACAGAACGATCCTGGGTAACTCTGGAAGGCAGGATACCACAAGCATCGGGCAAGAGCGTGAACACATACTACCCTCCAGGCAGTGAGCTGGGTGTTCAAAACTGCCTTACATGTGCGCACTAGAGCGGAATGAACCAGCAAACACACTGTGGATGGTGACAGCTGGGCTGTTCCCCGACGGCGGGTAAGTCATGAGGAAGGAGGGGAGCCTGCAGGAACTCTGGGAGACTGGGCTGGGATGCAAGGCATCAGTATGAACTCGTTTTTAATGTCGATGCAAACGGGTGATAAGGAAGTACAGGTGCGTGTGTGTGTGTGTGTGTGTGTGTGTGTGTGTGTAAGAACACGCAGATGAACTTCCCGCTCTGTCCACGAGGGGGCCTGAGGCAATGATACCCCAGCCCAGTGAGCTCACCCAACACCCAACCTCGGTTCTAATTCCACCCTCCGATAAAAGGAGCCAGGCTCCACGAAGAAATGGTTGGTTTCAGGCCTGGGACAGGAATGTGTGATAGTGACAGGAAGGAAGGAAGTGCTCAGAAAAGGAAGGGGCGTGTTGCAAGGGCACAGGACCCAGTCTGAAAGAACACCCCCACGGCCAAATCTGGAACAATCTGTGCAACCACATGAACAGTGTGAGCATGATGAAAACCCACTGAATAAGATAAATATCCATGAGTCTGTACTAACATAAAGAAATGTTAAGTAAGTAAATGTGGAGAAGGGACAGGTTCCTTCAAAGAGCACAGTTCCCAGTAACAAATCTAGGAGGAATGAAAGAAACTGAAAACAGTCATTAGCCAAATATCAAAGTAACAACTGTCACTGGCAAGATCCATCGATGGACGCTAAAATCAGCAGATAAAACTCCGACAGAAGAGGGTATCTGCAGACTCTCACAAAGTGTCTCTCCACAAGATGCTTGTTAATTAGAAAAGGAAAAATGGGGGCGCCTGGGTGGCTCAGTTGGTTGGGCGTCCGAGTCCTGGTTTCGGCTCAGGTCGTGATTTTGCAGTCGTGGGATCGAGCCCCACGACTGTGCTCACAGCTCAGAGTTGGCTTCAGATTCTCTCTCCCTCTCTCTCCCACTCACTTTCTGTCCCTCTCTCTCTCAAATAAATAAATAAAATCTTCAAAGAAAAAAGCCAAAGGAATAATGTGACTTCACAGCCGAGAAACCCGCAGACAGCAATGAGAAGACATGCCGACACCCTGTGTCCCGGGCACGGCACACTGAGGACACGGCGTCACCTCTGTGGATTTCTGGTCCAAACTCATGGACGTTCTACCAAACACCCGGCCAGTGTTCTTCACAAGCGTCACGGTCACGAACGACCAGGAAAGACTGAGGACTGTCGAAGACCGAACGAGGCTAAGGAGCCGTGACCACGAGCGCGAGGAGCGGTTCTGCTTCAAACCCTGGAGCAGAAAAGGTCCAGGGACGGGGCTGAGGGACCGCGACAGTCTGCAGGCTGACCGGTCCTGGGACCCTGCATCTGGAGAACGGTACCACGGGGGCAGGAAGCTGGGCACGCAGAGAGGACTTCTGCGCCTCAACTGTGTAGAAATCGGCGTGTGGCAGAGGGAGGGCCCGGGAGGTGAGGCACGGCGCGGAAGGGCAGCCAGTCTGTTCTCAGGCCACCTCTGCAGGCATTACGTCCGTGACGCTACCGCTGGGCTCCGCGCGGAGCCCGAGGGGGCAGCCACCAGGCGGCGAGCCGCCCCCAGCGCCCGGCCCGCCCTCGGCACTCACCTTCGGAGCAGGGACTGCTGCAGGCTCTTGCAGGTGGCCAGGGACTCCCCGGTGAACATGTGGCACACGACGACGTGCAGGCAGTGCGCCATGAAGGCCAGCACGGCCTCGGGCTGGAGCGTCCCGCTGCGCGACACCAGGCAGAGACGCTGCAGTGCGGAGCACTGGCTCAGCGCCTGGAAGAACTGGGCGTTGGCGCTGAAGTACGGCTGCTCCAACCTGCGGGGGGACAGGACAGTGAGCTCCGCGCTGCTGACGGGCGCGCCGGCCGCGGGAGCCTCTTGGTCCAGGCGCCCCCCAAAGCCTGTGTTTAGGAGCTAAAGAGGGCCTACACCAGCTGTCCCACGCCGGTCTACACCACAACCCCCTGGAGCGCTGCGAGAGCACTCACACCCCGAGGTCTTCCCAGAAGAGCCCGAGTTGGGGGGGGACCCCGCAGGCCCAACGCAAGCAGCCAGCCACTGTAGAGACCCCAGCCAAGTCACTGCTCGGAGCCTAGAGGCCACCATGTTTGCGGCCCTGCCTGCTCAGCAACCCCCCCCACACACACCTCAAATGCTGACCTGCCGGGCGAGGGGGCAGGGAGATGTACTTAGATACGGTCCCTGTCACACATCACTGCTCGCCTGCGATGCACGGAGCAATGCCAAGGGACAGGGAGGGGATCTGGAGGCTGGGGTGGGAGAGGCGCCCGAGTCAGGCGGGGCCGGGGCTGCTCTGGCCACACGGGGAAGGGTGGGGAGGTACCGGGCAGATCCACAGTCCTGTAGCGGAGAGCCAAGGGTAAGAGGAGCCAAGCTACAAAGCCAGAACTTCAGCTGCGGACAACAACCAAAGAAAAACTGGGGATCCACCCAGGTCAGACCTGCTTTAGAGAGACAGACAGAAAGAGACGGCAAGAGCCACACTGGCCACCGGGCAGGGCCTCGGCACGAGGAGGGAGCGCTGGGGTCAGCCCTGACTCTCCCGCCACAGGGACGACAGCAGGACCCGGGAACGCGGAGTGGAGGACAACACTCCAAACCCTTCCAGACCTTTCTACACACCCAGACGCAAAGCCCAGAGGACAGAGCAGTTCCGAGCAGAGCGATGTGCTGGGGACACACCGTTGGAGGCGCTGAGGAAAACTGACACAGCAGTTCAGCACCAGCTGGGAACACGGCTGTGCAACCAGCAGACGCCGGATTTGTGGCAGGACACTGGGCCAAAGAGCCCTCTAGAGTGAGAGCCAGTGGAAGAAGGGAGGGCTGGGGGAAGCTAACAGGATTCCAGGAGCTGCCAGGAGGAGGGCCAAGAACTAGGAGAAGGGAGAGGGGAGCTGGTGGGAGTTGTGTTCCCCCCCCCAGATATGTCACAGTCCTAACCCCTGGCTCCCGTGAACACACCTTCCTTGGAAACAGGGTCTTTGCAGATGCAATGGCGTTAGGATGAGGTCATGCTGGATGGGGGGGCTCTAACCCAGCGGCGGGCTCCTCACGAGAAGGCCACGCAGAGGCACAGCACCGCAGGCACGTGCGGGGATCGCGCCGCGGGACAGCGCAGCGCTCATAAAATAAGTTTCTAGGATGAGCAAGAAATGCCCACACCCACAACCACAAGGTGGCGGGTCTGCACTGGGGACAGAGTGTCCCGTCCCAGCCCCCAAGGGGAGAGAGACCCCGAATGCTCTGAATGCAGCAACATCCTGAGAGAGGCTGATCCGACCGGGACTGGGTGTAGGGCAAGGGATGGCCTCCCAGTCCTCAAAGCCAAACAAGACCCAAACGGGCCCTGCACTAGATGTGGAGCCCGGGCCTTACCCCCAGACCCCACTGAATGAATTCCATCCTTAAAGCAAGAACTCAGAGAGGCGCGAGCAGAGAGCGGTGCCCCTCAGAGATGCGAAGGTAGCTGTGTGCAGTCCTAATGCACCCCAAGCAAGGACAAGGTGACAACCGAAGTCACGCAGGGCCCAGACAGCAAACAAATGTCAGCCCAGTTAGGAATGCAAATTTTTTGAAAAGAGAAAATGTTTGAACACATTCTTGCATTCTCTCTTTCAAAAACAAATTATTCTCGGGGCGCCTGGGTGGCTCAGTCGTTAAGCGTCTGCCTTCGGCTCAGGTCATGATCCCAGGGTCCTGGGATCGAGCCCCGCATCGGGCTCCCTGCTCCACGGGAAGCCTGCTTCTCCCTCTCCCACTCCCCCTGCTTGTGTTCCCTCTCTGGCTGTGTCTCTGTCAAATAAATAAAATCTTTAAAAAAAAAAAACAAAAACAAATTATTCTCTTCAAAGTCCTGAGGTAAGCATCCCTTTGCAGACCTGAAGGTGGGAAAATGGAAGGGGCGGAAGTCCAGACCGGGGCCTGCGGCTCAGGCTTGCCCCTGGGGCAGGCGGCAGGAAAGGAAGCACGGGCCTGGGGCGCCCTGGTCACTAGATGGCGCTGTGGGTCCACGCTACCCGCCCCAGATCTCGGTTACAAACCCAGTAAGCAGTGTGAGCGCTGTGTTCACACACGCTTTTAAACAGTTTTCAGCTAGCCGACCACTTCCAGGCTCTCCCACTCTGAAGGAAGCCGCCTGCAACAGGTGTTTGGGATGGGGGCAAGCCTGTCCACTCCACCAGCTGCCTGGACAGGCAGGGCCCACACGTCCAAACTTCCCTTCCGCTCCCAGCCCGACGGGGCTGGGGATGACAAAAATGATCCGTCACAATCACCTTCGCCTTGGGGGGCCCGTGGTCCTGCTCCCTCCCAGCCAGGCCTCAACCTTCCAACCAGTGAGGATCTGGCCTCCGGAGCCCGCTCCCCGAGAGGCAGCCTGGTCTCCCCATGGCTCTGTGGACACAGGAAGGTGCTCAGGGAGCACCCCCATCTGCCCACCCACCTCCAGCGGGGCCCAGGCCTCTGGGGCAGACTTGGCACAGCCTCCAGGGCCTGGCTCCAAACCAGCCCTCTCGCTTCCGCCCAGACGCTGCCCTGGTTCTGAGGTCATGAGCAGCCCAGGGTGACTCAGGGTAATGCTTTCCCCTCCCTCCCCCGTGAGGCAGGGCTTAATCAGTCTTGGGAAAGAAGGTGCCCTTCTCTGCAGCCTGTAACCCTCTCTCTGCCAAGGTGCGCCTCGGAACGACGTGTTCCTGCCCGACCTCCCCGCAGGAGCGGCCCTGGCTGCACGGACGCAGCTCCCGGCCAGGAGTCCCGGCGGGCACAAAGCTCAAATTGATGGGCCTCGCTGATGGGGACAGTGGTGGCCGCAGCTGGCCAGCCGGGGACCTCCCACTGGGAAGAGCAGGGGCTGCCCAGGGAGGCGGCCCCAGAAGCAGCGTGCCAGTCTCTCCCGGGCTCGGAGCACCATTTCTTCTCTGCGGCTCCTGCGCACGGCAGGCGGGCAAGTACCACCTGCTCCTTTCACTCCAGCCTCCCCGGGCTCAGCTTGCCGCAGAAGGCAGGAATCCAGAGGAACGGGGCCATTTGGCCGCATTTTAGGAAGTGGTGTTTGTTCTGAACAGGCAGTCCCCAGCTCTGATCAGACATGGTTCTCAGCAGCCGGCGTGCACAGAGAGTCCATTATGAGCGGCAGTCAAGTTCTCGGGCTGACCTACAAAACCCATTTATCCCGGGTCCTGCGGGCCGCCCCAGCCACAAAACCCATCATGCATGCATGGCCCTGCTCCCAGGGAGGACCTCACCACAAGGATCACATTCCAGCCGGGGAAGCCACTCGGTGACCACCAAATGCTGCTGTGTCCCGCTCTTCGATGCTCCCCGGCGCCGGGAGGCAGGACGCGCTGCCAGGGGCCCACAGACCAGCTGTATCACCTAGGCAAGCTCCTCGGCCCTCTGGGCCTCACTTTCCTCATCTGCAAAATGGGACAATAGCTCTACTCCTGGGGTTGTTCAAAATGTTACAGGAGTCAAACCTGGACGCGCGGGAAAAGCACCCGGCAGCCGTGACAAGTCTGCCAGCAGAATGCGACCGCAGTCGGCACCCCCAGCCCTTCCCGTAGCTCCCGGGACACCTCCTGGCTCCGTCTGCCACCTCAGCCCTGCCCGCCCTCCCGCCGGCTCCTGCTCAGTCGGCTCTGATGACTCTTCCTCCACCCCGACTCTTGCTGAGTGACCCCACGGCCTCACAGACTCCGGCGCGCACGCGCGCAGCCGAGCCACACAGCCTCCCCCTGTCCGCTGATGGCAGCCGCATCAGCGCAGCTGCTCGGGCCAAATGCCTCTGCACCATCGGGACCACCCTGACCCCCCCCACCCGCCCCAGGGATCCGATCAATCAGCAAACTCCGACCTCTCCCTGAAGTGTGGGACACAGCCTCCTGCCCCGCCCGTCTGTTTGGACACAGCAGGGTCACCTGCCCTTCTGCTCCCCTCCAGCTACACGGGCCCCTGGCTGCTCCTGAAACACCCGGCACAGCCCATCCCCGGGCCCCGGCACGGACTCGGCTCTGTCCAGCAAAACCTTCCGTGCAGACGGGAACGTTCCGCACGTGTGCCCTGTCCACTGCAGCAGCCAAGAACATGTGCGCTCACCGAGCACCTGAAACGGGGCTCGTACCGCTGAGAAACTGCATGCCTGAGTCTATTTCATGTTAACTCGTTCAAACGTAAGTCGCCTGTGATTAACGGACACTGAATTCCGTGCCGCTCCGCCCGGCTGGAATGTTCCTCCCAGGTTGTACTTTGCTAACTCAACTTCGTGAAATCTTTTCTCAAATCTCACCTTCATGACGTTCACCACCGCCTGCCCTCCCTCATCCCTCAGCCCGCTCTGCTTCCTTCTCCCCAGCATCCCTTACTCTCTCATAAACCACATTCTTTCTTCCGTGCACTGTTGGCCCGCTCTCCCCACTGGAATGTCAGCTCCCCAGGGACAAGGATCTCTCTGCCTAGGACAGAACCCAGCATAACAGGTGTTCATATATTTGTTAGATGGAGAAAGAACCATCACGGGGACCGCAGGTGCCAAGCCCTGTTCCATAGGCCTTACAGGTACAAATTCCTTTGGGCTTACCAGCCCCACTTCACAGGTGAAGGACCTGGGAGTGCCGGGGGTGGGGGGCTGGTGAACCAGCTCAGACGCCACGCCCACTCCCCTCTGCCCGAGGTGGAGGGGCCAGCAGCCCAGGGAGCCAGGAGCACCTGCTGTCTCTAAACGGTCCTACAGGTACCAGACACTGAACGCTCTGGAGTGAGGCAGGTGTTTGGGGGAGAGATTTCGACTACTCTGACTTGCTGAATTACGTGACTGTGTTACTTTATTTTACTTTCATCAGTTTCCGTTTTTATCCAACACTCCCCGATGATGACCAAACAGTGTGACCACAGTCCAGTCAGAAAAGGTACAAGGCTTAATGGGCTGGCAAGAAGGCAAAAAAAAACAAAAAAACTGATGGCAAAGATGAGAGATGAGAGACCCAAAAATACTTTGACTCCGAATTTGGTGACATTCGACCTCAAATGCTCACTCGGCCTCCGCTCATTAAGGAACATTCAATTCCTAATCACAGACTCCCGTAGGTTAGCAGGGTCGCAGACCTGCCGAGTCTTCTGTTTGTTAAATGTAGGGATCCGTTTGCACCTTCCAGTGACATGTGGCCTCCTGACCATGCACTTACCACCACTTCTTCCAGAAAGGCCAGTGACATGATAGCAAAGGCACAGGAAGAAGCAAGGAGGGACAAGGTGCTGGACAGAGAAGAACCAGTGAACAGAGAGGTCGCGGATTCCTGGTGTCACAAACAAACAGGCAAGAAGGCAAGCGTGGGCACCTCAGAAGTCGGAAAGGCCCATCCCGTGCAGGGGGTGGTGGAGGGGGCTGGCTGCTGCGGTCAGGGCCTCTCCTCCACCCCACCCCAGCAGAAGTGCCCAAGCCGGAGAAAGTAACACAGAGGACTCGATGAGGGCCATGAGGCAGAGGTGGGCAGGAAAAGGAACATGGGGCGGGGGGTCAAGAAGCAAAGAGCAGGCCTGCAATCCTCACTCCCGCGAGCCCTGGGAAGCCAGTGGCCAGGAGTGCCGGGCCCACCTGGAGCAGGACAGAGGGTCCCAAAGGCCCTGCAACAGGAACAGCAACTCTGCCCATCGCGCGCCCTTAACCCTCTCGCGACCTCCTGTATGACCCCTGGGCAAGCTCCGGAAGCGTCTGGGGAGGCACAGCCAGAGCCCAGCACCCGCAGCTCTGCACGTGGCTACAGGGTCTCACAGACACCGGACAATAAAACTCGAATGAAGTGAACTTTGACTCAGAGCAGGTTCTCAAAGCAAGTGTAACTGGAACGCGCAGGACACAGCAAAAACAACTCCCAAATACGGGGCTCTGAGGACACTCGGGCTGAGGACCCAAGCTGCGAATCCAGGGCGTGTGAATCCAACATGGCAGGAAAACACCTGCTCTGCCGCGTGGAAGGCTGGGGTTGGGCCCTGGGCCTCTCAGCCCCCAATGAGCAGGGCCTCAGGGAGCCGCAGTGTGCGTACTGCGCTTGGAGGGGAGGCGGAGGCAGTCTGCGCAGAGCTGTGCAAGGCTCCGGGGTGTGAGCCGCAAAGCCCCGGCCAGCTCCAACGCAAATCTGGCCCATTTCCTGTCACATGACACCTTCTGAGGGGAGAGTGGAGGTCGGCAAAGGACACAGAAGTCTCCATTTTGCACGGCTCCGGGGTCAAGGTCAAGCTCTGGAGTGAGACTGAGCTGGGAGAACCTCAACTCCTCCCTCAAGCTTCCACTAGCTCGTCTGTGAAATGGCAACAACGGAGGGCTGTCCCGGGGATTAAACCAGACGGTGCCCAGGGGCGCCTGGGTGGCTCAGTCGTTAAGAGTCTGCCTTCGGCTCAGGTCATGATCCCAGGGTCCTGGGATCGAGCCCCACGTCGGGTTCCCTGCTCGGCAGGAAGCCTGCTTCTCCCTCTCCCACTCCCCCCTGCTTGCATTCCTGCTCTCGCTGTCTCTGTCTGTCAAAAAAATAAATAAAAAAATAAAATAAAAAATAAAATAAAAATAAAAAAAATAAACCAGACGGTGCCCAGAAGCCCCTGGCTGAGCACCTGGCCTCACCAAAGGCACAAAGTGCGCGCGGACCGTCGAGCAGACAATGACACACGCGTCTCAGGGCCCCTGGCGCCGCCCCCACCCGGCCGTCCACCCCTCAGCTCCAGCCTGACGGAGAGACCAGCTAACGGATCCACACGCCGCCGCCACTTCCTCCCCAACCTGAGGCGAGAGCTGGGGTCCGCTGCCGCCATACCTTTCCAGTAGTTTCTAGGAAACAGTGCAATTTTGCAAGATCAGATCTGTCAAGATTTTCAAACACGTCTCGAGTCAACAGAGGCTCTTCCCCTTTAAACGCTGGGTCCTCACGAGAGCCCCCCTCACTCCACAGCTCGATTCGGCAGAGTCCACTCCGCGTCTGGGCCCCTGTGACAAGGGCCTGGTGGGTTCTGCCCTCACTCTCTCAGACCAGCCTGCCTCCTGCCCCAGGCCACCGTCACCTCCCAACCACGTGCGGCCCCCGCTTCAGCGGCCCTCTCCAGCTCCTCCGTCCCGGCCCCTCCTGTCCAGGTGGGGCGCCGGTGGGGGGGCCTCTCCCAACCGGAAATCGGCCCGCCCCCCTGCGCCGGCTGAAGTCCTTTCACCTCACCTGGTTCCCCGCCCCACCTCGCCTGTGCTTTGGGACACGTGCGTTTTTGCAAGACCGCGGGGGCTGCAGCACATGCTGCCTGCTTTCCCAGCAAGCCTCGGCCTCGAGTCTCCCAGCTCACGGACTCGTAGCTCCGACAATCACAAAGTCGGACAGAAAGCCCCGAGTTCAGCTCCCAGCTGCCCCGCTTACCAGCTGTTGCATGGGAGCAAAAATAGCCACCTCGCGGCCGTCAGGAGGACGGAGCAAGACCGCGCGCAGTAGCATCTTCGAGCGCATCCCTGCCTCCCGCCTGCCTCCCTGGGCTCTGCCCACTGCTGCCCCCGTCCCGTCCCCGCCTGCGGGGCCCCTGTCGGCCCCGCCCGGACTCTCAGCCACTGGAGGCCAGCCCGCCCCTCGTTCAGCCCATCTCGGCAGACGGGCAGTAGGTGCGCAAACATTTGCCGAATGAGAGGCCGTGCTACCCACGTCCCCCCGCCGCCTTTCACGCCTCCAAGGGGCCCGCCGAGGCCGCAGAGGAGCTGCCAGGGCCCCCTCACCTGAGGTCCTTCAGCCGCTTGCAGTGCTTCAGCATGTCCGAGAGGGCGGACATGTAGACCACCTTCCCCATCATGCCCAGGTTGGCCAGCGAGAGCGACTGCAGCTGCTGGCACTGCAGGCCGATGCTGACCAGCCCGGAGCCCGTCAGGATGCTGGGCAGCTGGGCCAGCGTCAGGTGCCTCAGGAACGCCAGCTGCCCGATGGCGGCCACCTCCGAGTCCCCGACGTTCTGCGCCCGGCTGCAGGGCGGGAGGGAGTTGCGGATGGCGGGCTCGTTGCGCGGCATGGCGGAGGAGAAGTTGGACCCGATCAGCTCGAGGCGCTCCAGAAAGGGCACGTCCTTCAGCAGAGACCAGAACACGGAGGAAGGCTGAGGGCCCGCCTGCCCCGAGAAGGGGTTGGGGCAGGACTGCACGCCGATGCGCACCTTCTTGCCGAAGCCGCGGGGCACGGCGTGCATGGCGGGCTGGGCGGGCGCGCGGTCGGCCCGCGGCGCCGAGTCGGCCACGGAGCAGACGGGCAGGGACAGGGAGCGCAGGTGGCGCAGCCGGGCCAGCAGCTGGCAGAGGTGGCGGCCCGGGCCCTCGGAGCTGTGGTGGTGGGCGGCCGAGAGGTTGAGGTGGCGCAGGTTACGGCAGGACGCCACCAGCGTCTCCAGGATGCCGCTGTCGATATCGTCCTCCGCCTTGCGGAGCAGGGAGTCCGGGGACAGGCAGTGGACACAGCCGCTGAGGTTCAGGCTCGCCAGGCTGCGGAGCTCCTTCCCGCCGTTGATGACCCGCTGGATCAGGTGGCCGCCGGACAGCGTGCAGCGGCTGAAGCTGAAGTAAAACGGGTTGTTGAACTTCATGTGCTGGAGCAGGGACGAGCCGTTGAGCCAGGACTTGGGCAGCTGCAGGGCGTCCAGCGCGACGTTGCGGGCCATGGAATCCAGGAGGTTCTTGGTGGCCCCGCTCTCGGCGAAGCTGCCAGGCACAGAGATGAGGAAGGCGTGGAGGTTCTCGGGCGTGCGGTCGCTGAGCACGGCCAGGTAGAGCCGCACCACCTCCTGATTGATGTAGCCCGGGGCCAGGCGCGCATAGAAGACCCGCAGGTTCTGGTAGTGGGGCACGTTGCTCTGGCCCACCATCAGCTGGCCCGAGAGGATGGCGCCCTCGCGCGTGCGGTCCAGGATCTCGAAGTAGAGCAGCAGCTTCTCCAGGCTGGTGCAGCAGGGCACGACGCCATAGGAGGGCGTGTACAGTGTCTGCTTGAGCTCCCGCACGCGGCTCAGCGTGGCCTTGCACTCGCCGCTCAGCTGGCCGGCATCGAAGCCGGGGCTCACGTCGATGGCCAAGGAGCGCAGGTGCTGCAGGGCCGAGAGCATCTTGGAGAGGCGCAGGGAGGTCAGGTGGCAGCCCGAGAGGTTCACCTTGACCAGGCTGCGGCAGCGGGCCACGTGCTCGATAGTGGCACCCGACAACCAGTAGCAGCCGGCCATGTTGAGCTGCTGGATCTCCCGGCCGATCTCCTTCACCAGCTGCTTCACTTTATCCTCGCTCGCCTGCAGGAAAGGCCGGGAATGGGGGGTGGGGGGGGTGGTCAAGGAAGGAAAGGGGCTGAAGACACCCAGGCGACTCCTTCGCCTTTACCCCTCAGGTCGCGCCCTCCCCCACGACACTCAGGGCCTCACCAGTCGAGCGGAGGGGAGACACTGGAGGGGAGAGCTGGCCCCTCCTCCCCCTCCCACACGCTCACCTACCACAGGCCAACAGTCAAGAGGCCCCAGTTAGGCGGGAATGTAAAAACGGTGCAGCTGGTGTGGAAAAGTGTGCTGGTTCCTCAAAAAGCTAAACATGGAGTGACCATGTGACCCGGCAATTCCCCTGCTAGGCGTGCGCCTGAGGGAATGGGAAAAACAGGGACTCACTCCCCGCTCCCCGATGTTCACAGCAGCACTAGTCCCAGGAGATAGAAACAACCCAACGCCCACCGACAGACAGAACCAACATGGTCTGCACATACAAGGAAAGACTATGTAGCCACGGAAAGGAGCAAAGCTCTGACACACACCACAACGTGGGTGAACCTTGAGGACGTCACACAAGGGGAAAGAAGCCAGTCCTAAAAGATCTCATGTTGTGTGATTCCACTTACACGAATTACCCAGAAGAGGCGAATTCACTAGCAGAAAGCAGAACAGAGGTTACCAGGGGCTGGGGGGAGGGGGAATAGGGAGTCACTGCTCACAGGATCTAGAGTTTCTGTTCGGGGTGATGGAAAAGCTCTGGCACCACCACAAATGGATGCACCGCGTAACATACAGCAACACGCACTTAAAAATGGCGAAGATGGTGCATGTTATGTTGACTTGGGGTTTTCTGAATCACACAATGGAATCGTGCCCTGAAAACTTGATCCTTTACGTCATCTGCATTTTCACATCTTAGGTATTCCTCAAACACCTGCCGTGGACTGCTCAGGTGAGCCACGGTACGTCTAGTGAGGGAACCCGGGGGCCAACAGCAGGACGTCCTGGCCGCTGCCAAGGAGGCCTTCAGCAGCAACACTGCCTGGAGCGCCCACGCATGTGGTGTGCGTGCATCCCGATCACTTCTCTCAGGTAGACTCGCGCAGGACACGAGCATCTCCAATGCTCCAGATACACGGCGCTGCGACATTGCGCTGGGGGCACCTGCCCCTCCCTCTCCAGGAAAGAACTCTCCCAGGCAGGAAGCCTGACCTTGGCTCTGGGGAGTCAGCTCAGCCTCCCCGCACACCCACACTCTCCCAGCAGAGAGGAGCACAGCATGCTCTCACAGAGAGAACCAAGCTCTGGAGGGGCCTCACTCGGGGTTCAAATGCATAGCTTCACAGCCAGTGACAACAGTTAGGAACCCCTCCCACAGTCTCCTAAAATTTGGGTTCCGGTCAAGACCTCTATTGTTATCTTTAAGATATGTCGTCAACTGACTTTCAACAAAAGTTGCAAGGCAACCATAAAAAGGAATAAAACCTTGCCATTTGCAACAACATGGATGGAGCTAGAGAGCTTAATGTTAAGTGAAGACAAATACTGTATGATTTCACTCATATGTGAATTTAAGAAGCAAAAGAGCAAAGGGAAAAAGAGAGAGAGACAAATCAAGAAACAGACTTAACTGCAGAGAACAAAGTGATGGTGACCAGAGGGGAGGCGGGGGGACTGAGGAGTGCACTTGTGGTGAGCACCAGGTGATGTGCACCTGAAACTAATATAGCACTGTATGTTAACTATACTGGAACTAAAATGTAAAAACATAATTAAAAAACTTGCAAGGCACTTACTGAGGAAAGGACAACCATGTCCATAAGTGATGTTGGAACAACTGAAGAGCCGTATACAAAGAAGGGAACCCTTGATCCTTACCTCACACCACATATAGAGATTAACACAACAGGGATCGCACACTTACCGTAAGAGCTAAAGCTATAAAGCTTCTACGAGACAACGTAGCAGAAAATCTTCACAACCTCAGGTCTAACAGTTTTCTTCAACAGATTACAAAAAATATGAACTCGAAAAAAAATCAATAAATTGCACTTCAACTTAAACACTTATTCTCTTCAAAAGATACTGTTAAAAAAAAAAAAGAAAACAGAAAGGCAAACCACAGACTCTGAGAGAAAATACTCACAATACGGGTATCTGAAAAAGGACCCAGAGTACAAGAGAACTCCTAGAAGTCCACAAGAAAAAGTCCTACACAGTGGCTTCTGGAAAGAAGATATAGGAACAGCCCAGCCCTGGATGGAAACAGCACCGTGGACACCCCAGCACCCTACCCAGGCCAGGTAAAAGCACAAGGCGACACCTGTCCCACCCATCAGAAGAACGGACACTTAGAAGCCCGGCCAGGGGGGTGCAAGGCAGCTGAAGGCCCACACGCAGCTGCTGGAGGGTAAGATGGTGCCTCCCCACACCACCGAGAAAGTTCCAGAACCCACTCCTGGGCATCTGCTGGATGCCCCCCACTGGGTGGCCCGCTACCCGCACCTCTCGGCCTCTAGCTTTCATCACCTCGTGTGTCTCAGAGGTTGAGCCAGTCAGGACTCTGAGCGCCCGCCCCCTTTGTCACCAGCCACGCGGCGCCCCACTGCCCAGCTATGCTGGTCCTCAGGTGGGCGTGTGGGCTGTCCCCACCCCTGCAAACCCTGCCTCACCTCATAGTCCTTCTGCAGCAGCACGGTGTGGGTGAGGCTCTTGTCCAGGCACAGCACCGCGAGCTTCCGGCAGGTGCGCCGGACGTTCAGAACCAGGTCTGTGCTGGGGACGTGGCTCAGGATGTGCAGCAGGATCTCATCCGAGAAGCCGAGAAGGTGGGCGCCCACCGCCATGGCGGCTGCTGCAGGGGGCATGTCGTCATCGTTGGATGTGTCCTGAAAATAAGGGCAACACCGAATTCCCATGGGATCCCCCAGGGTGGCCTTCATCCTGGCCTCCTCAACCAAGGACAGGTGCCAAGAGCAGCCCGCGCCATAGTCTGTGGGAAAGAAGGTGCTTTTACCAAAAATCTTAACTGCAGAGCAAGAAGCCATGATACTCTTCAAAAGCCCCTTTTAGATCTGCACACTAGGATCTCTCGCCAAAAGTAAGAGATTCAAAATGAAACTTCAATTCTTTTCCAAATTTAAGGGATTTTTTCCTACTAAAGGTCTCCTATCAAGTCTGGCATGTTTCAGACTCAACTTAGGACCACCAGCCAGGGCTGTCCGCTTGTGAAAGCTGCTATTCTCCCACTGTCCCAACGTCATACTGGATTCTTAAAACACTTGGGTGGGAGAATTCTATCAAGAAACAGTAAGAACTGGGGCTAACAACAGTGACTTTACCTCTCGGGGTTGCTGTGATGGATATCAAGCCCTCAGCCAGTGGCCGGGGGCAGCTAGTCCCAGCACTGGGATTAAGGGCAAGAAAAGCCAGAAGAATGAAACTATCAAGTCCTTATGAATAAGAAACAGCACCTAGGGGCGCCTGGGTGGCTCAGTCGTTGGGCGTCTGCCTTCGGCTCAGGTCATGATCCCAGGGTCCTGGGGTCGAGCCCCGCATCGGGCTCCCTGCTCGGCAGGGGGCCTGCTTCTCCCTCTCCCACTCCCCCTGCTTGTGTTCCCTCTGTCACTGTCTCTCTCTCTATCAAATAAATAAATAAAATCTTTAAAAAAAAAAAAAAAGAAACAGCATCTACTCATGACATTAAGATCAGTACTACTAGCTAACAGGGAGCCACCCCGCCTTATCACACTTTCTGGCTAGGAACTCGCGTTGTACCTCCCGCAAGATGTCCACACATTTCAGTTTGTTCCAGCAGCTATCTGCAAAAGGTTTTCTTCCCTAACCTGGGCCTTCCGCCATTCCTGGTTGATGTGTACAACCGAGAGGGAGGGGGGATTCAACCCAGGTTGGTGGGACATGAAATCCCCAAATCAAGGACAAAGGAACTGGAGGCTCTCCGTGGTGGGGAGGGATCCCTGTATCTTCCCAGCACTCCCCAGGAGGGATCCAGGCCCCCCCAAACCGTCCTCACTGAGGGGGTGCCTGTATGACCGCTCGCAGGAGAGAGCACCCAGGATTATTTCCCCTGCCATTTCCAGCGATTCTGTCTGCAAGCCCTCCTCCTCCCGCCTGACTTTTCTTCTGCACATATCTGCAGGGATGGAAGCACCGAGGCCTGGAAAGCCCTGCTGCTGCCATGGCAACCATGAAGCCCGGGGCGCGAGAGCCGGGCGCAAGCCCCACGCAGCCTCCAGGGGTTTCCCGGGCACTCAGACTGTGGCGGTGCCCCTCTACTCGGTCCTGACAAGCTCCACGGCCTGCCAAGCCCTCCCCAGGCCTGGGAAAGGGTCTCAACAAATATTTCCCACCTGGTTAACAGCATTGGTCCTTCCCACGTTCCCTTCTCCGTAAGAGGCAGCAGCCAGATGTGCCCTCACTGCTCCCCTTTCCATCTGAGGTGCCTTCAATCCTGTCTCGCTACTCCCAAGGTCTGCAAGGGCACCCAAGTCCAAGGGGCTAGTGTTCTCAACCATTAGTGACTTTCCTTAGCTCAGTGCTTCCCAGAGCCAGTCGTGGGTATCAGATTCCCAGACCCTACCCCAGACCTAGGGACTCGGTCTGCAGGGAGAGGCTCAAACCAGAGGGATCCTTATCAGGCAAGGCTGGCAACAGGGCTCTGGCAGGGAGAGGGCCTAGGGGCAAGAGGGAGGAATGGCTTGAATCCGCTGAGCAGCCTGAGACAAACCCCTCCTCATCCCCCTATGTGCAGATTTATCAAAGTAAGAATGCCTTCTGGGAGCAATGAGAACACAGGGCAAAACAGTGTAAGAAGCTCCAGCATCATATAATGTCCACACTATACTACTAATACTGAATTTCTCTTAAAACCACCCAGAAGTTACAGAGGCACCTGGCTGGCTCAGACAGTAGAGCATGTGACTCCTGATCTCAGGGCTGTGAGTTCGAGCTCCACATTGGGCATGGAGCTCACACTAAAAAAAAAAAAAAATAAAAAGATACCATTAAAACCACCTAGAAGTTACATTAAGGAGAAAGAAAAAAAAAAAAGGCAGGAACTCAGTTCCAGCCCCCTCTGTCCAGTCTCAGCACACCCCACAAGATGACTTTCCCCACATTCTGTGCTCCTAAATGCTGCCCTGAGGCCAGCCCCCTGCAGGCACTTGGGAGCAGCTGGGTCCCCCTGGTCTCCAAAGGCCGATCCTGGGAGGTGGCTGCCGGGTTTGCAATAGTCAAGTCTCTTGCCTGGAACCCAGACTTTCCAAGCCAACGTCCTGTGGTTTCTAAGTCCACACACACACCTTCTCCCTAGGAAAGGCAGAAGCTCTGCAGAGGCCAACAGCAAACAAGGAGTGCTCCCTAGGAAAGGAGTGAAACAAAACTGTGGCCCGGAGAATTCCCACCTCCACACACACCCGTATACACTGGCATCTGCTTCCCTCCGCCTCTCAGAACGATGTGTTCTCAGCCTCGGGGGAACTAAGGCAGACCCATTCTCCATCTCAAAACCGTTAGGTAAGGGGCGCCTGGCTGACTCAGTCAGTAGAGCAGGTGACTATCGATCTTGGGGTCGTGAGTTCAAGCCCCACAGTGGGCATAGAGCTTACTTAAAAAAAAATAAAAGGGTAAGTAGCCTGACGTCAGACTCAGGTTGGGCCTGATCAGCTGAAACTGCCCTTCCCTCCACAAGAAAAGGGCTGCTGGGGCTTCCTGACAGGTCCTGGACAGGCATCCCGTGTGGTCTGCGGAAAATCAATCCAGGGATGAGGACAGACGGGGGTCTCTCAGGTGCATCTGGGAACCATATGGCTAGAACCAGATGATGACCGCTTATAGGTGGTGTGAAGTGTAA
Source organism: Halichoerus grypus (assembly GCF_964656455.1). NCBI lineage: Eukaryota > Metazoa > Chordata > Mammalia > Carnivora > Phocidae > Halichoerus > Halichoerus grypus. The sequence continues at coordinate 4,044,878 of NC_135717.1, forward strand.
GGGTTAAAAAGAGTTTAATGCACTTCTCAGAATGTAACATTTCACAATTTTTTTTAAGAATTGAAGCAAAAAAAAAAAAAAAGAAAGAAAGAAAGAAAAGGAAGAAAAAGAAAAGAAAAATTAAGCACTGAAACTTCAGTACCTGCCCAAAAAACATCCCCCCTCCCAGATGTTTACCAGTCAGGTACCCAAAGAAATCACAGGATTCACAAACCAACTGATGAGATGTCTGGACTGATGTAAATAAGCCAAAGGGAGAGACAGAGATGAAACGAGATTGGTCACGTGTTAACTAAGAAAACAGGGCATTGGTCGGAGGGTGGCGCCTGGCTGGCTCAGTCAGTGGAGCATGTTGATGTCAGGGTTCTAAGTTCAAGCCCCACGTTTGGCATAAAGCTTACTTAAAAAAACAAAAAAGAATAAACACTAAATGGAAAAAAAATTTTTTTAAATAACGGGGCAGTGGATACAACAGAACAGAAAGGCTCATCACAGTGCACTGTCACAATGTGAAATTGTTATATATAGCATACTTTGCATTATAAAAACTTTGTTAAATCACAGGGTCAGTCAGAAGAGGTGCACGATTGTATGGGTTTCCACTCTGCACTCTGTCCCGCTTCCTAGGTCTCTGCTTCTCTAGTTGGCAATTTCTGGAATGTGCCCTGCGCCATGCCGCCAAGCTTTCCCATAAGCTGTTCCCTCCATTAGACATGCCACCACACAGGAAAACTGCTACTTTCAGAACTTGGGCTCAAAGGCTCAAACACAGTGAAGCCCTCCCAGCGTCAGCCGGACGGGTCCTGCCCCTCCCCTGCGGTACCAGGGATCCTCCTCTCCTTCCAGCCTCATCTGATGAATTGCCCCGGTTTGCCTGCTTGCTTATCTCCTCACTAGGCCAAGAACGGCTCCGGAACAGGGATCTATTTTTCATTTCCAAGAGAAAGAAGCACAGAACCAGGTGAGTCGACAGATCACCACTTCAGAATCATTTGAAGCATTACAAGAAACGTAGACCCCTACTCCCAGAAACTCTGGGAGTAATCTGGGCATCTACATTTTAAAGCTGGTAATGACTTTCAAAATCAGACCACCTCATTCTGGAATCCTATAGTGGGGAGAGTTGCACAACCTTGTGAATATATTTTTTTAAAACTGCTTTGGGGCGCCTGGCTGGCCAGTCGATGGAGCATGCAACTCTAGATCTCAGGGTTGTGAGTTCAAGCCCCATGCTAGGCATAAAGCTTACTTTAAACACACACACACTTTAAAAATGTGAATTTTATGCTGCAAACTATGTATCAATAGGTAACAAATAGAACATCCCAGAGGGGACCTTGATCTCCACATGCAGGGTAGAACAAGACCTCCACGAAGTAACAAGAGGCTTCACTGGCCAGGTCACTCATATGTGCTTCAAGGAACAGAGGGCCCTTTGTACTAGGACCCCATAAGACCAAGGTACCAGCCCCCCAACTCCAGCAAGTACACACAACTACCTGGAATCCGCTAACACAGCCAGGCGACTCCATAACTATTCCTTAAAGAGCTGTGGCTTTCTAGCCCTTCAATCCTACCACCAGTCTGCAGGTGTATCCCACACCCTACCCCTCAATCGGGGTGCCACCTCTAAGCCAAACTCACCTCAAAAGAAGAGGAAGTGTCAGCAACCCCACCCCATCCGTTTCGAAGAAAACACCTGAACCTCTGACTCCTGTTCCCCAGAGCACAGGTAAGACCCTAAGACAGTGCACTCAAAGGTCCAAGTCCCAGATGATAAATACACACACATGTGCCCACAAGTACACACAGATAGGCAGGAAGCAACAGATGGAAAGACACTAGTCAGAGTCCAGATCCCCATACCCTGGTCTGCAGATAAAATACCTTACACCACATTGCAGGGACTCAAACCCGGACTTGTGGAGCACTGGGGAAAGGAATTCCGGGGTAAGCCAGAAGTCTCCCAGGTAAAATGGCTTTTCCTCCATTACCCGCCAAGTCACACAACAAGCAGGCGCAGAGAAAAGTGGGCTGAAACTGAGCATTCAGAGATAGAGGATGAGGTGCAGAGTGGACATGAAAGACGAACGTCTCATGGCTCCAAGGGCTGAGCCCAGGTACAGGGGCACGGGAAAAGGGCCTGAGAGGACTTCAGGAGCACGGAAACTCTGGGGGCGCAGAGGCGGGGAAGAACTCTGGCGATCACGACTGCGGGGCTGGGAAAGGGATGGAAAACCCACGGGGAGAGAGCTTGTGCCTTCGCAACAGGGTGAGGGCCTGAGGGGCGGGACGAGGCAAGGATGGGGCAAGGGGCAAGGTCGGGATAGGGATGGGAAGGACCAGGCGAGGCCGAGGCCAGGGTCGGGGCAGGAAGGACCAAACCCGGCCGACGCCAGGGTTGGGGTGGAAAGGGCCAAGCGCGACCGGGGTAGGGGTCGAGGTCAGGGTGGGAAGCATAGAGCCGGGCCGCGGTCGGGACGGGAAGGATGGAGCGGGTCAGGGGGCTGGATGGAAAGGACGCAAAGGGGACCGAGGCGGGATGGGAAGGCCCGAGCGGAGCCAAGGCCGCGGGGCAGGAAGGAGAGCGGAGAGAGGCGCCGGCCGTACCTCTCCGGAGCTGGCCATGCCGAAGGCGGGCGGGGCCGCGGCCGCGGAAGCCGCAGCCCCAGGGCCTCCCCCTGGCCCGCCAGGGATGCTCAAAGCCGGCGCGTCCGCGGCTCCACAGACACCCCGGTAGGGGGCGGGGCCTCCGGCCACTTCCGGCGCCTGCCGTACGCACTTCCGCTCGCCAGCCGGCGTGCCCTGCGCCGCCGCCATGTTGGGTGCGGCGCCGCTGCCTGGGGCCCTGCTAGGGCGCGGGGGGAGCCCTGGAGGACCCAGTCCGCCGCAGCTGCCTCTCTGACCTGGGCTCCCCCTCCTCTGCTCCCTGCCTGCTCCTTTCCAGCCACACTGGTCTCCCCTTGCCGGCCTAGCACTCTCCTGCCTGCAGGCCTTGGCGTTTGCGTCCCGTGCCCCCAAATGTGCGAGAACCACGTGTGGACCACCCCGCAGCCAGGGGCATCACCTCCTCCCTGCCGTCCACACCCACCCCAGACTCACCCCTTATCTTGTATTTTTCTCCGTACCTCGATGCACTGTCCGACCTACTGTGTCTTTTTCTTTTTTCTTGATGTCTGTTTTGTTTGTTTTGTTTTGTTCTCTCGCTGTCCGCAGCGGCAGGATTTTCAGGGAGCTAGGATGTTCCCTGACTGTCGTCGGCACCGAGTAAAGACGAACGTGTGGGTGATGTGTCCTCACCCGTAACGCTTTGCATGTAAAAACCATTTACGAATAAAAATCCGTGGGGAACACTCTGGGGTCAGCACGGGTGCTGTCTCCCCAGTGACCCTGAGCATGTATATGTTTCCTGCGATTGCGGGAACAAAGTGCCACAACCTGGGGCGGGGGGTCGGACCTTAAACCACAGAAATGCATTCTCTCACAGTTGTGGAGGCCAGAAGTAGGACATGAAGATGTCGGCTGGGCCATGCTCCAACGGCTCTAAGGAAGCATCCCTTCTTGCTCTTCCTAGCTCTAGGTGGTGGCCAGCAATCCTTGGAGTCCCTTGGCTGGCAGAGACATCACTCCAAGTTCTGCCTCTGTCTTTGCAGGGCCATCTTCCTTTCTCTCTGTGTGTGTGCGTGTGTGTGTGCGTGCATGTATCCTTTCTTATAAAGACACCAGTCGGGCGTCTGGGTGGCTCAGTCGTTGGGCATCTGCCTTCGGCTCAGGTCATGATCCCGGAGTCCTGGGATCCAGCCCCGCATCGGGCTCCCTGCTCAGCAGGAGGCCTGCTTCTCCCTCTCCCACTCCCCCTGTTTGTGTTCCCTCTGTCGGTGTGTTTCTTTCTGTCAAATAAATAAATAAAATCTTTAAAAAATAATAATAATAAAAACAAAAAATAAAGACACCAGTCATGTTGGATTTAGGATCCACTTTAATTCAGCATGACCTTATCTTAAGTAGTGACATCCAAAGAGCTTGTTTCCAAATAAGGCCTCATTCTGAGGTTCTGGGCAGACGTAAATCTTTGGGGGACACCTATTCAACCTAGCACATCAGGTTTCATATACTCTCCCTGGGCCTCATGTACCTCCCACCTCATTGGGTTGAGCCTGTTAGTACCAAGAGGCCTTTGATGAGCTCCTTCTGTGGGTGGACCATCCTTGGGGCAGGCACAGTCCTTGCCTCAAAGAGTTCGTGGTTTAGTCAACGGTTAAATACAACTTCAAGCATAATAAACATGAGTGTTAATGGAGGCGCCATTGTTTACTATTGAAGGCTTGACTATGACCTAGGCAGGCATCGGGAGTTTCAGAAGGAGTTTCTCCTCCAGGCCTAACTCCTGACCCGTTCCTCCTTTTCCCCTACAATCTGTAATCAGGTATGTTTTTCACTGTGGTGGAGGTGTTTATTTTCTGTCCCCCAGGGAAGAGGCCACTGTTGGGGAAGAGGCCGCTGTTAGGCAAACAGGCTTGAGTGATGGAATGTAGAAAGGGCCCACAGTGACCCCCAGGCTGAATACAGACAGGCCCACCACGTGACCCACCTCACCAATGGGCTACTTACCACCCGGCACAGTTACCAAAAAAGGGAAAATGCCCTATGTCACCATACCTCCTCACCTTCCCCCTTTAAAAACAGCCCCCACCCACTGCCTCCTGGCACAGTCTCTGCTTTGCTGGCCTGCCTGCCACTCCGTGGCAGGTATATTCAATAAACCTCTGTCTCCCTTGTTCTGCCTCGGGTGGCCTGTACCACTGGCATCCGTGTGATCTTTGCCCCACATCTGGGGGCCCCCATGCAATCAGGACAGACCCCACATTTAGACACCGCACCCCACTAGAACAGAGCTAGGCAATAACAGGCCCTCGATAAACCATTGTCAACGAAATGACTGATTACACGAGATGATCCATGTAAGTGTCCAACACAGAGGAGCGATTCACAAACTAACTCCTGGGATCCCACATTTCCCAGGTGTTCCAGTTCTGAGGAGCATTTGGTTGGAAACCACTGAGTGTGGGCTCCAGGCAACCAAGGTGGAGAGTCAGTTCCAACACCTCACTGTTCTTACCCACTCGGGGGTGGTTTCCAGGTTTGGGTGACACTTCCTCCCAGTGCTCTCAGTGGCACCTGATCCCAGCCCAGCCCTGCGGTGCCTGGCTGGCCCGAGCCGGGTCTGAGCACCTGGCCGTGGCTTCCCCAAAAACGTGGAGTAGAGGCTGGAAAGGATGCGGGGAAGGTGGTGATCTCTGTTGTCTCCCATCCCCTCCAGTTCATCTAGATGTGGGGTCTGGAGAAAAGCTCTTTCCTAATATAAATGACAATGGCCAACCGTTCCCACACCGGTGCTTATTACTCACACTTTCCACATGGGACCTTGTTGGAAATGTCACTGAACCCTGGTGGGTAAGCCCTATTATTACCCATCTTGCAGAAGAGGACACAGGTCCGAGTGAGTAACAGAATTGGGATTGGAGCCCACGTTGTCTCTACTCCAGAACCCAGAGGCTTGGGAGAGGCAGAGAGAGCCCTCCAGTCCCACCTCCCTCAGTGTACTGCAGGGAGCAAACCTCTGGGTCCCGGGAGGCTGCAGTGAGGGACGAATGGAGCCCGCTGAAGGTGGTCAAGGCAGGGAGAGGCCCACCGGGAGAGCCTCCACGCCTGCCCCAGTGCCAACGTCCTCACCTTTGAGAGGACCTCATCCCACCAGAAGGGTTTTTGAAGGAGCTATACCTTCCCTAAGCTCCTCCCACTGCAGCCAGAATGACCTTTTATTTTATTTTTAAAGATTTTATTGGGGCTCCTGGGTGGCTCAGTCGTTAAGCGTCTGCCTTCAGCTCAGGTCATGGTTCCGGGATCCTGGGATCGAGCCCCGCATCGGGCTCCCTGCTCAGTGGGAAGCCTGCTTCTCCCTCTCCCACTCCCCCTGCTTGTGTTCCCTCTCTCGCTGTGTCTCTCTCTGTCATATAAGTTAATTAATTAATTTTAAAAAAAGATTTTATTTATTTGGGCACCTGGGTGGCTCAGTCGTTAAGTATCTGTCTTCGGCTCAGGTCATGATCCCAGGGTCCTGGGATCGAGTCTCGCATCGGGCTCCTTGCTCAGCAGGAGTCTGGTTCTCCCTCTCCCTCTGCCCCTGCTTTGTCCCCTCTCTCTCTGTGTCTCTCTCTGTCGAATAAATAAATAAAATCTTTGAAAAAATAAATAAAGATTTTATTTATTTGAGAAAGAGGGAGAGAGAGCACAAGTGGGGGTATGGGGGAGAAGGAGAGGGAGAAGCGGACTCTCTGCTGAGCACAGAGCCCAACGTGGGGCTCCACGCAGGGCTCGATCCCAGGATCCCGAGATCATGACCGGAGCTGAAGTCAGACGCTTAACCTACTGAGCCACCCAGGTGCCCCCAGAATGACCTTTTAAAACGGTGCGTGCAGAGGTGAAAAGTGACTTTCACAGAGGAAACCCGCACACAGATGTTTATTGCAACTTTATTCATAATTTCTAAAACTTAGAAACAACCACGATGGCCTTTGGTAAGTGATGAATAAACTGTAGTCCATCCAGACAATGGAATATATATTTTTAAGCTTTTATTTTTAAGTAATCTCTACACCCAACATGGGGCTCAAACCCACAACCCCCAGATCAAGAGTCGCATGCTCCACTGACTGAGCCAGCCAGGTGCCCCCAGACAGTGGAAAATTACTCAGCACTAAAAATAAGTAATCTATCAAGCCATGAAAAGACATGGAGAAACCTTAAATGTATGTTATTAAGTGAAAGAAGCCAATCTGAAAAGGCTGCATATGGTACGATTCCAACTGTGCATTTTGGAAAAGGCAAAACTTCGGAGTCACGAAAAGAATCAGTGGTTTCCAGGGGTCAGGGAAAGGGAGAGCTGAACAGCGGGAGCACAGAGGATTTTTAAGGCAGTGAAACGACTGTGTGATACTATAATGATGGATGCGTGTCAAAACCCATGCAATGAAAACACCAAACCCAGGGCGCCTGGGTGGCTCAGTCGGTTGGGTGTCCAGACCCTTGATTTCAGCTCAGGTCTTGATCTTCAGGGTCGTGAGTTCAAGCCCCTCATTGGGCTCCAGCGTGGAGCCTGCTTTAAAAATAAATAAATAAATAAAAACTCCAAAAAAACACCAAACTCATACAGTATAAGCACCAAGAGCGAACCCTAACATAAACTGCGGATTCTGGGTGACAATGATATGTCGGCGTAGGTTCATCAGTGGTAACAAACGCATCATTCCGGTGCGGGATGTCGATGGGTGGGGGAGGCTGTGCACATGTGGGGGCCGCAGGTACATGAGAAATCTCTGTGCCTTCCTCTCAATTTTGCTGTGAACCTAAAACTGCTCTAAGAATTAAAGACTATTAATATTTTTGTGTTGAGTATGGTTGACACACAATGTTCCATTAGTTTCAGGTGTAAAAAAAAAATCTTCATTTTTTAAAATATTTTATTTTTAAGTCATCTCTACACCCAGTGTGGGGTTCGAATGTACAACCCCGAGATCGAGAGTCGCACGCTCTACCCACTGAGCCAGCCAAGGGCTCCTGAATTCTTCATTTTAATGAATTTAAATTTAAATGGCCGTGTGTGGGCCAGTGGCCCCTATGGGACAGGACCATAAGCTCCATGAGGGCAAATAGAAGTTGAATGATGAATGACTGAGTGAATAAGCATCAAGCACTTGGCAGGGGTCTCTGGATGGTTCCAGCCCCCATGTGCCTTGGGTGATTCCGGGCCAGAGCAGATGTTCAAACCTCACCACCACCACCTCTGAGCTGTGTAACCCTCTGAGCCCGTTTCCCCACAAGGAAGATGACTGCCCTGTGACCGTGAACCTCCCTGGGTCCTCACCACCAGGACCCAGGAAGAAATATGAGGATGAAGGGGAGGAACTGAGCCCCTCCACTTACCAGGATTCCCCTCCGCTCAGAGTGGCCTGTTGGGACGCAGTTCTTTCCAGGCAGGGCTGCCTTGCGGAGGAGGGACATTCGGGTGAGAGAAAGGTGAGCCTCAGTGTCAGGGTCACCTCATGGGGGAGCCAGCCACCTGAGAAAGCAGGGAGCTTCCTGTCCCAGGGTAGGGCAAGCTGCAGAGGGGGCTGGGGGTCAGCATGGCGGTGTGAGCCTTGAGGCCCGTTGATCTGCCAGGCTTCAAAGGCGTTAGGGTCCAGCTTTCTCACAGAAGTTCAGCGACCCGGGGCCAGCCAGCCACTGTGCTCTCGGCCGCGGACTCGTAACGGGTGCACGGAGGAAGGCAGGAAGCAATGTAGCATCCTCTGAGCTAGCCTGGCGGGGTTGGGCTTCCCGGTGCGAGGCCTTTGCTCCAAGCTGGGCAGCACATGGCTATAGCTGCGCCTGGGAGGGAAGGAGAAGGGCCTAACGGACTCTCCAGGCCAAATCTGTGTGTCTCAACTGCACTTCCAGGGCCCTTCAAAGGAAAGGATTGATGGGGCACCTGCTCACAACCCACTCTTAGGTATTACTGGTGTTCCCATTGCTCAGACAGGTACGCGGATGGTGATGTGACTTCCCAAGGCCACTTACATAAGACAGATGGCCCCAGTCACCCTCCCGTTCCGCCTCGGGGTTGTGTCGTCATTCGCCCGGTCTCCATTCCTGGTCGGTCCATGCCTCTGTCCGTGACGTGCAAGCCCACAGTTCCGTCTGCCCAGCCTCCCCCAGAAAGCCTTCTCTGTCCTGCTCCAGAGCGACAGCTCCCCACTCCCCAGTCGGCCGGCTTCAGGGTCCTTTATTTTGCTTTTTGTTCAAAAGAGACAAAATGATGAGTGCTTTTCTTCCTCCTTTTTAAATCTGTATTTCAGGGGCGCCTGGGTGGCTCAGTCGTTAAGCGTCTGCCTTCGGCTCAGGTCATGGTCCCAGGGTCCTGGGATCGAGCCCCACATCGGGCTCCCTGCTCAGCGGGAAGCCTGCTTCTCCCTCTCCCCCTCCCCCTGCCTGTGTTCCCTCTCTCACTGTGTCTTTCTCTGTCAAATAAATAAATAAATAAATCTTTAAATCTGTATTTCTTAGTTGTTGGGCTTTCTCCCCCCCAGTTTTATGGAGGTGCACTGTGCTGGTTTCAGTGTGGGTGTGCACCTGCAACACCACCCCCCGACCAACATCATGAGCACCTGCATCCCCCTGGGGTCCCGCGTCCTTCCTCATACACAGCCTCTGCTCTTCCTCCTCCTTGTCACAATCAGTCCTTGTGCCTTCACTTGGTGGCCTGATACTGTTTCCCTGCTACACTGGGTGCCCCATGCGGGCAGGAAGCACATCTGCTTTCTTCTCCAATGCACCCCCAGACCCTGGCACGCTGCCTGGTACAAAGGGTGGTTGGATAGAGGAAGGAAGGAGGGAGGGAAGGCAGGCCCAGCATACGCCAAGCCCTCAATCAATGCTTGTGAAATGAGTGAGTGGCCCAAGGTGGAAGCTTGCAGCACGGAGTCCAGGGCTTATCACTGCCCCTGAATGGCATCAAGAGCTGGAACTGGCCTGGGTGTGTGTGTGTGTGTGGTGGGGGGGACTTCCATCTCAGTCCCTGCTGCCCGGGGCCCCTAAGACGGAAGCAACCTGCGCTCACTGCCGTCCCACCTGCTCCAGGCCAGTTGCCCAGTTGCGTGCAGGTAAGAGAGGTAGCCCAGGGCCCCCGAGGGAACAAGACTGCCTCCGGAGCCCACACCACACCCCCGCTGGGGTGGGTTATGTACTGAACTGCCAAGGTGAGCTCAGGGGGGGATCGGTCACAAATTCCTGTTTAGTTTTGGAAGGTCTTAGAACAGTCTCCTTCCCACTGACTGAGACAAGCACCTTGCACTGAGTAAAATGACTTGCGTCCCTCCCAACCTGCCACAACTCCGTGAGACTCTAAGGCACATCCTGCCCACATGAGGGTCTCTGCTCATCAGTAAGATGGGAGGCAGTGGGCCACCACATTCCCAAGGGCCACAGCTGAGTGCTCGAGGGAGCCCTGGGTCAATGGAGGGAGGGGCGGGCCCCCTCCAGGCCTCAAATCTGGACTGACTTGGCGTTGGATTCTGGACCTTACTCCCTCTGGATAGAGGGCAAGGGGCCCCCTGCGTGGGAGTCCTCCTCCTTTCCCCAGTCACAGCTTCTAGCAGAGGGCAGGCAGGCCAGCCTTGGAGCACTGCATTGTAAGTCAGAAACTGACCTCCAGTGCCAGGTAGACCCTGCCCCCCAGGAGCCCAGACCCTGCAGGCCCTTGGGAGTAGGCCAAGCCTGCACTTGAAAACCGGGCCCTGAGTGCACAGTAAGGTACCCGTCACAAGGAAGATTCCAGAACCTGGGCAAGCCTCCCCGAGCCAACTGGAACATTCTCTGCCAATCTGACATGCCCCCATCCCAGGCCCTGGACACCACCAGGGAGCTGCCCTGCACAATCCTAGCAAGGGCCTTCTTTGGCTGTGTGGGAACCATCACTCCAGTGAGCTAGTAGTCAAGGTGGGTCCCCACCCTCAGCCTCAGGGTCTGTGTCCCAGGCCCATCAGGAAGGATGACAAAAACGTATGTGGCCTAGGAAGCCCCACTCCAAAGGGACACCAAGTTCAGGTGCCCCGGTGCCTCAGGAGGTATGGCACCTGGACCACCTGACTCCCCTTTCCACACAGCCCAGGTGTCCCACTTTCCTGAAGCATCCAGACCTCAGAACTTAGAAATAGGGGACATAAGACAGGTAAAGGGCCGGGCCCCTTATTTCCTTCTATCCATCTCCCACCCTAGGACTATCCGATGTCAGGGCTCGACACACCTCAGACCCCCTTCCCTTTGAGGTAGGAATGGCTTGGTCCCTGCTACCCCAACCCTTCTCCCCAACACCCAAGAAGCCACATCTCCTTTTCTTTAAGGTGTGCACTTTATTGAACTGGTCTCAAGTCAGTGTACAGGAAAGCCCCGGCTGCCTCCGTGCCTCAACCCCTCTCCCAGGGAGACCAAAAGCCTTCATAAATCTTAAATTGAAGGGGACAAAAAAAGGGGGGCCATGATGGCAGACCATTCAAAATAAAACAAAAAGAACAAGTATTAAGGCGAAGATTAAAAAAAATTTGGACTACATAATTTACACAAAAGCAATTCTATCACCCTCCCCTGTGTGGACTCGGGCGAGGACTGGCCCTTCTCCTCAGGGAGAAATGGAGTGGCTTTTGGGAAGGCAAGGGACTTCCTGTAACAATGCATCTCACGATATTTGGAATGACTATTTAAAAAAAAAAAAAAAAACAATGTACAATCAAAGTCCTCGGCCACATTGTAGAACTTTGGGGATGCTCGCTCCAACCAACTGCTGTCACCTTCACCGTTCCAGTTTTTAAATCCTGAGTCAAGCGCCAAAAAAATAACCAAAAAAAAAAAAAAAAGAAAAAAATCCAAAAACAAAAAAACAATTAAAAAACCAAATAAAGCCATGCCAATCTCATCTCGTTTTCTGCGCAAGTTAGGTTTGTCAAGAAAGGGTGTAACGCAACTAAAGTAACAGTCCGCCTAGAAGCATTTGCGGTGGACGATGGAGGGGCCGGACTCGTCGTACTCCTGCTTGCTGATCCACATCTGCTGGAAGGTGGACAGCGAGGCCAGGATGGAGCCTCCGATCCACACAGAGTACTTGCGCTCAGGGGGGGCGATGATCTGGGGGAGGAAGGGGACAGTTAGCATGAGGATCCTGGACCCGGCTGCCCTGAAGGAGGGGCACGCCCACAGGAGCCACCCAACGCGCCCAGGCCGGCTAAGTGCCCCCCACCTTGATCTTCATTGTGCTGGGCGCCAGGGCTGTGATCTCCTTCTGCATCCTGTCGGCAATGCCGGGGTACATGGTGGTCCCGCCGGACAGCACCGTGTTGGCGTAGAGGTCCTTACGGATGTCGACATCACACTTCATGATGGAGTTGAAGGTAGTTTCGTGGATGCCACAGGATTCCATACCTAAGAGGAAACAAGCAAGACTTGACTTCCGGGAGTGGCCACAGGGTGACACCCCGCGGCAGGGGAAGGCAGGCGGGCTCACTTACCCAGGAAGGAAGGCTGGAAGAGCGCCTCCGGGCAGCGGAACCGCTCGTTGCCGATGGTGATGACCTGCCCGTCGGGCAGCTCGTAGCTCTTCTCCAGGGAGGAGGAGGAGGCCGCCGTGGCCATCTCCTGCTCGAAGTCCAGGGCCACATAACACAGCTTCTCCTTGATGTCACGCACGATTTCCCGCTCGGCGGTGGTGGTGAAGCTGTAGCCACGCTCCGTGAGGATCTTCATGAGGTAGTCCGTCAGGTCCCGGCCAGCCAGGTCCAGACGCAGGATGGCGTGGGGCAGGGCGTACCCCTCGTAGATGGGCACAGTGTGGGTGACCCCGTCCCCGGAGTCCATCACGATGCCAGTGGTGCGGCCAGAAGCGTACAGGGACAGCACGGCCTGGATGGCCACGTACATGGCCGGGGTGTTGAAGGTCTCGAACATGATCTGTAGGGAGAAGAGCCAGGTCACGCTCGGGGAAACCACCAGAGGGGATCAGGCCAGACTGGGGACATGCAGAAAAGTGCAAGGAACACAGCTAAATGTGCCGGGGATCCCGGGAGGGGGATTCACTTCAGACCTATTGTGCACCTACTGAATACACACTCCAAGGCCACTCGACACCAGCCTCATCGGCTTGGTCACACGAGCCAGTGTTAGTACCTACAACCCACAGCATTTTATAACCTCAAACACCTAATCAGAAAGGCAAACACCAGAAAGATTCCATCTGGGGAAAAGCAAATAGAACCTGCAGAGTTCCAAAGGAGACTCAGGTCAGAGAAGAAAGTCCTAGGAGAATGGCAGAAGAAAGAACACGTGAGACAGGGCGCGGCACAGAAGAGCAAGAAAAGATGGGGTGGCCGCCCAAAAAAGGCCAGCGGGGCCACTGACCTGGGTCATCTTCTCACGGTTGGCCTTGGGGTTCAGGGGGGCCTCGGTCAGCAGCACGGGGTGCTCCTCGGGGGCCACGCGCAGCTCGTTGTAGAAGGTGTGGTGCCAGATCTTCTCCATGTCGTCCCAGTTGGTGACGATACCGTGCTCGATGGGGTACTTGAGGGTCAGGATGCCCCGCTTGCTCTGGGCCTCGTCGCCCACGTAGGAGTCCTTCTGGCCCATGCCCACCATCACGCCCTGCGGAGGGAGGGGCGAGGCGCCCTGAGCACCGGCCCGGAGCCGCGGACCGCCACCCCGAAGGCCGAAGGCCAGGCCCTCCCCCCGCGAGGGGACGCCCCGTCTACCCCGCCCACCCCAGGTCAGACCGGCGCCCTACCTGGTGCCGGGGGCGCCCCACGATGGAGGGGAAGACGGCCCGGGGGGCGTCGTCGCCTGCGAAGCCGGCTTTGCACATGCCGGAGCCGTTGTCGACCACGAGCGCAGCGATATCGTCATCCATGGCGAACTGCGGGGCGAGCCGGGCCTTGAGCCGGGGGTCGGGTGGGGCCGCCCCCGCCCAGCCCACTTCCGGCGCGCCGCGGCCTCGCGCCGCCAGGGGGCGCCGGCGCACGCCCACATTGGGGACAAAGGCGGCCGGGCCGGCAGCGTTATTACCATAAAAGGCAAACGCTCATCGGAGGCGGCCCCGCGGCGCGCGGCAGGAAGCCAGGCCCCCGCCCCCTCCCCACCCGGGGCTGGCTCCGCCCCCGTCCCGTTCAAAAAAAGCGCCGGCCGGGCTGGCGCGCGGCGGCCACGCCCGCGGGAGCCGGCGGCGCGGGGAGGAAGTGCGCGCAGGCGCCCTCGCGCCGCGGCGACCCCACCCCTTCCGGCCGGCCGCACCGCCCTCGCCCCGGCCGCGGCTCCCGGCCCGAGCGCGCACGCGCACGCGGAGCCGTGTCCCCAGCCCCCACCCAGCCGGCGGACCCGCCGCGCCCACCCACCCACCCCTCCACCCAGCCGCCCGAGCGAGCCTTCCCGCTCGGACAAAGACCCGCGGCCGCCTCGGCCCGGATTGCAGCACGCCGGGGGCGCGCGGTGCGAGCGCAGTCCCGGCCCGAGCGAGGAGGGGAGCGCCAGCCCCACTGCCCGTACAGCCGGCGGCTCTCTCCCGGCGCGAGGCCGGAGGCCGAGGGGCCCGCCCGCCCGGAGGAGGCGGCGGCGGCGCGGTGCTGCAGCGCGCCCCGGGCCGGGGACCTACCTGGGGGAGCTGTAAACAGGCGGTGGCAGCGGCGGAGCGGCGAGGGCGAGGGGCCTGTGCTCGCGGGGTGGACGCGGTCTCGGCGGTGGCTGCGCGTCGCGCCGCCGGGTTTTATAGGGCGCCGCCGCGGCCGCTCGAGCCATAAAAGGCAACTTTCGGAACGGCGCGCGCTGATTGGCCCCGCGCCGCTCACTCACCGGCCTCGCAGCACAGTGCAGCATTTTTTTACCCCCTCTCCCCTCCTTTTGCAAAAAAAAAAAAAAGAGAGAGAGAGAGAACGAGCCGGGCTGGGAGAGAGCGAGAGCGAGATTGAGGAAGAGGAGGAGGGAGAGAGTTTTGGCGTTGGCCGCCCTTGGGTGCTGGGTCCGTGGGCCGCCGCCCCGCTGGGCAATGCCTGAGCCGGCCCCTCTCGTGTTCTCCACCCCAGGACCCTCCGGGTGTGGGCATCACATGAGCAGTGAGCGCCCCGGTGGGCAAGGGTCAGCATGGATGCGAGGGTCCCCGGTTTCTGTGGGTGCATGCTTAAGGAGCAGTTGCAGGGGAAGCATTGGTCCACATTAACTCCACTGCCCAGAAAGCCTCGATTGGGGGGATGGAGGGGCCTCTGGCTGGGGGTGCTCAGCTTGCTAACTGAGGGGCATTACTACTCAGACACCTGGGGCTGAAGGGTATGGTGTGGTGTGGGGGAGTCAGGGGGCTTGTGGCCACTTAACGGGGTTCTCAGGCCCCAGAGACAGGACAGGCATCCAGAGCAAGAGGCTGGAAGTTCCCTGTGAAGAGGGCCCCAAGCCTCCCCTGCTGCAGGCCCGGCCAGAGGTGGGCTCTGTAGAACAGAAACTGTTCCCATGGAGCCAGGCTGCCTCCAGGAGCTGCCTGGTCACACCCAGCCGAGCCGTTAGCCCATGACCCAGGCAGCTGCTGGGCGAAGGCAGGCAGGGCTGCTCAGCGCAGCTCTGGGGCCCACCATCCATCATCTGTCTGTCATGGGCAGCCACAGCTGAACTTCTGTCCCGGACCATCTGGAGCCTGCCAAGGACCCTTAATGCCCCAGAGATGAGTTAGCTCGAGGGGGGCAGGGTGGCAGGGACAGTAGTTGAAGACCTGCTGCCCCCAGAGGAGACCCTCTCCTTGTCACCCTTTCCTGCCCTGGGTCCCTCCACCAAACATTGGGCAAGGTCTGGGTGCCCGGGAGTGTTCTGGGTGGTTCCCTGCTCTGAGAGCTGCCAGTCTGGCAGGCAGAGCCTGTCCCCAGATGGTGGCCAACGATGGTGGTGTGTGGCAGACAGAAGCCCAGGGCCTGGGGGACCCCGGAGGGACGTCTGGTCAGCCTAGAAGACCGTGCACCTTCTGGGAGGTGGTGACAGGAAGCTGAATTTTCACACAGAAGATGGGAAGGGTGGTCTAGGTAGGGGCACTGGCCTGCAGCCACTGGTCTGTCTCTGGGCACCCCAGGCCTGCCCAGGGCTTTGCTGCATGTAGTAGGTGCTCATGAGCTGTGTGTTGAAACCAGTGACCCCGTAGTCCATATATGGATGTGCAGTCTGGTCCTGCCCATCATGGCTGGCTGGTAGCAGGGCAGTCCAGAGTTGCAGGGGCCACAGCTGGGTGGGAAGGGTGACCGTCACCCAGCACACAACAGAACCCTCAGGCTCAGAGCCACACGCGAGCATCCCCAGAGCACTGCGTGCAGCTCTCCGATCACCGCTCCGGGCTTGTGGGAATGCTCCCAGCCCGTCCACTCCCTGCCTCCCCGGGAACTGCCCTGGCCCTGGCCTTGTATCTCTCAGTCGTGGGCATCTGGCCAGCGAGCTGCCCTGGGGCCTGCCTGCCCTGCAGTTCAGGGGCTGGGGAGCGACCATCTTTCTGCCTGCTGGTGAGGGCTGCTTGGGGCTGCTCGCTGAGCCTGGAGGAGTGCTGGGCAGGCTGGGACTAGGGCTGCAGGGCCAGGGACGGGAGGCCCTAGGACGGTTCCAGGCAGCTATGTGGGGTGGAGAGCCGACCTGCTCCCCAAGCAGGACCTGTGCCGCCACCTCACCCCTTCTCCACCAGGGATGGGCCGAGGTGCAGGAACACCGGCCCAACGCGACCTCAGACTGGAACACTCCTGGCCCTCCTGCTGCTCTCCCAGGCATCCTTCAAGGCCCATCCCGGAAGGCCCCTGTTGGGGGTGGGGGAGCCCTTTGGCATCTGCAGCCTAGACCGCCCGCCCTCCCACTTAAGACCACTGCACTCGGCTGGCCTTTCACGGCTCGGCCTCCCCCTCCAGACTGTGAGCCTGGCATCCACCTCCTCCCACCGCACCCTCCCTGGGGCCCTGTGCTGGTGAATGGACAAGTGACTCCTTGGGTATCCTCAGGCCTCTGAAGGGACACTGGGAAGACAGAGGCCTGGGATGGGGGCCGGGCTGCAGGCCTGGGGGGAGGGGAAGAGAAAAAGAGGAAGTGGGGCCTGCCAGAGGAAGGGGGAGGAGATGTGCCGGAGAGGAAGTGAACAGGTTCTGCGCTTGGGAACTTTGCCCTTGCAGGGAGATTTCCGAGCTGTCAGTGGGGCCGGCATGCAGCCCCCCAGCCTCAGCCTGGCTCAGCCAGTGGGGACTTTACCTGCTTTCTGGTGCTTTTTTCCTCTTGTGATTCCCCCACCCTGCAAGGCGTCCAAGCAGGGGACACTTAGAGTCCTTCCAAAGACCACTCCCTGGCCCTCTCTAGAGAAACAGCTACCCAGCCACCTGGCCCTGGGTACTTGAGCCCCACGGCTGCGCTGCCCGGTGAGGACCCCAAGCTCCACTTCGCAGAGGAAGAAACTGATGTGTGGCTTCTGGACTCTTGGCTCCGGGAGGGTGGAAAGGCTGCACGCAGCAGGTGCTCGGTGAGGGCTAACTGAGGAATGAGGGCATGGAACCCTGTAGCAAACACATGTCCCCTTTACAGATGAGGACACTGAGGCAGGACTGGAGTCCAGCGTGAAGGACACTAGGCGCGGTGCCCCAGGGAGCCTCACACTGCCCCTCCCTGGTAAAATGCCCCCTGGAGTGCTCCCAGGGACTGGGTCCAAAGGCTGTTCCAAAGTCTGAGTTCTCGGGTCCCACTTCCCTCCTCAGTGCTTATCTCCTGGGGGCCAGAGAGAATAGCCACCAGCCTTTGGTCACAGAGCAGTGGGTCCTGAGGCCCCAAGCCTGCAGTCTCCTGTCACCTTTTTGCACTGCCCTCCTCCCCTGTTCCTAGGATAGTCTCAAAAAAAGGAGATTCTGGACCTCAGCATTCCTGGGGGACTGGGCTTGGGTTTCCTGTGCCCCCTGCTCAACTTTTCCTATGCCTCCGGGCCGGCTCTTTGGGATGCCCCCTCCAGGAAGCCTGCATGATTTCCTCCTTCTGCTACCATACGTAGGACAGTAGCTTTCCTCCCCAGGGGAAACAACCCAGCGGGATCACACAGCAAGGGCACAGCCAGGAGCCAAACCTCCGGGATCACAACTGCTCTTGCATCCGACACTCCAGCACCAACCAGCCAGGCATGCTTCCAGAGTGGAACAGCACCAGGCACTGTTTTGAGCAACACCCTGCAGAAAGCAGGTGTGATCCCAGAGACAGACCTCAAATGAGAGAGCAAAAGAGAACTCCTCCGCTGTGCCACCTACGAAGGAAAGCAGTAGGTTTCCTCAGGAAGGAGGGAGCTTCTTAAAGGGCAGTCAGGGAGCCCCCCACCCACCCTGAGGAGGTGAGCAGCCAGCGGAAGGGGGCCCCGGAGGCAGGAAGGCTGGGCTGGGCAGCAGCCAGGGCCTCCGTCCCCACCCAGGCCTGGCCTCTGGCCAGAGTCTCCCAGGGCCTCAGCCGGCCTCGGGCTACCCTGCTCCCCGAAAGTCATCCCCCCAGTGGGGGATCCCCGCCCTGGAGAAACTGGGAACTTCTAATACTTCTTGGGAGAGTTTTTAAAAATCCTTAAAAACTACCCCTTCTCTCTTCCTGTGCCCCAGGGCGCTCTGAGAAAGGCCGGGCCCTCCTGGGAAGTTCCCAGCCTTGCTTACTTGAACTTGATTGAATTTTCAGAAATAAAAAACAAGGTTCCCTGGGCTCCCCCCTCTTCTACACGCACCAGCTGAGCCCGTTCTTCTTGCCCCAGACCAGCTGCTGGGAGGGCTTGCTGTCCCCAGTCCCCAGAGGAGAACCCCAGGCGACCCAGACAGACCCCGAGTGTTGACAGGGAGCCGGACCCTGGGACCTGAAGACACCTCCCAACTGGGGGGTGTGGGGAGGCTGGGGCGTCCCGGCCTCCCCCGCAGTTGTCCTGGGAGGGTCTTGAAGCCCACTCATCACCACAGCTCTCCCGGAGCAGCTGGTGACCTGCAGACCAGGGCCTGAGAAGCCAGGCGACACAGGTCCGATCAAGCAGGGTGGGGTCAGCTGCAACTTCAAGGCCAGGTGGGATTCTGGAGGCTACCTGCCCGGCCCCCCTGGCGTGTGGGCAAACACACCCAGCAGGAATGGCAGGGATAGGAGGTACCACACACACCTTGCCCCTTAGGCCTCTGTCCCTGGGCTGTGAAAAAAAAGGGGGGGTGCCATCTGGCACGCAGGGTGCCGGGAGCGGTCAGTGACGTGGGGACTAAAGTCCCAGCTCCGGGGCCAGAGCCCCCAGAGATCTGGTCAGTGTGGAGGCTCAACCCCTTCCCGGCTGGGTGGACTTCTCCCTGCTACTCTTCTGCCTGGCCCAGGGGCCTAGAATGCCTGAGGCGCTGGAGGAGTGGAGGGAGGGAGGGAGGGAGGGAGGGAGGGGCGCCCCTCCTGGAGGGCCCGAGGAAGTGAAAGGGGAACGTAAAAGGGGGAAGGAGGTGTTGGAAAGTGCAGGCGGGTGGGGCCCGCTGACTCAGAGGCCAGGCTCACTCACCTCAGGGCTAAGCCTGGCCTCCCCAGTCCCTGAGAGTCCCTGAGGGCCTGCTCTGACCAGAGCCGGGCCTGCGTCACCACCCAGAAATCTCACCTCGCCCCTGCCAGCTCAGCCGGAATCTCCCCATTTCTCAGACTCACAAACTGAGACCAGCGACCCACGGGACTTGGTCTTGCAGTTAATAGCACACCGTGACGGGACGGCCATGCCGCCAGTGGGCAGTGACAGAGCCGGGCTCCGTGGCGGGCTCAGCCTCCCTGCCTGGCCGTGGGGCACACACACGGGGCTCTACGCGGGGCACTCCTCAGCTGGCGCCGCTCCTCCAGCCGCGGGGCCTGGGGCCTGTCCAAGTGGAAACCCGATCGGCCATGGCCACGTAGCTGCGTCACCAGGCCCTGCCCAGCCAGAAATCTCCGCTGCTGCTGGGCTGGCCAGCAACCTGAGCCCGCTCTGTGGCTGGCCTTCCGGATGTCTCCCCGTGCCTGGCCCTGTGCCAGCTACTGGGGACACCGGGGGACCTCCTGGCCTGCCCTGTCCGCTGGGGACATGGTCCTGACTGGATGAGGTTGGTCCTGGGCTAGCCCAGAGAAGGGACAGAAGTCGTGGGCTTCGGCTTGATGGATCAGGCAGAGAAGGGGTTTCCCCAGCAGACTGGCCTCTGTTGGGGGCCAGTGGCCACAGCCAGGGCTCTCCTTCCCCTCATTTCCAGGGTCCCCAGGGAATCATCTTGGCTATCTAATGACTTCACCTGGGTGGCTGAGACCCCTAGCATCCTTGATGACAGTGTGTGTGGGGGTGGCACCCAGGTGTGCTCACAGCTGTGACCCAGGATATGTAGTGAGGAAGTTGCAGGGTCCGTCCAGGCCCAGGTAAGACTGAGGGATAAGCCCGCTGCGCCCAGGGCTGGAAGGCCACATGCTGGGCCCTCCTAGTGAGGCCAGGGTGGAGAGAGCCCCAGAGCAGGTGGGGTACCCCAGGAAGGAACGTAGCATCCTTCCCCCCTCCATGAGGCCCCACAGAATAGTCAGCTCAGTACAGTGTCTTTTGGGGACCCCAGTCTTTCCTTCTTCGAACCACACTGAGGTCCGTGCTAAGATTCTGTCACTCACACATTGGATGTCCTTGGAAGGTGACTCAGCATCTCTGAGTCCGCTGGGGTCTGTAAGACCATGTGTGGATGGCACTGTCTGGGTGGGCCTTTCAGCAGCTTGTCACAGACCCCCTCAAAGCTGGCCACCACCCACCTCCTTAACAAAAGAGAAACCAAGGCCCAGAGATGGGCAAGGCTTGCCCAGAGCCACACAGCCCGTGTAGCAAGCCAGAGCCCAGGCCTGGAAGGCTGGAGGTTTGCACTTTGTGCGCCGCTGGGAGGGCCAAGTGGATCTGTCTGGAAGGATGCAGGACTCTGCTCCCCGCGGCCAAAGGGATGACAGCTCTACGGCAACCTGAGCAGGCCCTAGCTGCGTGGACAGCTCCCGAGGCCAGGTGGGGCCTGTCCCCCCGGGATGGAGGCTGCATGCTCTAGCCTGGCCCTCCCCACCTGGCCAAACCCAGTCCTGCCCACAGCCTCATTCCTCGTTCCTCTCAGATCACATGGACTTCAGGTCCCTCAAAGGGTCCGGCTCAGGAGGGAGTGGGGCCCTCCCCTTGCTGCCCCCTACTTGCCCTGAGGCCCCCTTTCTGCAGGCTAGTGCATCGTGGTGCGCAGCACCCAGCGGGCAGCCAGACTGCGGAAGCAGATGGAAAGTTCTAAGTGTCCAGCTCCGTCATCTCCCCCGTTGGGGACATGGCTAAGCCCGTTGTGTGTCGGTGGCCTTGGACAAGTTGCTCACCTACAGAGTTGCAGAGCCATAGGGAGAGAACAGGAGAATGAACGGGAACGCTGGGCCTGCCCAGAGCAAGGACAGGGTGGCCACGTGCTGGTGACCTTGGGCCAGGCACACAGTGTCCCTGCAGCAGGAAGGCTACAACACCTCTTCTTCATTCCAGGCTTGCAGGGGCCAGGAGGGGAGGGGCTCGCCAGCCTTGCAGGCAGCTCTGGGTTGGTTCCCCGCTGGGCCAGCTCCAGGAGGCGGAGGAGCGGAGTGCTGGGAAAAGCCCCTTCTGCCTGCCACCCCCTCCCCAGCATGTGTGTAACGGGTGTGAGCTCACAAGACAAATCAATGCCTCTCACTGGTCCCCATGCTTGTCACACACAGAGCAGGGCCCTTCAGGGGTGGGTGGTGGGAAGGAGAGAGCCAGTGATGTCTGCCTTCTCCCTCAGGTCTTTCTGGATTGTTTTTCCACCAGAGAATACCGGCATGAAATTTGGGCAAGGAGGGGTAAGGAAAAGGGGAGGGGGGGTGAGCAAAAGACTTGAAACAAGAGGCTACCCAAATCTCCAAATCACCGATAAAGATAAAAAAGATGCTCAGGGCGGCTGGGTGGCTCAGTCGGTTAAGCATCCAACTCTTGGTTTCGGCTCAGGTCATGATCTCGGGGCCATGAGTTCGAGCCCCGCATTGGGCTCCACACTGGGCTTAAAAAAAAAAAAGATGCTCAACATCATGGGTCAATGGGAAATGCAAATTAAAACCTCTCTGATCACAGCCTCAGCCCCCCAGTGGCATACCAGGTGTTGCTGGGGACAAGCGGTTGCTTGAAGCTTGCAGCTCATGGGGCTAGCATGTCCACAACCACCTGGAAACTGTTCATAATGCCCTGAAAATATGACCCAGCCATTCCCCTCCTAGGTATTTATCCAAGAAAAATGAGTCCATGTGTCCACCAGAAGACATGAGCAGAAATGTTCTTGCATATTCACATATAATATACAGTCACGTAATGTATATTTATTAACACCCCGAATGCACACGAGCAATAGAACAGATAAACAAGGTGTGGCGCATTCGTGCACGGGGATAAACCACCCGGCGTGCTCCGCAACGGGAGTCTCAAGAACACCGTGTCGAATGCAAGAAGCCAGACACAGGAGTAGATGCCGTGTGATTCAGCGTTCACGGAGTTTACGAACAAGGGCGGGAGTCTGTGCTGGAGTCAGGATGGTGGCTGCCCTTTGGGGAGTAGTGACTGAAAAGGGCATGAAGGAGCCTCTGGGAGTTGAAAATGTCTCTTGGTCTGGGAGCTAGGCGTAAGTATTCGGTCTGGGGCAATTCATGCAGCGGCACACTAAGGATGTGTGCACTTTCCCAAGAGTGTAGCTAGTTTGGGAATGTGGCCCACCTCCCCCGGCCTCATCTCACACGCCAGACAAGCTGGCCTCTTGTCCTCAGAGCACCAAACTCCTGCCTGCCTCAGGGCCTTTGAACTGGCCATTCTGGCTGTCTATAATGGACCCTGCTCCCCAGGCACATCCTTTACATTCTGCTTATCCTTTAAGGCTCAGTGTAAATGTCATCTCTTCCAGGAAGTCCTCCCTGATCCATAGGCAAGGGCAGGGCTCTTACACCTCCTGCGTTTCTTTGTCATGCTCATCATAGCTGATAATTAAGTGTATCTGGGTGATTACAGGTTTGCTTTTTCCCCCATGCTCCCTCCATAGGCAGAGACCATATCTGTTTCGGTCACTGCAAGATCCCCAGCTCATGTGTATGGTTAGTGAAGTTTTCAGCTTCCATCTGCAGATGGAAGGAAGGAAGGAAGGAAGGAAGGAAGGAAGGAAGGAAGGAAGGATCAAACCAGTTCTCTACAGAAGGGACAGAGGTGGCAAGAATGGATGTGTTGTCTCTTGAGGGTGTGAGCATCTTGTCCCAGGAGGGTGTGGTGTCCCCCGGACTGCCAAAGCTGATGAGGAATAGGCCTAGGGAGGAAGGGGCTGGCCACCCGAGGGCTCACACCTTCCAGAGGATGTTGGCAGGAGGGGAGTAGGGGTGTCACTGGAAGTCCTCAGGTCTCTGGGCTGTAGCTGACTCACCCAGCCTCTGATAACACTCACAGGTCAGACTCCAGCCTTGTGCTCCAGAGGTCCCCAGGGGAGACACCTGATATCCTGACTCTACGAGGGGCTGACCAGGAGGAGGGGCAATCCAAGCTGAGGGTCTGGCAAGGCTTTCCAGTGGAGGGGTCTTTTTTGGCTGGGCTTTGAAGTTTGAATAGGAGACAAGTGAGGGAGGTCTTGATAGAAGGGTACGTTGGGAGAGCTGAAGACATCTGATGTGGCCTGGGCGCTTTGGAAAGTGAGTCCATAGAAGCCTCAGTGGGGAGACTTGGGCTCAACACCATTTCCATTCTAGACAACACCCAGTCGAGTACCAGGAGGCCCCCAGCTGAGAAAGAGCCCAACTGAGCGGATGGGGTTGGGGGAGCGCACGCGGCATGCCTGCCTCTCTCTGCCCTGTCCCTCCCCCTCCAGCCGGTCAGAGGCCCCTTCCTCACCTCGCCAGCCTCAGCCCTGGCCCAGAGAAGCTCAGCCTGCTGCCGAAGCACACAGCAAAACGCAGCGTTGGGACTCCGCTGCCGCCCAGAAGGCCCGGGGCAGGTGCCTTCACAGAGAAGTAGCCTAGACTCGGGAGCCGGGACTTTGTCCTGCAAGGGTGATGGGGGCTATAGAGGGTGTAGGCGCAGGAGAGGGGCAGGGCCAAGTGTGATGCTTCAGCAGAAAGTTCCACGTAAAGAAAGGGCCCAGGAGGGCTCCAACACAAACTCTGTAGCCTCAGATTCCAGATTTCTCTCTGCGCCCGGCTGAGTAGACACTGGGACTAGAAATACTAGGGTTATAAGAACAATTACGATAATAGCAATGACAGTGACAACCTGTTTGTTCACTTTTCTGATGCCCTACATTTTGCTTTTGTCCCCATGGCAACCCCAAGAGGTGGGCAGGCCGGCTTTCATTATAGTGTTATTGTTGTTGTTTTAAAGATTTATTTATTTGAGTGGGAGAGGGGCAGAGGGAGAGAGAGAATCTCAAGCAGACTCTGTGCTCGATCTCATGACCCTGAGATTACTACCTGAGCCAAAACCAAGAGTCGGACGCCTAACCGACTGAGCCACCCAGGCACCCCTCCTTACAGCTGTTGGTTTCAAAACCCACAGTCGAGGTTGGGGACCTGCCTGCCGTAGGCACAGCCCCCTCCCTTTGGCACAGGGCCTTGCTCACCTGGATGAGGTGATCACCTGGGTGAGGTGAGGTGGTGAGCCCCTAGCTGCGGCCGACTGTTCCTTCCCATCCAGATGCTCTTCACCAGCCCCCGGGAGCCAGGCCCTGTCCTGCTCACTCCTGTCCACTGCTCCAGGAGGAAGGGGCCTTGGTGGTCGCCCAAATCCAGGTGAGGCCCAGAGGAGTGAGGGGACATGCCCAAGGTCACACCCAGGAGGGAAGGATGGTGAGCGGGGTCATGGCTGCCTTCTCCATGATCCTGGGCAAATCACTTTACCTGGAAGGACCTTGATCTCACTTTTTTTTTTTTTTTAAGATTTTATTTATTTATTTGACAGAGAGAGACACAGCGAGAGAGGGAACACAAGCAGGGGGAGTGGGAGAGGGAGAAGCAGGCCTCCCGCAGAGCAGAGAGCCCGATGTGGGGCTCGATCCCAGGACGCCGGGATCACGACCCGAGCCAAAGGCAGACGCCCAATGACTGAGCCACCCAGGCGCCCCGATCTCACTTTTAAAATAGGGGTGAGGGGCGCCTGGATAGCTCAGTCGTTAAGCGTCTGCCTTCGGCTCAGGTTATGATCTCAGGGTCCTGGGATCGAGTCCCTCATCGGGCTCCCTGCTCAGCAGAGAATCTGCTTCTCCCTCTCCCTTTACCCCTCTCCCCTGTCATGTGCACTCGTGCTCTCTCTGTCTCTCAAATAGATGAATAAAATCTTTAAAATAAAATAAAATACAATTGACCTACTCTAAAAAAAATAAAAAATAAAATAAAATAAGGGTGAAAATTTCACGGGGCTGCCAAAGAATGGAGCCAAAGTGTGTGTTGAGGGGTCAGAAAAGTGCCACGTGGGGCCTGGCTGGCTCAGGTGGTAGAGAATGGGACTCTTGATCTCAGAGTTGTGAGTTCAAGCCCCACACTGGGTGCAGAGATTACAAAAATTAAAAAAAAAACAAAAAAACCTTTAAAAGAAAAGTGCCCCATGGAGGTGCCGGGCTGGAAAACGTTCATTTATGTTCCCAGGGAAGAACTGGGGGCAAGTGGCCTCTCTATGACACCTGCCCACGGTCTGCTCTGGGGAAGGAGCAGGAGGCTATAGGGAGGAGGAGAAGGGTGTCCACGGATCAGCTGATGGATTGAGCTTCCTGGCCTTGCCTCTTGCCTACTCCCAGGGGCCGCCTGAGCAAAGGGCAGAGGGCAAAGGGCAAAGGCTTGTGCCTGGCCTCTCCCTGGCCTCCTGGGGCCACTTAGAGACGTTATCTAGGCTCAATCCTGACAGCTGCCTTTCCCAGAGGGCGTGCTGGGTGTGGCACGGGTCTTCCAGGTCAGCATCTGTAAGCAGCCCCCTCACCTGCCCCCACCCTCTGCCCGAACCATCACCCTAGGCCTGGGGGCCAGGGGCAGGTACCTGTTCTAGAGAAAACTCAGGCCTAGGGATCTTTAGCAGCACCCACACTTGGGAAGGGCTGAGCCAGGACTCATGGCCAGGTCTGGCAGGCCCCCAGAGGCGGGAGTGACCGTGCAGCGGTCTGAGCCTTGCAGAGAAGCTGGACCAGAGTCCTCAGGCCCCAGAGCTGCCCTGCCATCTGACACTCAGCTCCTTAGGCCTTGGCAACTCTCTTCGAGGCCTGGGAATTTCTGGGGGACTCAGGAGAATCACAGTCTGTCACAGGCCACTCGTGGGGACCCCTTTGGGTATACCTGGGCCGGTGTTCCCAGTGTCCAGGGTCCTATGGTGGGGGTTCACATGGCCCAGGGCTGAAAAGCAGAACCTTTGCAGCACGCTGGGCCATGCCCTGCCCTCTCTGGGCCTCAGTGTGCTCATCCCCATTATGGAGCCTAGTGGCCTCAGACGGGCATTCCAGGGCCCCAGGGGGACTCGGGACCACCGGATGAGGTGGAATACTGAGTTCTCAGAATCCCACGGCACATCAACGCTGTCCTGCCAAGTGGCCAGGGCTGGAGGAGGTGACCGCTGAGGGTAGAAGAGGATTTTCTCTGCTCAGAATCTGGGTCCAGACAGTGGACTGCAAGACAGAGGCCCAGACACTCCCAGGTTGGGGGAGGGAGCCGGGAAGGGTCTAGATCTAAGCAAATCAGAGGGTGGAGGGCCCATCTGGATACCCCATGTAGGTAACTGCCTGCCCCCATCCCCTCCCCCCCCCCGCCCCGCCCCCAGGTGAGCGTGGTCTGACCCCATTCCCCAGACAAGCCTTCCAGCCTGGGGCGGTAGAGCCCAAGGCCGGCCGGCTCAGCCTCGGGGGTCCGGGCGCCGCCTCTGCCCAGGGCTCGGGGCGCTGAGCGGTGGGGTGGGGTGGGGTGCTATTATCTGGCGCTACCAGGCCCGCGCGGCTCAGGCTTACGTGGCCGCGGCTCTGCGCCTCCCCAGTCCCAGGACCGAGTCTCGGCCGGCAGATAAGCCCGGCGCTCCCAGAGCGCGTCCAGCACCGGCCGGGCCGGGCCGGAGCTCCCCGCGGGGCCCCCTTCCCGCCTCCCCCCTCCCCGGCCGGCCCGGCCCACTTGGCCCAACTTCCTCTCCATAAAAGGCGAGGTTTGGGAGCGCCCGGGGAGGGGGCGTTGGGCTCACACGCCCGGCCGCGGAGCTATGCCTGGGCCGCCCCCCCCCAAGTCCTCCTGCCCCCAGGGAGCCGTCGGCGGCCGGGGCGGGGGGGGGGGGCGTCCCGGATCGGGGAGGTTCTATAAATCCCCGCTCCCCTGCCCCGGGCGTCCCCCAGACCACCATCCCGACCGCGCTGCCCTCCTCCGGACCCGTCCGAGGCCGTGCACTTTGTCCCCACTTTGTGTTTGAACAGTCTGAGGCCCACAGCCAAGCGGGTCGGGGAGCGCCGGGCTGGGCATCTGGGAACATCAGGAACCACCAGCGTGTCCGAGGGTCACACCTTAACTCAGCTCCGCGAGTACGCTTACCAATCATACTTCGTGGGGACTGTCGAGTGCATTTTAATACCTCTAGAGATTGGGCACTCCCTCCCAGGCATACTTGTCACTTGGCTAGCGTGTGACTTTGGGGCGCCCAGCCTCAGTTTCCCCATCTGCTAACCCGGGGAGAGGCTTTCCCTCTCCGGAGTTTGTGCAAATGTCAAGTACAGCACCCAGCCGGCCCGGCGCGGGGTTAGAGCCGGAACCCACTGGGGGCTGGGGGCGCGGGTGCTTCCCGCCCGCACCCCCCTGGCCCCTCCGCGGGGAGCCCGCAGGGCTGCGTTGAGGCTGAGAGGCAGTGGATGCCGAGACAAACAGTGGGTGCTCAATAAATGCAGCGCAGCTCCCCCCCCCCAGGGTGAGTCATCCCGGTCCTGGCCCTGGGCCGGGGAGCAGCGCCCTCGGGTGTCATCTGGCTCCACCCCGCCGTGCGATGTGACCTGGGCAGGGCTCCGCCCCTCTCCCGGCCTCAGTTTCCCGCCGCCTAAGTTCAGGGGAGGGCTGGGCCAGGCCAGCTGGGGGGCGCGGGCGGCCCCCGCGCGGCTCCCCCTCCCAGGCGCGGCCCGCGGTCCCCGCCGGGCCCGGCCACGTCCGCTGCCCACGGGGCCGCCATAAAAGGCAAGCGGCCGCAGGTCGCGCAGCCAAACTTAGTCATCCGGCCCGCGGGCCGCCGGGCTGCGCGCGGCAGCTTCCTCCCCGAACTTCCCGTTTTCCGAGGGGCCCGGGGAGGGGGCCCGAGGTGCGGCCTGGGCCTTTCGAAACGCCTCGGCTCAGCGGCTGGGGGCTTGGCCAGGGGGCGTCCCCGGCTGGCGCTTTCATCCCGGAGCTGCGGGTCGGCGCGGCGCCTCCGGGAGACGCCGGCGAGGGAGGCCCGGGCTGCAGCCCAGATAAATCTCAGCCAGGGGCCATCAGTGCAGTGTGAGAGCCTCCGGGCGAAACCACCCTGCCGGCGTCCCCGGAGCAGGGATCGGTCACGGGTATGGGACGGAATGCAGCGCAAAGGAAGGACGAGCTCGCCGTGCTACAGTGGCGGGCGGTGCGTGAACCCCAGGGGCACCCCTCGAGCTGTCTGCTTCCGGCTCCATGTACAGGCAAAGCTAACTCGACGTGAGGGCAGTCAGGATGGTGGCTGTCCAAAGGTGGGGGCAGGTCCTGAGTGGCTGGGAGGCAGGGACAGAAGCCTTCCTGGGATGGACGTGCTCCCTGAGCTATCCAGGGTGGTGGCCCTATGGCTGCACAGTCAAGTTGGTGACCTGGACTATGGGGAAACTATACCCCAATCCAGAATTGTTAAAAAAGAAAAAAAAAAAGGAATGCACACACAGGACACTCCCATACATTGTTTAGGGTTGTCCACAAAGGTACACAGGCCATAGGAACATGGGAGGGAGTCACTGTTACAGCTTCAGGGTAGAGGTGGGAGGGGGCGCAGGGAGACCCATGGAAAGGTGAGTGTCCACTGATTCTGATCTCCTATATTTCTTTCAGAAAACAAAGCTGAAGGAAACACGGAAAGATGATGACCAGGTCTGGGAGTACGTTGTCGTCCTCTCTGTCCTTTTCCGTGTATTTGAAATACTGCACGAACTTTTCACAATGGAAGGGGGAAAAAAGCACAATGGCGTGGAATCGGACATCGTGGTCAGCCTCTTTGACCCTCAGTTACTTCTTCT
Organism: Halichoerus grypus; assembly: GCF_964656455.1. Taxonomy (NCBI): domain Eukaryota; kingdom Metazoa; phylum Chordata; class Mammalia; order Carnivora; family Phocidae; genus Halichoerus; species Halichoerus grypus. Next base: position 4,073,689 of record NC_135717.1, read on the forward strand.
GTACAATGGGGCAATCAATAATCCCTTTGGGGAAAGTTTATTGAGAATTATATGCAGTGATGTATGCAAAGTGCTGAGTATGAGCCCGAGGTATATCGTAGGTGCTCCACAAAGGGGTCTGTATGGGGCTTCCCCTTTTCCTTAGCCCCCCCCCCGGAAGAAGGGAGGACTTGCTAGGGTGGGGGGCCAGGGTGGGAAGGTCTTTAGCCCACAGCTCCATTAGGCCAATGGCCTAGCCTGGCCTGGCTGGGAAGGCTTGTGTTTCTGACAAATGGGGCCAGCCAACCCCATGCCCTGCCTGTCCCGTCCTGTCCTGACTGTCCTGTCCCCAAGGCCAGGGTCACTCTAGGTGAGGCTCAGGGCCAGCGTCCCAGCAGGACACAGGCCGGCAGGTCATCTGGCCTTGGATTCCAGGTGGCCGGATCTTCAGGAAGCCTCTGTGGGTGGCAAGGACACACAGGGGTGGTGGGTGCCAGCCAGTCGGTCAACCCTGTTGGGGACACAGAGCCCAGAGAGCCCCAGAGGGCTGTGGGCAACCCAGGCCAGCAGGAAGGAAGGGAGGAGGGTGTAGGGAGGAAGGGAGGAGGGGTTAAGAAAGGGCATCTGGGAAGGGAGAGGGAAGAGAAAAGAGAAAGCAAAAGGACAGTAGCCTGCTTTTCCTCCCACTACATTTGAACTCCCATACGTGGGCACTGCATCTGGGCTCTCTGGTGAAAGCCTCCCATGACCCTCCTGGGGGATGGAGATCCCCAAAGGCAGCAAGGTTACATGACTAGGCCAAGGTGACCCCGCTGAGAAGGGCAGGGTCTGACGGGAGTGTGAGCAAGAGAGACTGACAGGGAGAGAGATTGTGTGGCCAGGGGACAACAGAGCCCTTGGTGGAGGGTTTGAAGCAGCTCAAGTGAAGGGGAGGCCTAGGAGTGAGGAAGGGGGGCGCTGACAGGGGCTCGGGGCAGGACTGAGGCAGGACGGGCTGGAAGACACACCTCTTGGGTGCCCTCTAGCGGGGACATTCTCCTCCCGGGCTAGGCGGCTCTGTGTGTCCAAGAGTCAGGGAGTGACGGGATTCTCCCCATGCGACCCAGCCCACCATAGGTATCCCCCCCATAGCACCTCATTTTCAACCCTCCCTCACCTCCTCAGGCTCTGCCTCACCCCAGGCCTTGCTGGACAAGAGGAGGCCGTGGGAAAGCATCAAGCAAGAGGAGCGTCCTTAGCAGCCCCAGGACCCAGCCATCACCCACCCACCAAGAGGTCTGGCTGCAGTCTCCCAGAGACCCTACTGGGGGAGACATTTCTCTCCTCCTTTTTTAGAGGAGAAATCTGAGGCCTAGAGGGCACACAGGCACCCCCTCTCTCATGCACACGATTGCACTGAGGGCCTGGGCACTCTGAGTCTGAACATCTGGGTGAATGCACTTGGAGCTCAGAGTCCGGGCGCTACAGCTTCTGGGGCTGGTTGAGGAATCTAACCTTCCCTGCTGAAGACCCCGTAACCCCCTCGTCTCTTGCAGACTCCCCCACCACCACCTTAGAATGAAGATCAGATTTCAGCCTGCCCCAGGCGCTCCAAAGTCAAGGTTGACCCTGGAGAAAATAGCTTATACTCCAAATGAAAGACAAATGTTGCTAATTTCCTTTTTTTTTTTTTTTAAGATTTTATTTATTTATTTGTCAGAGAGAGAGAGAACAAGCAGGGGGAGCAGCAGAGGGAGAAGCAGGCTCCCCGCTGAGCAAGGAGCAGGACGTGAGGCTTGATCCCAGCACCCTGGGATCGTGACCTGAGCCTGAGGCGGACCTTAACCGACTGAGGGGCCCAGCAGGTGTCCCCAGATGTTGCTAATTTCCATCAATAGGAAGGTAGGGGCTCTGGGTGGAGAAGGGCTCTGGGGTGTGAGGCCCAATAGGGTGGACTACGACACAGCATGGGGGGGGCTGGGTTTATGGGTATGAACGGCGGCCCAGAGAGTCAGAGTGTAAGGGGTCAGCTGGTGCGGCTGGAAGGGCCTCCAACAGTTTGCCAGGCTTGTAGACTGAAGTTTCAACCAACCCATCCGTGGCCTATACTCAGTGAGGCAGACAGGCCAGAACTTTCCCGGGATAAGTGGGAGGAAGAGGCCCACGGGAGCGACTTATGGGTAACCTGCACACCTTTGGAGGGGCAGTGTCCTCATCCCTGTGCAGGTACCCTCTGTGGGCGGGCAGCAGGGGGTGGTATTCCACTGGCATGGCCTCCTGATCTCAGGGGGCTGATGGAACCCCGAATGGCAGAGGCTGAGCGGAGACTCTTAAGCATCAGAGGCCAGGTGGGACACAGAGATGACACAGAGATGGAGCTATTCCTGCAAAGTACCGATCTGCAGGAGTTTTTGATGGAGCCTGATCACGGTGTTCTTAGGACTGAAGTAGCTGGGCTCCCCTACAGCATCGCTTGGACGATATAATGGGAAAACGCGAGATCTGGTGGACAGAGACCCGACCGGAGCCCCCACAGTCTAGAATTTCTAGGCTTGAGAGATGTTATTTAGTGCATGAATAAAGAAACGCATGTACTGGTTACCGGGCCACACATTTGTACTTTCAACTTGCTGACAGCTGTAATCACAAAGTTTCCTTTGTAATTCTATGCATTTTATTTTATGAATTTAAAAGCATCACTCCAGGGGCGCCTGGGGGGCAGGGCACAGTCAGTTAAGCCTCTGACTCTTGGTTTTGGCTCAGGTCGTGATCTCAGGGTCCTGGAGTGGAGTCGGGCTCCATGCTCAGCGGGGAATCTGCTTGAGACTCTCTCTCCCTCTGCCCCTCCCACTTGTGCTCTCACTCTCTCTAAAATAAATAAATAAATCATTAAAAAAAAAAGTGCATCATTCTGACCAAGTGTCTGTCCATGATGAATGGATAAACAACAGGTACATGCAACGAGATATAATTCCACCTTTTTTTTTTAAATTTTATTTACGTATTTGACAGAGAGAGGCAGAGAGCACAGCAAGGGGTGTGGCAGGCAGAGGGAGAGGGAGGGCAGACTCCCCGCTGAGCAGGGAGCCCAATGCGGGGCTCGATCCCAGGACCCCAGGATCATGACCTGAGCCGAAGGCAGACGCTTAACCAACCGAGCCACCCAGGCGCCCCATAACTCCACTTTTAAAGGGAAGGGGATTGTGACAAGTGCTAGGACATGGATGGGCCTTGAGGACATGATGCTGAATGAGTAAGCCAGCCACTAAAGGAAAAATACTGTACGAATTGCGCTGGCATGCCGTATCTCAAGTTACTCGGAAACAGAAAGTACAAGGGTGATTACCAGGGGGGTTAGGGGAAAGGAGAATTTAAAGGATACAGAGTTTCAGATTTGCAAAAAGAGAACGTTCTGGAGTGCTGTTTCACAACAGGGTGAATACTTACGACTAAACTCCCCAGTTAAAATTGTTTAAGATGGGACATGTTATGTTATTTTACCATAGTTTTAAAAAGGCAGGATGCAATAAAAACACAACTTAAAGGCTTCAACATTTTTGAAAAAGCATGATTCTGAGAAGGGGTCCCTAAGCCACCCTTAGGTGCTAAAGGCGACCGCAAGATCCCCGGCACCCGAAAGGTTAAGAGCCCCGGCGCCTCCTATTGGCCGAACCTAGCAGGAATTCCGGGGGCGACCAGGGATTCTGGGAATCGTAGTTTGCAGCCCCCAGCCGGAGCCTCGCAGTGAAGGGTGGGCTTGGAGCCCGGAGACAATGGCTGCGAGACCGGCATCGGGGCTGGCGGGGAATTCGCGGGATGCGAGCTCAGCGCGCCCGTGCCCACGCTGCAAAGGGGCAGCCTCGTACACGGTCACGGTCACGCAGACCGGGCGCACACACCTGTCCACTTGCACCTCGCGCGGCACGTGGCGCCCCGGTTTGCAGTTTGCATCTTTTCCGATCTAACTGCCCACCCGAGCATCTGCGGGTCAGGCGGGCAGCTGCCCCCTTGCTCTTCTCTGACACATTCCCGCGGGAGCAGATGCCTTGGCAGTGACCGTGGGAAGGATGTGCAGGCTACAGGTGCCCGGGGAGGAGCGTGCCAGTCAGAGGGCACAAGCTAGTGCAAAGGCCCTGAGGCAGGAGCCTGCGTGGCCACTAGGGTGGATGGGGGAGAACGGCAGGGGACGAGGTAGGGTTGGCCTCGTTGGCAACGATGAGGCCTTTAGACAAGACACCGGCCGGGTCTTCCAGCTGCGCGCAGGACCGCTGCCTAGGGAATCGAGTGACACTGTTCCCTCTGGGGCTGCCGCTGAAGCCTCGAAGTGACTCAGCGGAATTCCCGGGAGCTGGGGGCGGCTGGGAGGGATGCTCCAAAGGGGCTGGGGAGGGGCGTTGCCCGCGCAGAGGCCCCACCCCCAAGCTCCCGCGGGCCGCGGAGCACAACCGCTCCGGAGTTCTCCGCCCACCGGCTCCGGGCTGCCTCCGGCCCCATCCCCGGGCGGGGTTGGTGGTGGGATGTGTCCTGAGGATTTAGGGAAGAAGTAGGGAGCTGGAAACCCGACCTGGGGAGGGGGCAGGAGGACGGGCATTTCTCCCACCCTCCTGGCACCTCCATCCCTGAGCTTGGCCTCGGCTGTCGGTGGGGCCGACTGGAAGGAACTGGCGTGGGGTGGGGGCTGGCTGTTTCTAGTTCCGGGACCCAGGCCTTTGGAAGGGGTCTGGGTGGACCGAGGTGGCCCGGTCTGAACTCCCTGCTGACTCAGCCGGGTCAGGCTCTCTCGGGGACTAACTCCCTTCCTCTAAATAAAGGGAATTGTTCAATAAACAGACCTTAAAGGATGATCATAAATTCCCCGGTGGCACACTGGGCGTGCGTGTGTGCGCGCGTGTGCACGCGCGCGCGCACTTGCAACGTCCCCATATCCACCCGGGCTGGGGCAGGCTTGAGTGGACCAGGGCAGCGGCACCAATATTCTAAGAACCGAACCTCTGTTTTCCAATGAATAAAATGGGTATGAGGACCCCAAGAATGAGGCTTGCTGGAGTTAGCGGCAAGCTGCGCGCTGCCCACCTAATTCACCGCAAGAGCCACCCTGGTCCTTGCACCCAGGGGCAGCTCGACTGGGAATGCGAATAACTGTCTGCATGGCCCAGCTCCAACGTGCCTCCGTGGGGAAGCTGTCCACGACTACCAAGACAAAAGACACAGCTTGCTTCCTCCTAGGCGCGGGAGAGGAGGGGACCCCACCCAAGACTCCGCAGCGCTCAGGGACCCAGCGCCATCTCTACCTCCGGATGGGGCTGCGGGGCTCCTGACGGCCACCAGGTGGCGCTAGAGACGCGCCTGCTTCGCCAAGCTGGGCGGGGCTGGACCCGTCCTGGAGTAGGGGCCTCTCCGGAAGCCTTTGCCTCAAACCTATTTAGAAGCCCTTTACACACAAAAAAGAAAAAAAAAATACTGCGTTCAAAAAACGCATAATGAGTCAATATAGGTTTAATAACCGCCAGTCATTATATATTTATGTGGTCAAATTACAACTGAACTAGCCTTATCTGTCCTAGCCTGAGGCCCAGGGACCCCAGCATCCCTCCGAGTTGCGGGTCCAGAGCAGGGGCCTGAGGACCATGTCCTGGCTGGGTTAGAGGACAGAGAACTGGATGGGGTGCTTCTCAGAGCAGGGAGGGTTAAGCCAGGCTTTAAAAGTGGGTAGAATTTGGAGGGGAGGGGAGAGGGCATTCTAGACTGGGAAGTAGAACTGGTCCCAACAAGTGAAGTCGGTCACTCAGGTGGGTAAGAGGGTGGCGTTTGGCAGGTGTGTGGGGCTGTGATTGCCCAGGTGGCACTGCCCAGCTTGGGACTGGCCATGCTTTGTCCCAGTGTGGTTTCAGGGACACTGACAAATATGGAGGCCACCACGGGCTGTGCTGGGCCCTTGAGGATACAATGGACCTGCCTGTTTTCTCTCAAATAACACCATCCATAGCTCCCCATGGCCCCTGAGACGAAACTGGGGGCCTCAGCCTGAACCTGCCAGCTAATGGCAGCTGGACCTCCAAGTTCCATGGGTCAGAATGGGCTGGGCGGTGACTCTGACCTGGGAGCAGTAGGTGGGGGGGGGGGGGATATCCAGAGAGACCCAGGTCTTTTTTTTTTTTTTAAGATTTTATTTATTTATTTGACAGAGAGAGACACAGTGAGAGAGGGAACACAAGCAGGGGGAGTGGGAGAGGGAGAAGCAGGCTTCCTGCTGAGCAGGGAGCCCGATGCGGGCCTCGATCCCAGGACCCTGGGATCATGACCTGAGCCGAAGGCAGACGCTTAACGCCTGAGCCACCCAGGTGCCCCGAGACCCAGGTCTTGATCCCCTTCCAGTCCAGACCTGATCAAGGTTGGGGAGGAAGGGCCCTGGGCTGGGAGATAGGTGTCAAAGTATCATTTCTAAAAAGCTAAAATTGGGACACCTGGCTCGTTCACTCGGTAGAGCATGGGACTCTTGATCTTGGGGTTGCGAGTATGAGCCCCATGTTGGCAGTGTAGATTACATTAAAAAAAATCTTAAAAAAGAAAAAGCTAAAATCATGACTCTCATACAGTTAGACAAGGAGCATTTGTCAAAGATGTAATTCAACTCATTAATTAATGAGGTAGCACCAAGACGGTCAACTGATGCAAAGAGCATTTGAGGAACTATATTTTTCCCTCTTTCCCACCCTCCTGAGAAATTGGCATTTATATAATTAGTTTAAAAATGCTGGGATAAGGGGTGCCTGGGTGGCTCAGTGGGTTAAGCATCGTCCTTTGGCTCAGGTCATGATCCCGGGATCAAGCCGCATTAGGCTCCCTGCTCAGCGGGGAGTCTGCTTCTCCCTCTCCCTCTGCCGCTCCCTGTGCTCTTTCTCTCTCTCAAATGAATAAATAAAATCTTTATTAAAAAATGCTGGGAGGGGCACCTGGGTGGCTCAGTCGTTAAGCGTCTGCCTTCGGCTCAGGTCATGATCCCGGGGTCCTGGGATCGAGCCCCGCATTGGGCTCCCTGCTCCGTAGGAAGCCTGCTTCTCCCTCTCCTGCTCCCCCTGCTTGTGTTCCCTCTCTCGCTGTGTCTCTCTCTGTCAAATAAATAAATAAAATCTTTAAAAAAAAATAAAAAATGCTGGGATAAGATTCCTAAATTCAATAAAAAATAAAACAAAACCTGACTAATGTCCTTTGGGGCAATCAAGAGTAACCTTTGAACGACAAATAGCATATAATTTCTCTTACATGTGGAATTTAGAAAACAAACACATGAACAAACAAGAAAACAAATAGACTCCTAAATACAGAGAACAAACTGGTGATTACCAGAGGGGAGGTGGAGGGGTGCAATGGGTGAAATAGGTGAAGGGATTAAGAGATACAAACTTTCAGTTATAAATAAGTCACAGAGATGAAAAGTACAGCATAGGGGACGCCTGGGTGGCTCAGTCGGTTAAGCGTCTGCCTTCAGCTCAGGTCATGATCTCAGGGCCCTGGGATCGAGCTCCACATCGGGCTCCCCGCTCAGCAGTCTGCTTCTCCCTCTTCCTCTCCCCCCCAGCTTGTGCTCTCTCTCTCAAATAAATAAAATCTTAAAACAAAAACCAAAACAGCAACTTTTGGTGTTATCTTTTCTATCAGACACAAATCCACAGGGTAGCCTATAACTTCATCAAGTCTGAGCCCTTAAAAATAAATAGCAAGGCGAACGGAAGTTTCCTAGAGAGTTAAGTCATCTGTAGGTGCACACGTTACACAAGGCAGTCCTGCTCTGGGCCTTATTTCCAGGTTTTGGATGACTTTTCCTGACACAGGAGACGGGGGTGCTTGTCCAGGCCGTGCCACACAGCAAAGGCGGGAGACATCCTTTCTGGCCTCAGCCTCCTTAGCCAAGGGGCTTGGACCACATCTTCCCGCTCCGACAGTCTCCACCCTCCAGGACTGATTTTACCTCCAAGATGGACCCAAGATCCCCATTTCACTTCATCTCCACCCCTACTGTTGCCCTGTTCTGGTCCAACTGTCTTAGGGACCTCAGAAAGGTAGTAATTAACACTGGGTTCAGAAGCACCTGGAACAGCGACAGTCCCCAGCTCTGCCCTCAGGTACTGTGTGATTCCAGGAAAACAGCCCCTCTCTGTGCCTCTATGTTCCCAGTTGGGCAAAGGGCAAGGCGGGGGAGGGGGGGCTGCCGTTCTGCAGAGGCCCCCAGATTTGAGAATTTCGGAATCCCCTTTGCCCTTGATTCCACTAAATGCATTCAATTCAAATGAACTGAGCCAGTGGGGGAGATCTGATAAGCTCTTGGTGGTCAGGAGCTGGGAAACAAGGTCTGGTCTCTCAAGATAATGGGAGAGTCAGGCGCCTGGGGGGCTTAGTTGGTTGAGCGTCTGCCTTCTGCTCAGGTCCTGATCCCAGGGTCCTGGGACTGAGTCCTGCATAGGGTTCTCGGCTGAGCGAGGAGCCTGCTTCTCCCTCCTCTTTTTGCCCCGTCAAATAAATAAAATCTTAAAAAATAAAAAAAAAAAGATAATGGGAGAGTCAGAGACTTTTTGTGGATTCAGCAGGAAATAGTTTGGCAGTTGATTGGTAATGTCTGTTATCAGTGCAAAAGTAAAAATAGGCTGTACGTTGTGTATTTACCCATCCTGGTCTAATCAATACAGCATCCGATAGAGTCAGGATTCTGGTCCCAATTTTGCCACTGCCTTGCTGAGTAAACTGAGGAAATTAGCTCCTCTGAGCCTCAGTTTCCCTAGCTATATAATGAGAGTTAGTATCTTCCCAGGATTGATGTGAGAATGGTGTAAACATTGTCAATGAATACCTTCACGTTGCAAAAAATGGAAAACACCATTGAATCCTGCCTAGAACAATGAATTTTGGCTTCCGTAACTGTCTAGAAATAATGAGACTTCAGGTAGGGTATGATCAGGGTTCTGGCTCAATTTTTCTGTGCCTTTCTTGGCTTTGTGTTTTCCATAGGCCAGCTCTGTCTACAAGGTGGCCAAATGCCCGCTATAGGATCGGGTGGCATAACCACAGGCCACACTGACCTGGGGCAGACAGCTCGGTCCTGAGCCAGCAGGCTAAGCGACAGCCCTGAGGTTGTTCCTGATTGGGCAACTTCGGTCACATGCGCACCCCTGGAGCACTGATGGTCGTCCGGCTGGAGGGGAGGCGGGCAGGGGGGAGGGGGGAGGAGGAGGGAGGGGGGAGGGGTGGGGGAAGGCGGGCAGGGAGGAGGAACCGGGGTGTCCCCCAGGCTCAGGAGTTGACGGGAAGAGTGAAACGTGGAAAGAAAACCAGCCAAAAGGAGGGAAGGGTTGGGTGCTGGGCAGGAGCCCCGGAGAGGCGAGCACGGCGGATGGGGAAGGACTACCTGACAAGAACGTCGTCCAGGCAGGCCGAGGACTGGCCGGGGGGCCGGCCGGCGCGGGAGGCGGGGGAGCAGCGCAGCGGCAGAGGCGTGGAGGGTGCAACGGGGACTTTGGGAAGGTGCCTCCGCCCGGAGATCGGAGAAACCACGCCCTGCAGGAAGCCCGGCGGGCCCCGGGCAGGAGCCTCGACGCCCCCCTCGCCTCCCGCGGCGCTCTGGGCGGGCCCGGCCGGCAGGAAGCGGGGGCGGGGGCGGGGGCTCGCGGCAGGGGGGCCCGGAGGGCGCCGGGCCCGGGACGCGGGGGGTGACGGAAGCACCGCGGAGCAGGGGTTGCCCCCTTCCCAGCCGAGCCCACAATTTGCAGGCTTCTCCGGTCGCGGGCGGGACCCCTGCTCACTCGGATCCCCCCTGCTTGATTCCAGGCCCCCCGGCCCCCCGGGCCCCAGTGCGGCGCCCGCACCCTCTCCCCGCCCACAACCGCGCCATTGGCTTCCGAGAGCCGGGGCCTCCCCGGATTGGTCCCTCTCCGCGAGGCCACGCCCCCTCAGCCGCACAAAGCGGAGCCCCCCCTTCCCCGGCCTCCAGGCGCTCAGACACCGCCGAACCTGGGGTCCGGCTCCCGGCCCCGACCCGGCGGCGCGGCTGAGTCACGGCCTCCCCGACGTGGGGGTTGTAATAGTAGCTGCGGTCGTGGTTGTTGTGAGAACCAAATGCACGGACTCAGGCCTTGGGGTCCCCGTCAGTGTCTCCCTACCTAGACCCCGCCCCCGGGGCTCTATTAGCTCCCTGGGACTGACCCCCAAGTTACCCCCAACTCCTCCATTTCCCCTTCCTGCCCGTAGTGCTGGAGGTGGATGGTGGGTGGACATTAGTTATTTGATTATGAAGCTCTTACAGATGAGCAAACTGAGGCTCAGAGAGGGTAGGTAATCTGTCCCAAGTCACAACAGCAGTCAAGGGTAGCCCATTACTAATAATGAGGAGTGGGGAAAAAGAGGAGAAGCGTGTGGGTAGTGTAATCATCCGTGCCCCACCCTCCTCCAGTTTCTCCCCAAATACACCTGAGACCATCAGCTAAACCAGGGAGGGGTGGTCAGTCTGAGAGAAGGGTGTCCCCAGGCAAGCACCCAGTCTGCGGGTTGGGGGATGGAATTTCAATAAGAAAATTTGGCAGTGGTATTTAGAGAGCCTGGACAGAGTTTGTTCCCACCTCCCCCTCCCAGGCAAGTTTGGCCTCCTTGAGCTTTTCTTTCCTCATCTGTGAAATGGGATAATAACAGCTGTGAGGATTAGATGAGACCTACCCAGTGCCGGGCACACAGTAGAGACTAGACGTGGAGTGTCTTTGGGTACCATGAAGACCCTGTGAAGGGGCCAAAGTCCACAAAACATCCTTAGAGTACGGTGGACCTGTTCAGTGCGGGCAGGGAGAGGGAGAGAGAGAATCCACAAGCAGACTCCCCACTGAGCACAGAGCTGGACCCCGGAGATCATGACCTGAGCTGAAACCAAGAGTCAGCAGCTCAACCGACTAAGCCACGCAGGTGCCCCGTGGATGGCACTTCTGAAGCTCAGGGAGAGGGTGGGCAGGTGCGGGGGACACTGGCCAGGACTCCTGGGGGTCAAGCTTGATGCATGTGGCCTATCTCCAGGTGTGAGTCTTGTGGCCAGGGCTTCCCTTTACCTGTCCCCCAACCAGTCAGTGGCCCTGGCAGAAGCCTCCTGCTGTCCGCACCTCCCTGGCTGCTCACTGGGGCCTTTCCATTCTCCCTCCCAAACGTAGGAATCCAAACCTTCCTGCCACGGTTTCCCAAAGAGCCTCTGTGACCCAAAACGTCTTTTTTAATTTCTTTTTAAATTTTGAAGCAAGTGGGCGCCTGGGTGGCTCAATTGGTTAAGCGTCTGCCTTCGGCTCAGGTCATGATCCTGGAGTCCTGGGATCGAGTCCAGCATCGGGGCTCCCTGCTCAGCGGGGAGTCTGCTTCTCCCTCTGACCCTACCCCTCTTGTGCACTCTCTCTCTCTCTGTCAAATAAATAAATAAAATAAAATCTTTAAGAAAAATTTTGAAACAAGCACACACTCAAAGTTTTAAGTACAATACAAAATGATTTTTTTCTTTCTTGAAACAATCGGAGAATCAGTTGCCAACCTGATGCCCCCTCTCCCCTTATATTCCCAGGTTTGTTCTTCTGTGTAAGTAGTCACATTAAAGTCACCCAAGCCAGGAAGTTAATATGTTACTATGTTACTATGTAAGGACACATGACTGTCCGCTAATCCTCAGACCCCATTCAAATGTATCCCCAAAATGTCCTTTATAGCAAATAAATAAATAAATAAATAAATCCAAGCCATGTGTCTTGTCACTTTTAGCTGTCAGTCTCTTTAGTTGGCTCGCATCTGGACCCCTTCTTCAACCCATCCTTGCCTTTCATGACCTTGACACTTGAAAAGGCTACAGAGCAGTTACAGCCCAGGAGTGGTTTGGGTTTATCTGACTTTCTTGTTTTCTTTCCGACTTTGCCTCTTTGGCGGGAATATCACAGAGGTGATGCTGTGTTCTCAGCTTGTCCCCTCCTGATACTGCTCACTCCGATGATTCGATTAAAGGAGTGTCTGCCAGGTTTTCTCTAGAGAAAGCTGCTCTTCTTTTCTTGGTGAATAATCAATCTTTTGGGGATGTGCTATTTTATAAGATACTACAGTCCTTCTCAAACTTTCAATTTATGTGTGTATTTATATCTCTATAGAATCACATTTTCCTATTGTATTCAATGGGTTGTAATCCGTTATTATAATAATTTTTTTTGGATGCTAAAATTGTCTCAGATTTGGCCTATGGGCATGCCTTCTCTGTGGCACCCATGTCCTTTTGACATGTCGCACTTTTTAAAAATTTTTTTACAGCTTTATTGAGGTCTGATTGACATGCAATCAACCGCACATATTTGAAGTGTAGGATTTGACACGTTTTGACATGCATACACCTCGGAAGCCATCCACACAGTTAGGGTAACAAACATATTCATCACTCCTAACGTTTTCGATGTGCCTTTGTTTGTTTGTTTGTTTGTTTTAAGATTTTATTTATTTATTTTGACAGAGAGAGACACAGTGAGAGAGGGAACACAAGCAGGGGGAGTGGGAGAGAGAGAAGTAGGCTTCCCACAGAGCAGGGAGCCCGATGCGGGGCTCGACCCCAGGACCCTGGGACCATGACCCTGAGCCGAAGCAGACGCTTAACGACTGAGCCACCCAGGCGCCCCCCGGTGTGCCTTTGTAATCCATCCCTCCCCACCCCACCTGCGTCCTCAGGTGACTGCTGATCTGCTCTCTGTCGCTACAGATCAGGTCACGTTTTCTAAAATTTTAAAGCAATTTTATTATTATTTTTAAAGATTTTATTTATTTATTTGAGAGAGAGCACACAGGGAAAGCAGACTCCCCGCTGAGCAGGGAGCCCGATGTGGGGCTCGATCCCAGGACCCTGAGATCATGACCTGAGCCGTAGGCAGGTGCTTAACCTACTGAGCCACCCAGGCGCCCCTTATTTAACCACACACACTTTTTTGGTCTGACTTCTTTCCTCAGCCTCATTCGGTTGAGACTCCCCCACCATGTTGTGTGTATTCATAGTTTCCGTGTTTATTCCTGAGTACTATCCCTGCATCCTTTTTTTTTTAATTGAGAGAAATTCCCATCGCATAAAGTTAACCCAAAGTGCACACAACTCAGTGGTATTTAGCGCATTCCCAGTATTGTGCAGACAGCACTTCTCTCTGGTTCCAGACCATTCTCATCACCCCAAAAGGAGCCCCCACGCCTGTTATGCAGTCACTCCCCACTCCCCACTAACCCCCTGTCCCTGGAAACCGCCCATCAGCTTTCTGTCTCTGTGGATTTATTCTGGAGATGTCGTTCGAATGGAATCCTACAATAGGTGGCCTTGCGTGTGTGGCTTCTTTCACCGGGCATCATGTTCCCACGGTCCGTCCACACCGTAGCCCCGATCAGGACTTCATCCCTCTTTATGGCTGAATACTATTCCAGTGTGTGCATACACCCCATTTTGCTTGTCCTTTCCTCCTGTGATCCACCCTTGGATTGTTTCCACCTCTTGGCTGTTGTGACTATCAGCGCTGCTATGACCATCTGTGTGTGAGTTTTTGTTTGCACACCTGTTTTCAGCGCCTCCACGCGCATAGCTAGGAGTGATGTTGCTGGGTCACGTGGTCATTCTGCCGCCAGGCTGGTCTGCAATGTCTGCGCCATTTTACCTTCCCCCCAGCAGCCTAGGAGGCTGCAAGCTCCCCACGTCCTCGGCAATACTTATTTCCCTTCTTATTTTGTTACCACGGTCACCCTAGTGGGTGTGATCGTGGGTGGAGTCTCACTGTGGTTTTGATTTGCAGTTCCCGATGGCTGATGATAGGGGGCATCTTTCCATGTGCTTGCTGACCCCCTTGTACGTCTTTGGGGAATATAGGTCCTCACTGGTTTGCACACAAGATGTCCCAACCGCGATCAGATATTTCTCCCAGGGGCCCCCGGTCCCTGTTGCAGAGAATAGGGATGTAGGCACGAGGTGTGGCTGCTTCCAGGCCCTCTGGGGGATGAGCTGGGAAATGTGTGTGTGTTCATACACGTACAGCGCACTCACACACAGCAATTCCTGTGCCTATTGATCGATACTGAAGTTCCTGAGTTCACACTGATGCATCTCGGGGTTCACTGCGGTTTCCTCCTTTTCTGTGTTCATAGCTCACCTTCTCTGCCAGGGAGAACCTGGCTGCCGTTATCCTAATGTGTCTGTTTCTTTTCTCAGCCCCCAGATGCCCCCTGTCTCCGAGGCCACTGTTGCCCCACCGCCTTGCAGAGGTCCCCCCCCCCCCCCGCTCAGCCACCCTGCCTCCACTGCCCCCTCACCCCACGTGGGCTGGGACACCCCTCACCTCCCCTGCCTGGAGATGCTCTCCCCGTCCACTGAGCCCCCACTCCTGCACACCCCCCAGGGAGGCACTCTCCACCTGCCGGCCTCTGGGCCCCGACCCCTGCTCGGAGCACAGTGCCCCTGCCATGTGTGGATGCCCACCTTGCTCTGCCCCAGCTAATGGCCCCGGTGAATGGCTTTAGGACTCAGTTGTTCCAGAAGGGAAAGGAAAGGAGAAGGGGGCAAAGAGAAGAGGAAGGGGTCTCTTCTGTTTCTTGCTTTATTTTGAGAACTCATGGCACGTATGCAATTTATAACCAACACACTTCCTTTCGCTTTAACAAGATGCCCTATCCACCCCCGCCCCCCAGCACACCTGCAGGTAGAGTTGGGGGGGGGAGGGAATGTGGTTCCAGGACCAGGGCTTAGGCCGCCACTGGCCTGGAAAGGGCAGGGTGGGGAGGGGGGCGCCCGGAGGCCTCCTATCCTCTTAGCTTCCTCCCCAGACAATGGGCTGCCTTCTGCAGCAAGAGATAAGAGCCAAGTCGGGCGGACGGACAGACGGATGGACCGACAGAATCCCGGCCTCCTGTCTGGTTTCCAGGAGAGGGCTGCTTCGCCCCCACCCCGCGCCCCCCCAGCCTGCAGGGCTTCTGGTCCCCATCACCCTGCGCCTTTGAGAAAGGGAGGTGCTGAGGCCCTGCCTTGGCTCCAGGACTCAGTCACTCAAGGAGAATGTTTTCTTTTAGTTTTAGTTAGCCTTTTTTTTTTTTTTAACCGAGGCCTCCAGTGCCTGAAGTACACAGACCTCTTTACTACTCCGTGTGTGCTGAGCCGTGTGTCTGGGCCAGGACTCCGGCCCCTGTGGTGGGGAGCACTCGGGCCGAGGGGAGGGGAGCTGGATGGCTTCGTTCAGCGGGGGAAAGGAACCTAAAATTTCTCAATAATTTTTATATTGGTTATATGTTGAAATGATCATATTTG
The DNA here is from genome assembly GCF_964656455.1 of Halichoerus grypus. Lineage (NCBI taxonomy): Eukaryota > Metazoa > Chordata > Mammalia > Carnivora > Phocidae > Halichoerus > Halichoerus grypus. The sequence goes on from NC_135717.1 coordinate 4,088,960, forward strand.
AGGCACATTAATGGGTGAAATAAAGTACATTTTTAAACACTGATTTCACTTAATTTTTCTTTTTTAATGTGGCTGCTGGAACAATTCAAGTTACTGGCTGGCACAGAACATTTCCAGCCCCCGAGGCCCCGGGAGCCCCACCACGTCAGCACCTCTGCTTGCTGTCACCCCAGACTAGCTTTGACTGTTCTTGAGCTTCAGGTAAATGGGGTCACACAGCAAGGGCTCTTTCTTTTTTTTTTTTTTTAAGATTTTATTTATTTATTTGACAGAGAGAGAGAGAGCGAGAGAGGGAACACAAGCAGGGGGAGTGGGAGACGGGAAAGCAGGCTTCCCACGGAGCAGGGAGCCCGATGTGGGGCTCGATCCCAGGATCCTGGGATCATGACCTGAGCCGAAGGCAGACGCTTAACGACTGAGCCACCCAGGCTTCCCCCCGCAAGGGCTCTTTCTTGTCTGCAAGAGCCATCTGTGTTGATCGCGTGACGGCACACTCACAGGGAATTTACTAATCCAGACCCTAGATGGGACAAGGGGACCCAGTGGCCACCACAACAGCTGGGTCCTTGCCTCGGGGAGCTCACAAATGACAGAAATGATGCCCGGGATCCCAGGGGCTGCAGAGGGGAAGGAGGGCCTGGGCTGGGCAAGGCCCCCATCTGGGCTCTATGGGGTTGAACTGTGGCTGCCCCCCAAGATTTGTATCCACCTGGAACCTCAGAATGTGACCTCATTTGGAAATAAGGTCTTTGCAGATGTCGCTAGTTAGGGATCTCGCACGAGGTCCTGGATTATGGGCAGCCCTAAATCCCACGGATGGCGGTGTCTTTGTAGGGGAAAGGAGAGGGGGATTTGGGCACAGAGGGACATGAGGATGGAGGCCACGTGAGGACAGGGGAGAGATGGAGCCACGCGGCCACAAGCCCAGGACGGTTTGTGGCTACCAGGGGCTGGAAGAAGCGGGAAGGATCCTCCTCTAGAGCGTCCGCAGCGAGCGCAGTCCGATTTCTGTCTTCTGGCCTCTAGAACCATAAGGAAAATTCCTGTTGTTTTAAGCCACATGGCTCGTGGTACTTTTGTTTCAGCAGCGCCAGGAAACTCATACAAGGAGCAGGAGGGGAGCCCCTGCGGCCTCACTCACCCAGCAACGGAGGGGAAACCAAGGCACTGGGAGCAAGAGAGTGAGAGCTCCTCCCGGAGCCCAGGTCTGGGGCCTGGCCCTGCCTAGCGGGGCCTCCCCGGGCAAGTCAGCACACCTCTCTGAACACCACTGTCCCTGCAGAGGCGCTGCTGAGGCCGGACAGAGACCTTTCAACCAGGGGCTGATGGCACAGAGGATGGCGGGGAGGAGTATCTGTCCCTAGGAACCCCAGAGGCACCCCTGAGCAGGCCTCCTGAGTGGTGAGAATCTCCAGCATCGTCCCCCAAACCGCTGTGTGGTCCTCGAAGACACTCCTCTACCGGGATTTTGCTTGTATTGCTTTTACCAACAACCCCACGACTAGAACAGACACCTGGCTGGGGACTCTGCTGCCCTCTGCCCCCCCCCATGAGCCCCCACCAGGCTGGCGGAGCTGGGGGAGGGAAGGCGGCTCTGCGGGCACTTCCCAGCCTCTGCACCCCCATCTTCCCGTCAGCTGCCTTCCTCCTCCATCAGGGCCTGGGGTGTGGGGTGAGAGGGAGCTGGGAGGCCCAGGACAGCAGGAGAGGAAGGGACAGAGGGGTCCCGCTCTGTCCCGGGGGCTGGGTCTGGAGGAGGGAAGCTGTTCAAGGTTACCACTGGCCATGACCCGGGCAGGCTTGAGGCCCTGCTCATGCTCCCCACTGCCAACCCCTCTCATGGTGTCAGTTCTGTCCGCAGAACAGAAACTGCTTTCTGGGCACATCTGGGTTTTGCTCGGCTGGTCCTTGAGGCCCTCGGAATCCGGGCCTCTACCCCTGTCGTGGAGACTCCCCTCCCATGGGCTGCGGGCTGCATTTCCTTCCCCAGCCTCAGCCCCAGGCTGGCTCCTCCCAACCATGTTCCTGCAGGGGACACTCCCGCTCAAGCCTCCCATGGCTCCCCAGTGCCCTCAGGATAAACCCCTGAGCACAGGCCTGCAGGTCTGGCCTCTGCAACCCTGTCTCCCCTCCCCTGCACCCCAGATCTAACTGCAGCTGGCCCCTCAACTCCGGCTCCTATGCTGGCTCCAGCGGATGCATCCCCTTTTCCAGAACATTCCCCCACCACCCCGTGGGGGAGGCAGCGCTGCCCCCTTTCCACACGGCACGGGCTCCCTAGTCCTCTCCAGTGGTCTGTGTTTCTGTCTTCCCCCAGAACGGCGCTGTCTCATTTACTGGGCGCAGCGGTAAGTGGTGGAGTCAGGCTCAGCCACCATTTAACTCCCGTCCCTAGGAATGTGACTCCTCCAGGGACTTCATTCCTCTCTGGTATTTGTCCTTTGTTGTCTGGCCCACTTCACGCGGTGAACTGGAGGCTCGTCCATGTTGTATTCCTTCCTTTTGAAGGCTGAATAATATTCTGTTTATGGATGGACCACATTCTGTTTGTCCGTCATCCATCGACGGACCCTGGGGTTGCTCCCACCTTTTGGCTAGTGGGAGTCACGTTGCTGTGAACATGGCCACACAAATACTAAGTCCCTGCTTTCAACTTATTGGGTTTGGAGCCAGGGAGAAATTGCTGGATCATAAGGTCATTCTAGGGGGCATGGTTTCAGAGACGGGCACGTTTTGCAAGTTTGGCCAAGAGAAGTCAGGGAAGATATGCTGGAGGGGTTGGGAAAGTGTCTCTCTCTCTCTCTCTCTTTTTTAGGTAGGCTCCATGCCCAACCTGGGGCTTGAACTCATGACCCTGAGATTGAGAGTCACGTGCTCTACCAACCCAACCAGCCAGGCGCCCCAGTGTTTCTTCGATGTACAAAAACAGCCCTCCGCAAAGAGCTGCTGGAATCGGGGAGTCTGGAGTCTGTGAACCTGGGTGTGAAATAATCACGTGCTGATTGTCACTAACTGAGTTTGGCATTTCCCTCCTTTATGTAAGTGAGCAACAAACCATCCAGGGCCTAGGCCTTGGTCACCAACAGTGTCACGGAGGGCTTCAGCCCATGTTACATTTATTGTGGAAATTTCAGAATATCATTTAGACTCAAGTCATGGTAGTTCTTAAATCCACCACCAGATATTATTATTTAGTGTATCATTAAGAAGCACATATATTAGCATATCTAACATTTAAACAATATGTTGAGAATTTTAATGTAATTGATTTCCTTTGTAATCTTATGTATTTTGCCTTAGGTGTTTAAAAACATGATACCGAGGGGCGCCTGGGTGGCTCAGTTGTTAAGCGTCTGCCTTCAGCTCAGGTCGTGATCCCAGGGTCCTGGGATCGAGCCCCACATCGGGCTCCCTGCTCCGCGGGGAAGCCTGCTTCTCCCTCTCCTACTGCTGCTGCTTGTGTTTGCTCTCTTGCTATGTCTCTCTCTGTCAAATAAATAAACAAAATCTTTAAACAAAAAAAACCAAAAAAAACCCCATGATACCGAGAAGGGGTTCTTCAGTTGTCAAAAGCCTAGTTTAGATAATGTTAGGAAGATGATGTGATGTCTGGAGCCCTGGCAGCCACTTTTTTACTCTGTGGGGCTCAGCCTGATGGCAAAGCTGACTCAAAAATGGCAGAGTGAGGAGTGGGGGAAGTTCCAGGGTCCTTTCCCAGTGATTACCAGAATTAACCAGCCCTGGAAACTCCCCTCTTCGGGACTTCTTATTTCTTGCCATTAACTAATGGCTTCGTTGTTTGGCCAGCTGAGTCAGGGTTTTCTTTCTTTCTTTCTTTTTAAGATTTTATTTATTCATTTGAGAGAGAGAGAGACAGAGAGAGAACAAACATGGGGAGAGGCAGAGGGAGAGGGAGAAGCAGACTCCCTGCGGAGCTGGAAGCCTGACGTGGAGCTCGAAGCCAGGACTTGGAGATCATGACCTGAGCTGAAGGCAGACGCTTAACCATCTGAGCCACCCAGGTGCCCCTGGGGTTTTCTTTTCCTTTTTTTTTTTTTTTTTAAAGATTTTATTTCTTTGAGAGAGAGCATGAGAGGGAGGAGGGTCAGAGGGAGAAGCAGACTCCCCGCTGAGCAGGGAGCCCAATATGGGACTCGATCCCGGGACTCCAGGATCATGACCCGAGCCGAAGGCAGTCGCTTAACCAACTGAGCCACCCAGGCGCCCCTCTTTTCCTTTTTTTAAAAAATATTTTTATTTATTTATTTGACAGAGAGAGACAGCGAGAGAGGGAACACAAGCAGTGGGAGTGGGAGAGGGAGAAGCAGGCTTCCTGCCGAGCAGGGAGCCAGATGCGGGGCTCGATCCCAGGACCCCGGGATCATGACCTCAGTGGAAGGCAGAGGCTTAACGACTGAGCCACCCAGGCGCCCCTGGGGTTTTCTTTCTTATGCATTGATGGTACCATGACTGAAAGAGGGTGTTTCTGAAGGGGTCCAGGAATGGCCTAGGGAAAGAAGGGTGAGGACAGCATCCTGCTGGCCTGTTCAGAGCCTTTGCATGAATTAGAAAATTGTGCTCCTCTGGGTGGATGAAAAGTGCCCTAGCTGGGGGCTGTGACTTTGGGCCACAATAAAAGTCCTTTTTCTTCCAGGCTGACACAGCCCCCAGGTGAGGGTGCAGGGCTTGTGTAGGGGGGCTTGAGCTGGCTCTCACCCCCATGCAGCTCTTGTGTAGGGTACAACCTGTGCAACTGTACATGGAAGTCCTAGAAGAAGACCCCCAGGCTGAGGAGGGCGGGTGGGCTTTCTGAAGGGACACGTGGCCATGTGGCAAGGGTGGGGCCTGCAGAAGTCAGTTCTCATACACAGGCACTTGGGCTGCACTTGAAGGAGACCCACAAACGGCCTGCACCTGTGGCCCGCAACTCCCGTTCCCAGCCCGGTGAGGACCTTGCTTTGTTCACCAGGGACTACCCTGCAGATGTACCTCTTGTTCATGCCGCAGAGCTGCCCTCGGCCCCATCTGAATCTGAGCACCCCCACTGATGCCTGGACCCTTGTCCAGTGTCCTGGGCATGCACTGGGGGGGGCGTGGAGGACTGACTGTACCAGCTCAGGACCCCAGAGCCAGGCAGGTGGTGAAAGATTGCCCCTCCCCCACAGGAGCATTTCAGACATCAGGGGCTGTTGTGTCCAGGACCCCACCCCCAGGTTCTCTCTGGGAAGCAGCCAGAGTGCGGGTTCTGGGGGGGGTCACATGCCCGCTGATGGAAGTGTTGGGGTCTGCAGTCTGGAGTCTGGAAGGTCTGCAGGCCAGGGAGGATTGAGCCAAGAAAGGCCTGGGCAGCAGGGAAGGCGAGGGAGGGTCTCTATTTTTATTTTTGAACTGGGTCTTTAGGATGAGTGAGGGCTTTTGGCAGGAGGCGAGTCCAGCTGACCCTTGAACAACATGGGGGTTGGGGGCACTGACCGCTGTGCAGTTGAAAGTCTGCATATAGTTTCTGGCTCTCCAAAAACGTAACTCCTAATAGCCTACTGTTGACTGCAAGCCCAACAGCATGAATAGTCCATTAACACATATTTTGTCTGGGGGTGCCTGGCAGGCTTAAAAAAAGAAAAGAGGGGTGCCTGGGTGGCTCGGTCGGTTAAGCGTCTGCCTTTGGCTCAGGTCATGATCCCAGGCCCGCTCGCCCCTGCTCGTGTGTTCTCTCTCTGTCACATAAAGAAATAAAATCTTTAAAAAATAAATCATAAGGAAGAGAAAAGACATTTACCAAATGCACACACTTTAGACCCACGTTGCTCAGGGCCATCTGCACAGGTCGGGGGAAGCTGCAGCCCTGTGTGGAGGGTGTGGGTGAGTGGAGGAGAGCGAACCGGAGGGGAGGCAGGGCAGGTGGACAGAGGCCAGACCATTAGGGACCCTGACACTGGGCACCGGGCACTGGGGAGCCACGGGAGAGGTTTAAGCTGAAAGGGGCACCATCACACTTGCCTTTTCGGAAGCCACTCCGCCTGCCCCGGTGGACGCCTTGCGGGCAAGCTGTGCTAGGGAGACATGCTTGTTACTATCCCCCCCCGCACCCCCGCCCCGAGCATCAGGAGTTGATCAGAACAGCGCTCAGGCCTCGCTGAACCGGGGCAGAGCAGACCCCTTGTTCCTCGCAGCTGACCGCGGTGGATTCTGTGCGGGCTCGGGCAACAGGGGATGGCCCCTCCGGTGGTAGATATAGCTGAGGCCAGAGACAGGCCTGTCCCCCTGAGGGTTCGCAGCACGGGTGGGGGGCGGGGGGAGCCCTGAAGGGCGCAGGCCCTTCGGAGCAGGAGTGGGGTGGTGGCCCATGCGAGCAGGCCGAGGCTTGCCACCAGCCAGGGGCCTCTCCACGGCCAAGGAATCTGGTCCGGCTCCTGGCAAGGACGTCTTGGCAGGAGCGGGGCTCTGCCCGGGGTGCTAACGCCCTCTTAATTAGCCAGGCTCTTGCCAGGCACCTGCCGCCGCAGCCGCACTTTGCAAAACACGCTTGGGCCTCGGGGCCGGACCAGGATCTGGCCCCTGCCAGGTGCGGCATCCTGGGACCCTGAAAACGGCACATCCCTCCTTCAAGCGGGACTAGGGCCCTTCCGATCAGTCCAGGTCTCGGGGGCCCTGTTTGTAACCGGAAGACGCAACGGCCCGAGATTGGCAGGGGATGTTTGCAGAGACGGGGTGCAGGGGCGATGGCCTCCTGTGCCGTCCTCGGCTCTGTCCCCACAGTGCTAGGGTGCAGCCTGCGGCCTCGGATGACACAGCGGTCGGTCCTGGAGTCCCTCCCCCTTGCAGGGCGCCCTGGGGGGACGCAGGCCGTAGCAGGCTGCCTCGAGGGGGCCCCCGGGGACAGCAGAACAACGGAAGCCATTCACAGGCTCCTGCCTCCAGGCAGGTCATTTATGGTGGGCTGACGTGGACAGAACTTCTGGCCCCTCGGGCATGCCTGGGCCACACTCCCCTCCTTCTGAGGGACGGGAAGCCCAGTCCCCATCACACAGCTCTGAGCTGCTGGCTCGGAGCTCCCAGGACAACCTCATGCCCCTGTCCTTTCGTAGAGGGGGCTGTGATGAGCCCAGGGCCACCCCGGGGGCCCCAAGCCCTGGTCTCTGGGTGATAGTCCAGAGAAGCTGGCAGAGCCCTGGGCAGGGAGGGTGTGAGGTCTCCAGCGTCTCACTGGGTGTGGTGTGGGGCTGCCAAGCTGGGTGTGAAGGGGGAGCCCTGCGAGGGAGGTGTGAGGAGGTTGGGAGGCTGGGGGGCTGCAGCTGCCTGGGAGGGAGGGGTGTGACCCCGCCCCCCAGGGAGGGAGGGGGAGTAGCTGCTCTGGAGGGAGTAGCCGGGAGGAGCTGTCTGTGCTGTGAGCTGCAAGTCAACAGTCTGGGGCTGGGGTTCGGGTCCTCAGACTCTCACACCTAGCTACGTGATTTGGTTGTGTTCTTTGTTTTTCCCCCTGAGGTTGATGGATTTTTCAAATTGAGGTAAAATTTGCATAGCATGCAACGTACTCTTTTAAAGTATATACTCCTGGGGCGCCTGGGTGGCTCAGTCGGTTAAGCATCTGCCTTCGGCTCAGGTCATGGTCCCGGGGTCCTGGGATCGAGCCCCACTAGCCCCGCTTCGGGCTCCCCGCTCAGCGAGGGGCCTGCTTCTCCCTTGCCCTCTGCCTGCCGTTCCTCCTGCTTGTGCTCTCTCGCTCTCTGTCAAATAAATAAATAAAATCTTTAAAAAAAAAGATAAAGTATATACTTCTGTAGCATTAACTACATTCACCAGCACCTGTCCCTACCTCCAGAGCATTTCTCTCACCCCAAAAGGAACCCTGTACCCAACAAGTAGTCCCTCCCCATCCCCCTGCAACCACCAATCCTCCTTCTGTGGGGTGTGTTCCTTCACCTCATCTGGGAAATGGGGAAGACGCCCAGCTTGTTGGAACGTTAAAGCAGATAAAGCTCTCAGCACAATGCCTGGAGCTCTTATGAGAATGAATGCCTGCCTCCCCCACCAGATGGACTCTGTGCCCCGTGAGGGCAGAGCCCAGCGAGAGGGTCCCCAGGGGCCGGTCAAGCTTGCCCCCAGCTCTCAGGCTGGGGAAGATTCCTGCCAGGAGGACCCCTAGGGAGGCCGGGGGTAGGAGCCCTGGATAGCATGGCTCAGCTCAGGGAGGGGTAGAGGTGAGCCCGAGGCTGGTCCAGGCAGTCATTGCCCAGGACTGAGCTGGAAGCATCAGCCCGGTAGGAATTTTATGACTCCCTACATGCCCTGGTGCAGGGAGGGTTGCAAGCAGCCCTGGTGACTGGGCGGGGGGGTGGTTCATTGGGAAGAGTCACCAAAGGATGGAAGCGAGATGCAGAGAAAGAAGCTGAAGCTAAGCCAAATATATAAACAAGACCCTCAGAAATAAAGCTATGCATTTCTGTATCTAAATATCTATCGCTATCTCCTATCCATCTATCAACCTACTATCTACCTATCCATCTATTTACCTATCTATCCATCTATCATCCATCTTTCTATCTACCTATACTCTATCAATCTATCCATCCACTATCCATCCATCCATCCATCCATCATCTATTATCTGTCTATCCATCCAACCATCTATCTTTCCATCTATTATCTATCAACCTATTTTCTATCTAATCTATCTATTCATCCATTCATCCAACATCTATCTACGTATCTATCCATCTATCTTTCTACCTACCTATCACCTCTCCATCTATCCATCCATCCATCCATCATCCATCCATCCATTTATCTATCCATCTATCATCTATCAACCTACCATCTGTCTGTCTATCCATCCATCCATCCCTCCATCCATCTAGCATCTATCTACCTATCTATCACGTCCACCTCTATCTACTTAATACATTTCTGAATCATCATAGACAGGTCGGTCTGGCGGGCAGAGGTCGGAACACCACGGGCAGCACTCTCACACAGAGCTACGGCACAGGTGAAAAGAGGGCTTTATAATGTCTGCCAGGTTTTATTATTGTTATGAAAAACTTCACACATGCGTAAAAAACAGAGTATAGCGCACCCGCCGACTTCCGGGAGTGAAGGTGAAGACATTTTGTTGCTGTTTTTACGGAACATTGTGCCGGGATTATATCTACCTCTGTTTTCCTGAGAAACTCTACAGGTGCTATTATTCCCATCTGACAGGCAAGGAAACCGAGGCACCAGAGGGAAGTAATTCACTGAGGGTCCCACGGCAAGTATGCGTCACATCCAGGACCCAAGGGACTCCAGTGTCCACTCCTTGACTTCGGTGCCAGGCGCACGTTGGGATTTCGTCTCAGAAAGCCCCTGCTCATCAGGGGTGGGCTCAGGGATTCCCCCCGAGGCTGCTGGGCTGGGCAGAAGGGGTCTGGGTCTCCGTGGCTCAGGATCCTCACCTGGGGAACTTGGTTTGGGGCCAGCTGAGCAGCCCTTCCCAGTGGCCTCATTTCCCTCCCCCGATCAGGCACAAGACACAAGGTGGTCAGCCCAGGAGCCGCTCAGTTCTGGTTCCTGCCACGCTCTCCTTCAGGGCGGCTCAGGTGGTGCCTGGGCTCCCGTGGGGCCCGGGGACACAGCGACCGTGTTCCTGTCCTTCCCCAGAGGGACCCGAGGCGGGGTCTGCCAACAGCACCGTGTGACCGTGCTGGACACAGAGGTGCCCAGTGTAACTGAGACGTGGGGAAGGCCGGTGGAGGGCACACGGCGTGGGTGCAGAGCAGTGGGTGACTTGTGAAAATGCTCTTTCGCTAAACTTGCCTGAGATTTTGTTCTTGTATTGGCTTCCCAACAGTAATTAATTATAATCATGTATATGTTTTAAAACCAAGAGGCTTCCGGGCGCCTGGCTGGCTCAGTCACAAAGGCACGTGACTCTTGATCTCAAGGTCATGAGTTCGAGCCCCACACTGGGTGTAGAGGCTACTTAAAAAAAAAAAAAAAAAAAAAAGGATACACCAAGTGATAAAAGGGTTGAAAATAATGGTGAGAAGAATACAAACCCAAGTTTGCTCGTGTTCATGTGAAGACGAGAAAACACAAGAAACAAATCTAACTGCACTTACGGAGCCCGTGGGGTGGGAATGGGGCAGGGCGGGCGGGGGGACAAAGGCTCCTTTACATTTTTGAATGTCTGGGCCATGTGAACCTATCGTCTATTCAGAAAAAAAAAACCTTAAATACTAGTACTTTAGTTCCACGTCCGTTGAAATTCACCTCAATGCTTCACATACTGACCCAGCTGACCTCGCTGAGTCCCAGGACTCAGCTGCTGTCCTGCAACCTGCAGGCTCGATTTTGTTCACTGGGACTGTCCTTGTCCTACGGGCAGGTCCCAGGGCTCCTTCCTCCTCCTCCTCCCACCTCTGCCCTTTGCACCATTCGATTTTAATTTACTCAACAAATAGGCACAAGGCTCCAGAGTTCCTGGCTGACGGACCCTAAAGCTTCCCACAGACACCGCCTTTGCTTGACCACACGACTAGGGTCCCGGGGATCCCTGGGGACCCTGGGGGCCAGAGAAGACCCATCTGTGTCCCCAGGACCCTCCTGTCAATGTTGTTAGTGAATAACAAAACAGCCGGCGTTTGCTGAGCACTGACCCCATGCCAGGCATTGTCTCCTAGGCACCTGATGTGCAGAGTCATCAACTTTAGTTCTACTGTCCTCTGGCTACTATGCTGGGCCAGGTGCTGTCACCACGCCCCTTTTAGAGAGGGCAAAGCCGAGAGCCAGAGACGTGCATTTGAACCCAGACTGCCGCCAAACCCATCTGGACTCGCCAGTCTTTCTACCCCTCCAAGCATCACCTGGGAAGGACTGGACCCGCTCCCACCTCTGGTCTGACTGACAGGCAGGAGCCCCCAACCCCAGTCCCCTTCCTGGCCTCCAGGCTGCAAAGCTGTAGGAGGGGGCCTCGGGGCCAGAGCGGGGAACTGCAGACCGGAGGGAGGGGCCGCCCAGCCCTGATCCCAGTAGGCGGGTCTCAGCATGCTCCAGTCCTGCTGCCAGCACCAAGCCGCCACCACACAGCCTTCTGGAAATGCCTAGAGCTATTCATCCGCCTCTCCTCTGAGCCTTGGAAGTTGGCCAGAGGTTTGGGGTCTTTCTAATTAGATGCACGGCTTCCTGGGGACTGGAATGGGTCCTGAGGGTGGACAGGGACAGTGTCTGAGCTCCATGCCCCCAGGGACTCTCAGACCATCCTGAGATGGGGGATTTGTATCTCTTCTACAAAACGGAAACTGAGGCTCAGAGAGGTTAAGCAACTTGCCTAAAGTCACACAGCCAGTGAGATCCTGGGTTTCAAGCCTAATAGATAACCTCAAAATGAGAAACTTTTGATGTTCCGGCTCTTGAGGGATGGGTTTTGTGGGAGGGGAAGCTATAGCCACTGCCTGCCTGGAGTTCCAGGCCCTGCCAGTAAACACATTAGAGCCACAATGGTGAGAAGGTGACACCATTTTCCCCTGGAAGATAAAAAAAATCCCTGGAGGGGTTTGCCTGGGAGAAGACAAGGCCCAGACCAACCAGTTGGGGAGCTAGTTCAGTGCTCTTTGCCTTTGGCCCCGAGACCTTGTGGGCAGCTTGTGGTCATGTTGGCATTCCACGGGGCTTGCGTGGCATGTGGGGAATGTCCCAGCAAAAGTCCTGGCCTTAGAAAAGGGAAGTGTTCCTAGAAGGGGGAGGAGGTGGGAGGGGGGTGAGCATCTGCAGGGAGTGTCCCCTTTGTGGGAGGACGGTAGACAGTTGGGGGTCCTGAAGGAGGAGGGCTTCTACCAGCTCAGCCACCTCTGCAGTGGGAGCCTGGGGGTGTAAAGTGAAGGGCGCACTGGTCCTGGAGCCCCGACCCCGACCCTGCCCTTCAGGCTGCGGGGCCAGGAGCGGTCCCACCTCCGACCAGCCCACCCCAGTGCCTGGAAGACCAGAACCCTGATCCCCAGAATGGGAACAGCAGTCACCTGTCTCTGCTACTACCTCGAAGAACTATTTGGGGCCAGCAGGGCTGGGTGTTGGGCCACAGGGCGGGGTCTGGGCGGCCTTCGTGGAAGTGTCTTGAAAGGCCTGAGTTGGGTGAGTTGGGGTCTGCAGGCCCCTCCCCCAGCTCCTGGCCTGCCCCCCACCCCTCTTTGGCTCACCTGCCCCTGCGCGGTGGGTGAGCGCGCCCTCTCCCCTTTAAAGCCCTGCTCCAAGGCCACCTCCTCCCAGCAGCCCCCGGACCGCCTCCACCCAGCACTAATGCGTTCTGGGGCCTTTGCGGTCTCTGCCACAACCTCAAACCCTTCCTCCCCGCTAGCTTAGGATGGGGGGCCTCCGACGGGTCCCGAGCTCCGGGGGGATCCTCAGGCTGCGGCGCTGCGGGGGTGGGGCCGTGGCACTGGGGGGGAGGGGGCGGCGGCGCGACGTGGGGGCTCTGCAGAGGCCGGCCGTGCAGAACCGGGGCACGCGGAGAGCGGAGCCGCCACCCCGCGCCCCTCGGGTCCCCGCGCGGCGCGCTCCCTGCGCCCCCTCCCCCGCCGAGCCCCGGGGCGGGGCGGGGGCGGGGCCTCGCGGCGCTGACGTCACCGCGCCTAGAAAGGGGCTCGCGCGCGGCGGGCCGGCTTTGTGGAGCGCTGCGGAGGGTGCGCGCCGGGCCGCGGTCGCGAACAAAGGAGCAGGGCGCCGCCGCGGGGACCCGCCACCGACCGCCCGGGCCGCTCCGGGGCCCTCCCGCCCGCCGCCACCATGACCGCCAACGGCACTGCCGAGGCCGTGCAGATCCAGTTCGGCCTCATCAACTGCGGCAACAAGTACCTGACGGCCGAGGCGTTCGGGTTCAAGGTGAACGCGTCGGCCAGCAGCCTGAAGAAGAAGCAGATCTGGACGCTGGAGCAGCCGCCCGACGAGGCGGGCAGCGCGGCCGTGTGCCTGCGCAGCCACCTGGGCCGCTACCTGGCGGCGGACAAGGACGGCAACGTGACCTGCGAGCGCGAGGTGCCCGGCCCCGACTGCCGCTTTCTCATCGTGGCGCACGACGACGGCCGCTGGTCGCTGCAGTCCGAGGTGCACCGGCGCTACTTCGGCGGCACGGAGGACCGCCTGTCGTGCTTCGCGCAGAGCGTGTCGCCGGCTGAGAAGTGGAGCGTGCACATCGCCATGCACCCGCAGGTCAACATCTACAGCCTGACCCGCAAGCGCTACGCGCACCTGAGCGCGCGGCCGGCGGACGAGATCGCCGTGGACCGCGACGTGCCCTGGGGCGTCGACTCGCTCATCACGCTGGCCTTCCAGGACCAGCGCTACAGCGTGCAGACCGCCGACCACCGCTTCCTGCGCCACGACGGGCGCCTGGTGGCGCGCCCCGAGCCCGCCACCGGCTACACGCTCGAGTTCCGCTCCGGCAAGGTGGCCTTCCGCGACTGCGAGGGCCGCTACCTGGCGCCGTCGGGGCCCAGCGGCACGCTCAAGGCGGGCAAGGCCACCAAGGTGGGCAAGGACGAGCTCTTCGCCCTGGAACAGAGCTGCGCCCAGGTCGTGCTGCAGGCGGCCAACGAGAGGAACGTGTCCACGCGTCAGGGTGAGTGGGGACGCCGCCCCCCTCCTCTCCCGGTCGGCGCACAAAGCGCACCCCACCCCCGTACCTCCAGCCTCCCGCCCTTTCTCGCCCGCGGCGCTGCTACAATCCCTAGCGACCCCGGCTGCGCCCCCGCTAGGCGCGCCGGCCACCCCGCCTCGACGCCGGACGTGCGCTTGGGCCCGGAGGAGGGGGCGAGGGGTGGGGCCTTGCCCATCCGTGGGCGCCGCTGCACGCCCCCACCCCGCGCTGGGGTTGCGGCTCCCTCGGCCCCGCGTAGGTGCCGCCCTATGTGCCACCCTCCGAACCCCCCGCCCAGGACTCCTCACGCGCGCCGAGCCCGGGGATCGCCCGGCGCAGCCCGGGTTGGGGGGAAACGCCCCTCCCCCCTTTCCTCGGGCCCCTCCCCCGTCGGCGGGCCTGCAGCTCACGGGCGGAGGCGAGGGTCGCTATGCCCGCGGGGCGCACCCCCACCCCCCACGGCCCTCCCAGCGCAGGCGGGATGGGGGAGCCTTTGATCTCCGCAGGGTGCGCTTCCACCTTCCAGCCCTCCGGGCCTTTCTGCACCTCCACTTGCAGCCCCGAGGGGTCGGCCTCTGCTGGGGGTGCTTCCCGTGTGTCTGCCCTTCCCCCCCAGCCCCTCCTCCCGCGTCTGCCCCATGCTCGAGGCCGCGGCCTTTGTGAGCAGGGGGGCGGGCTCCTCCAGAGGGCCCTCCCTCGCCCCCTTTGTCCTGCTTGGTCTTTGCAGATGGGAAAACCAGATGCGGAGGGGCGGGGGAGGGGATCGGTTTTCTGCGGGTCCCCCCTGTTGAGGACCCCCCGCGCTGTCCCCGGCCTAGTGCCCCGGTCCGGAGCTTCTCCTGGAGGCAGCCTCCCTCCTCGCGGCCCGGTCCCGGGACGGCGTGGCGCGGATGGCGCCCTGCCAGGAACCCCGCCCAGCTCCCGCCGCACGTCTCCGGTCTGGTGCGCTCTGCTCTGCGGGCGTGGGGAAGGCGGACTTAGCGTGAGCCCAGAGACCCCAGCCCGCCTCTCTCGGGGAGCCCCTACCCTCGAGTGAACCCAACCCCAGGTGTCCCGCCTGGAACAATTGACTGCAGCTCGCTTCGTCCTTTCCCGGGCCTCCTGCTGGCCTGGCCATTTCCTACCGGCCTGCGCGCCAGAAGTGAGCCCCCCTCTTTCCCTTCTTAGATTCTCCCCCTGGGCGGTTTCTCTTCCTTCTGGCGCCCTCGTCCCTCCTTTGGCAAGGAAGACAGTTGATTCTTTGCAGCCGGAGGCCCCACTGGAGGGACCTGTGGGGGTCTTGCTCTGCTGAGTGGGAGGTTGAGCCCCAGAGTCTGGAGATGGCTTGGTGGGAGCCCAATCAGTGTCGTCCTCCTGGTGGAGTGGACTTCCCTGCCTTCATCCTGATGGCTACCCTCCTGATTGTGGGCGGGGACTGTGGAGAGGGGCTTGCAGCCCCATTGGCACTGGGGGTGGAGGCCCGGTGGGGTAACGGCTGCTTTGTGCCTGAGTTTGCTGATTGATTTGCGCAGTATTATTTCAGTTGTACAGATGAGCCTTTTGGCCCAGAGAGGTGAAGCCATTTGCCCAAGGTCACACAGCAAGAAAGCAACATGCAGAACTGGGTCTGTCTGACTACAGAATAGGCTCTTTTCTGACACCCCCCCGCCCCCATGCCTCCCAGCCTCCAGGGCACAGTGCCCCCCCCCCAGCGTTGGTGGGGCAGGACTCCTCACCTGTTTAGCAAACGTTGAGCCCCTACTAGGTGAGACATGTTCATTGGTGAACGAATGAGTATATGTGCCTGGACCCTTCTCTGTTGTAGCTGATGTTCTTGGGACATGATCAGCATCCCAGGGGTGTCAAGCAAAGGCCTGGGGGTCCAGAAAGTACATCAGGATCTCAGATTAGACTGTGGGGTGGGGGAGACACTTCTGAAGAGGACACTGGAGCTGACCTGAAAGATGAATACAAGGTAGCATGTATCAGGCCTGTGGAACAGTGTTACAGGCAAAACAGGCACAGCTTGTGCAAAGGCCCTGAGGCAGGGAGGAGCAGAAAGCCCAGCATGGCTGAGAAGGAGCTTGTGAGGTTGGTAGGTGGGACTGGAACCGCCAGTGGGGCCACCAGACCCATGATGGGCACTCACCCATGCAGGCATGCTGCGTGCCTGCTGGGCTGCATCCAGTGTCTTCCTTGGGGAAGACGAGGAGGAGCGGGTGGACCTGGCCCCAGCCCTTGAGGCCAGGAAGAGCGGAGCGAGTCTGGGCAGATGCCCTCTCCTCTTTATTAGCACTTGCTGGAAGTGTCACGGTGTGATTCAGGCTGATGGGGCAGGGGGAGCCCGAAATTGGGCCAGGAGAAGTGTTGGCTCATCTCTGAGTTTAAAGGTACAAAGAGCTGGGGGAGGGGCCTTTGGGGGCTGAGATTGGGGCTCTTTGGGCCTCGGATCTTGGGGTCCTCATCTTGTTCTCAGGTTAGCTGACCCCAAGGCTTCCTGGTGGGATGGAAGACCAGAGGACCTGCAGCTGCTATGGGGTTGGGGGCGTGTCTCAGAGGCCATTTTGGACGGGCCTGCGTGGCAGAGGAGGTGGTGTCTGTGCTTCTGACACATGTTGGGAAAAGCCAGCCAGGAAGGAGGAGGATCCTGGGCTTAGCTGCCGGGGGGCGGGGGGAATGTGAGTCATGCCCACAGGCTTGCACAGGCCTGCCTGGTGGGGGTGGGCTGTTCCCTGCTGACGCTGCGACCTGCTCTCTGGCCTCAGTTTCCCCATCTGTAAAGGGCCGGCCCTGGGACACCCTGGGCTAATTCTTTGAGCCAGGCTTTGTTTCTGGGAAGGGGGCCATCACTGCCACCAGGGAGTGGGGTCCCGGTGCCTGAGGACTGATGTGACAGGCAGGTGGAATCCATGTGACCACGTCACTGGTGAGGGCCTGGCTTGGGCAGGGATGAAGGATGGCAGGGTGGCTGGGTGAGCAGCACTTCCCAGCCAGGTGGGGTGTGTCCCTCCCCCCCCCTTGCTCCTTGGAAGTCTCGCCTGCTCTGGACTCTAGCCACGCTGGGTCCACATTTCCCACTTGGTCTCTCAGCCTCCATGCGTCTGGCCAGCTGTGCCCTGGGGCTCCATGCTCAGGAAGCGCCCTGTTCCAGCCACTCAGAGGCACTCAGAGGCCAGGCTGGCCGGCCAGCCGGCTGAGAAAAGGGCTGGTCAGGCTGGGCTTTGCAGGATGTGTAAGAGCTCTCCTGAAGAGGCAGGGCATTTGCGGTAATTCACGCCCTAATTCTTTTTTTTTTTTTTTTAGATTTTTTATTTATTTATTAGAGAGAGTGAGAGAGAGAGAGAGCACAAGAGGGGGGAGCGGGAGAGGGAGAAGCAGACTCCCCGCTGAGCAGGGAGCCCGATGCGGGACTCGATCCCAGGACTCCAGGATCATGACCTGAGCCGAAGGCAGTTGCTTAACCAACTGAGCCACCCAGGCGCCCTCACGCCCTAATTCTTGTGCAAGGATGGAGGAAGGATCTGAGGTGGTCACGTAGTGGAAAGAGGGCGGAGGGGAGCGGAGGCCACAGAAGCTTCCAGGCCCCTTCCCCTAAACTGAATGGGGTGGTGGGGAGTGCCTCTTTTGGACCAGCCAGGGCGATGTGGAAACTGCTAAGGCTGAGGGGGATGGAGTGCCCTCTCTGAGCCACCATAGGGAATGGCTCAGAGGCTGGCGACAGGAAAAGCTATGAGGCAGAGGGACAGGCAGGGCGGGGGGAAGCGGGGGTGGGGGGAGGCAGGAGATGAGCTTCTTCCAGCCCCGCATCTGCCTCCCCGGGGTTCCTGTGGGCCTGTGACTCAGTGCGGCTGCTGCAGTTGATGAAAAGAAAAATCCCAAAGAAAAGCCTGTTCCCATAGTAACCCAGCTCTAATTAGAGACTCCAAGGCCAAGTGGGGCCTTTCCTGCCTGGGCAGGGCCTTGGAGCCAGGAGGGGCCCTGCTGGATGTTGGGGAGACACCCCCCCGTACCCCTTCCTGTTGGGGTCGGAAGACCTGGTGTCAGCTTGACACCAGGGCCCTGAATCCTTCCAACCTCCTGGCAGAATGGAGAGACCCTTTTGATAGATAGAGGGATGCGGGCTGAGTGAGGGGAAGGCACTCGCCGAGGGTGCCTGGCCCCCACTTTGGGTGGCTCCCTGGATGGTCCAGGCCTTTTCATCAGACCATGTCCAGAACTGGACATGAGCAGCCGATGGGGTCTGAGCAGCCGAGCAGAGGGCCACGGCTGTGGGGCCCTGGGCGTGGCCTCCCTCTGTTCCTCTGTGGGAGGAGCAGGCCAGTATGGATTCCGTGGAGCATGGGGCTGCTCCTGGCTAAGTCTCCCTGAGAAGGAGCCTCCTGACTTCGTGCTTACCTCTGGCTAGAGATTGGACTTCTAATCCAGGTCCCTTTCCTGCTCTTTTGCCCCCTTTTCTGGAGATCCCCCTCTGTCCTGTCTGCTGCCAGAGTGTGCCCGGAGGGGCCTTTCCTCTCGTCTCTGCCCTCCTTCCGGTCACCCAGCACACCGCACATTGGGCAGGTGATGCCATGGGGCTGGGGTGGGCTAGCTCATACGGTGGGGCATGTCTGCCAGCTTTTGGGGACTCTGGCCTCAAAAGCTTGTGCTCCCCAGAGTGGCCTTTTATGATGGTTCCATTCTTGGTGGCTTGGCTACCCGGGGGCCCAGTCTCTGTTGACCCTCATCTTCACTGGGGGTGTGATGGTGGGTCTGACTCACTACCTGCCTCCCAGTAGTCAGCAGATCCTTGCCATCAGGGCTAAGGGGGCCCAGTGGGCGTGGGGGCTTGAGCCCAAGGGGTTCTGAGAGGAGCTAGCTGTTCAGGGCCCTGGGTCCGCCAGTCCATAGAGAGAACATGGGAGGAGGCCTGAGTCTGCCCACTTCCCCTCCTGAGGCTCACCAGCACTCATCACTTTCTCTCTGGGTGACCTTGGGAAGGACATACCACCTCTGCCTCATTCTCCTTCGTGAAGTGGAGGTGAAGGTCCCCACCCCCTGGTGCTGATCAGGCCCTCAGCTTGGTGGTGGAGAACTACGGGTGGGTCTCGGGTGGGGAACCAGGGCTCCCCCATCCACCAGCCTCCATCTGCTCATCGGAAGGGCCACCTGCCACCCCCCACTGTGGTCCCGTCTTCTAAAGGTGTCCAGACCCAAACGGTGACACACTTTCAAGCCCCGAGTCTGGGCGGCCAGCAGAGTGGGCGGGTGTCCCTGCTGTTTCAGTTCTTAGAACCCAGGCACTTGGGGAATGTGAATTTGTTCTGTTGGAACCAAATATCCTACTTCCAGGTCGTTAGCTGGAAGAGGCAACGCAGATGGGGCCCCAGAGATCAGCTGCTGGGCCGCAGCGTGTGGGAGCATGGAAGCCCCCTCTGGTCACATCAGATGATTTAGGGGCAGGGAAACGTGTGTGAGCATGTTGCTTAGATCATCTGTAAGTCGTGATCTGTGGCGTGCATGCACTTTGAGGTAGAGAAAATGTGTGTTTGCACTGGGGAAGAGGTGAGGAGGGTGTGTTCACCCGCCGTTTGCCATGTGTTCTGGGGTACAGTGGGCATGGGGGTATGTGTGACTCTCCCTGCCCCCCTGTCCCCCCCAGAGAGACAGCACAGGCGGGGAGGGGCAGAGGGAGAGGGAGAGAGACTCTCAAGCAGGCTCCAAGCTCAGCGCGGAGACTCGGGGCTCTATCGCACGACTCAGATCATGATCTGAGCCGAAATCAAGAGTCGGGCGCTTAACCAGTTGAGCCACCCAGGTGGCCCATGTGACTCCATTTTTATGCATTTATGAGTTTTGTAAATTTTCTGAAACGAACGTATGCTATTATATTTTACTCTTTTTTTTTTTTTTTAAGATTTTATTTATTTATTTGACAGAGAGAGACACAGCGAGAGAGGGAACACAAGCAGGGGGAGTGGGAGAGGGAGAGGGAGAAGCAGGCTTCCCGCGGAGCAGGGAGCCCGATGCGGGGCTCGATCCCAGGACCCTGGAATCATGACCTGAGCCGAAGGCAGACGCTCAACGACCGAGCCACCCAGGCGCCCCTATATTTTACTCTTAATTTTTACACACATACAGGAACAGGAAGGATATAATCTATTGATTTCCCCCAAATGCGATATTCTGCAATCTAGCTCCATCCGTCTTATATTCATTGTTTTTGATTGTATTTCAAGCAAATCCCTGACATCAAGGCATTTCATCTCAAGATGTTTGTTGGTATCTGAAAAATGAGGCCATTTTCTTACATAACTACAATATGATTAACAATAATTAATCCTTAATATTTAATCCTGGTCCATGTTAAGATTCTCCTGATTTGTTCTAGAATGTCTTTGTGCAGATGGTTTGTTGGGAGGTATTCTAGCATCCGAGAAAATGATGTGAGGGCGGACGGAGCCAGCCTTGGTCCTTGCCTGGCCCTGCCTGGGGTCTGGGGTCCTACTCCCTGATGTGGAGGCTGAGGGGTCTTGGCAGTGGTGTGTGAGGGCAGGGCTGCGGGTCGGCCCCAGCTCAGGATGTGGGGGTCCCTGTGCCAGTCGGAAGCTCTCCCCGCAGGTATGGACCTGTCAGCCAATCAGGACGAGGAGACCGACCAGGAGACTTTCCAGCTGGAGATCGACCGCGACACCAAAAAGTGCGCCTTCCGCACCCACACGGGGAAGTACTGGACGCTGACAGCCACTGGGGGCGTGCAGTCCACTGCCTCCACCAAGTGAGTGCCCCGCCGCTGCGCCCCAGGCTGGCCTTTCCCGGGGCTCGGGGCCCGGGGACCCGGGGCAGCCCCGCCTGACCCTTCCTGACACCCCCAGGAACGTCAGCTGCTATTTCGACATGGAGTGGCGTGATCGGCGGATCACACTGCGTGCGTCCAATGGCAAGTTTGTGACGGCCAAGAAGAACGGGCAGTTGGCTGCCTCGGTGGAGACGGCAGGTAGGCACCTGTGGGCGCACCCCACTGCCAGGTTCTCTGGGGGGTCTGCCCACCTCGTAGTCACTCACCGACATCCCCCCCCTTTGCCATCCCAGGGCTGACATGCTGGGGGACCCCAGACTCCCTGCTCGCTCTCTCTGAACCGCGCCCTGAGCATCCCAGCCCCACCCTGTGAGACTCACCGCCCCTCCCCTTTCCTGGGACAGGGGACTCGGAGCTCTTCCTCATGAAGCTCATCAACCGTCCCATCATCGTGTTCCGCGGGGAGCATGGCTTCATCGGCTGCCGCAAGGTCACGGGCACCCTGGATGCAAACCGCTCCAGCTATGACGTCTTCCAGCTGGAGTTCAGTGATGGTGCCTACAACATCAAAGGTGGGTTCTGAGGGGGGCAGCTCCAGGGGGCCACAGGGATTGAAGCCCTTGTCCCACTTCGGGGCTCAGCCTGGCCGCCCTGTGACTTGGCTCTGGGGACAGACATCCTGTGGCCACCAGGCCCCTTTCCCTCTTTGTGTAGGAGGGAGGACCCCCAAGCTATAGAAGGAGGAGCAGAGCAGAGAGGGAGACCAGATTCTGGAAAGGGAGGGTGGGCAGGGAAGGTGTCCCACACCTGAGTTGTGGGACTTAAAAGTCCGGGTGGGGGGGAAGGGGCGCGGACCCCCGTCCAGCAAGGGTGGGAGGCTTGGGTGGGCATCACACAGAAACCACCCCGACTCCAGAAGCCGTGATTGCAGGGTGGGGCCTGATGGGTCTCACCCCCCAACCCCCCCCCAGACTCCACAGGCAAGTACTGGACAGTGGGCAGCGACTCTTCGGTCACCAGCAGCAGTGACACCCCCGTGGACTTCTTCTTCGAATTCTGTGACTACAACAAGGTGGCCATCAAGGTGGGCGGGCGCTACCTGAAGGGGGACCACGCAGGGGTCCTGAAGGCCTGCGCCGAGACCATCGAGCCAGCCACTCTCTGGGAGTACTAGCCTGCCGCCAGCGCCCCGTCCCCGCCCTGCCCAGACCCTTCTGCTAATAACTCTCTTCTCCAGGTGGGCTCCAGTGTGGTGGTGAGCCCCTTGCCTTTCAAACTGGAAACCCAGAGAACACGGTGCCCCCACCTGTTGCCCCGTGCCTGGTCCTTGGAGGGATCTCAGATCCTTCTGTCCTCTCTTCTCTGCCGTGGGCGAGGCTGGCACCCCTTTCTTCTGACCTCAGACGACTCTGAGCCTTATTTCCCCAAAGTGGCCGAAGAGAGTGGGGGTGGGGGAGCGCTGGGAGGCCTTCCCGAGCCCCTGGGCCTGGTGGGGTAACTGGAATCTCCTGCCCCCTCCCGAGAGCCTCTGCCCCCCACTTCCCCGGAACTGGGTGCCTGCCCCCAGCCTATCGGGGCCCCCCCGGTGCACCACCCCTGCGTCGGGGAAGGCCGCAAGAGGCGGAGGGGGCAATACCAGCATGTACCGGCTGCTTGCCCCCCTGCACCAAGCAGGCCTGCCCACTGCACCCCCGCCCTGGGCTGGGGCCCTGCTGTCTCTCTTCTTTTCACCCTGGCCTGACTGGAAGCAGAAAATGACCAAATCAGTATTTTTTTTTTTTTAAGTGAAGCATCATTGCTGCAGCCACCCAGGCAAGCTTGGTGGTAGTAGCCCCGAGTGATCTCCAAGGGGTTTGTGGGGAGTCTTGAAACAGCATCTCTGGGCGCGGGTGCCCTCCTTGCCTGCTAGCTGTGGGGGGTGCGGGGTGCTTCCCTGAATCTAGAACCTGCCCCTACCTCCTTGGGGGACCTCGCTGGCCCCCTCCCTCCTGCCTGCCCAGGCCTGTGTCCCCATCTGGTTGGTGCTGAGCCCCTCACCGCCTCAGCCAGAGCCCCCGGTGTGATCGGTGCTCCCTGTCCGACTGGACTCCTCGGGTCTCGGGGTGGGATGAAGCTGGGCGTCGCCCTCCACCGGGAGCCCCATGGGGAGCCCCCAGGCCCCTGGCTCCCAGCCCTGCCCCTGCCAGCCCCCCCTCTCCCCCACCAGTTCATCTCTGCCATGCATCTCACTCTGGGTGTCTTGGTCTTTTATTTTTTGTAAGTGTCATTTGTATAACTAAATGCCCATGATAGTAGCTTCAGACTGGAAAAGCAAAATAAAATAATGCGAGTGTGCAGCCCTGAGCTGGTCTGTGTGTATCTTGGGGATGAAAGTGGGTGGGGTTGGGGTGGGCCCAGGGTCCCGTGGGTGCTCTGAGCAGCCTGGACATCCCTAGGAGTGGAGGAGGGCCCTGCAAGGGGTGGACTCTGACCCGAGACCTGCCCGGGGCCACCAGTGTCCCAAGCACATAGAGCTTCCGGGTAGGGAGGCGGCTGAATCTGGTTCCACAACGTCCTGCCTCCAGTATTTGGAGCCTGCAACAGGCATGCACTTAGGCTGGGCATGTGAAATGCATGCCTGTGTGCATAGGAGGTAGAGATCAAGGTAATATGAACCCACAGATCCAGCTTCTTCCTCCTGCCTCCACGGATGCACCTTGACCAGAACTTGGAATTATGGGGCCCTCCTCACACACTGCAAGAGGCTCCAAACAGTAGGCTCAGGTCCCCCAGGGGCTGGGATTGCATGGTCCGAGGGGCCCTCTGAGGACGGGCACAGAGATGGGTGCAGATCCTGGAAGGAGTCTGCTGGATGGGCTAAGCTTGGGGGCCAGGATGGGTGCCTCCATCAAAGCAGGACCCCCAGGCTCAGCCCTGGGAGTTGGGGGGCACTTCTCCATCTGGCAGACAAGAACCTGAGGAAGTTGCCAGCCCTGAACCCACCCCGCGATCTCGGCCCCTGGCAGACCTCCACGTGGCCAGCCCTGCAGGGACCGCAGGATCTCACTTAAGCCAGAACTTCCCAAGGGGTAGCGCTGTTCCATCTTACAGAGGAGGAGACCGAGGTTCAGAGCAGCAAGGCACAGCCTCGCGGGTGGAGCGCGGCGGCCCAGGGGTGTCCACTAAGCAGACGGCGACTGAGGGTAACTGAGGATGGATGCGGACGTGAGGGGGGCAGCGCCAGGTCCCGGGGTGGGGCCCGGTGGGGGAGGGGGCTGAAGCGATCTTGCTCCCACCTTGCTGCCTGAGCGGTGAGCGGAAGCGCTGATTGGCTGCTGGTGATGAAACCGGGATGACTGCGCTGTGATTGGTGGTCCCTGGAGGCGGGAGTCTCGAGATTGACAAGGGCAGATGGCGCCACAAAGGGCTGTTGGGGCCCCAGCGGGGTCCTGGCGACCAATCCCCCACCCCTGTTAAAGCCAGGCTGGAAGCCAGAAAAGTCTCAATGACGTGGAAGGAACATGAATCCGCCGGAGCCAAGTTCTTCCAGACCATGGGGGATGGGGGGAGGCACACTGCAAGGGGTTCGGGGAGGAGGGGGGAGCCCAGTCGGGCAGTTGGAGATCCTGCGGGGTGAGGTGGTTCCCTGCGATGCCCGGGAGAGCGCCGCCCACGGAGCAGGAAAGAACTGCCCTGGAATGACCCCGGGGTCCCCTCGCCGAATCCGAGCCTAGTCCGAGCTAGGCGCAGATTCTGAATTCCGTTTGTTCCGCAAAAAGGCACCTGCCACGGGGCTGCGCGTTCGGGGGATGTGGGTGACTGAGGCGCACGGCGTATTTGGGGAGATGATCACACCTAGGGAAAGAGGGCAGTACAAGGGACTGGAAGGGCAGTCTGGGCAGAGGGAACAGCGTAAGCAAAGGCCCGGCAGGAGGAAGCCAGGCGGAGCCTCCTCGGGTGGTAGCTGGAGACTCTGTTTGAGCAAGAGAGGCTGGTTGTGTCCAGACCCACCCGGAGGCAACGGGCGTCTTCAGAAGGGAGGTAGACTCTCCTGTGGGCACATGTGGAACATCTGGGGGACCACCAGCCTCCCTCCTGCATTCCAGGGCTCCCCATTTCTGGGTCTTTCCAGACCTTCGTGTCCATCTGTCCAAAACAGGCTCTGGGGCCGGGGCTTGGATTCCAGAGGGGGATAGGCCGCTCTAGCTCCTGCCAGAAGAAGCTTCCTCAGTTTCCCCATTCACAAGGGCCCTGCAGACACATGGGTTTATGCACATTAGTGGGCGTGTGCACATGTGAACAGAGTCCTGTGCACACAGAGACATGTGTGTGCACAGGCAGACATGCTCATGGACACATACACACCAGCTTCCGGTGACAATGAACTGGGTACTGACCGCTCACAGCGGGGCCCGGCCTCTGCACCTCAGGGGTGCCCACCCCCTCCATTCACCCAAACCCTGGCGGGCAAGTCTTCCTCACCTCCAGTTGTGAAGCTGGGTCCCCTCCAAGCCTGCCATGGAGTGTGAGCAAGAGTCCAGCCTCCCATTGCTCAGATGGGGAAACTGAGACCTAGTGGATGCCCAGTGAGCCTGGGCAGGGGCAGTGGTGCTCTGAGTTACACGTCACAGTTAATTGTGAGCCCCAAAGATCACAACTGAAGGAAAAATATTCAACGAAATTTATAAGGAAGAAAAAAGAGAGACAAGCGTTCTTCCTTCACATGGGGCACAAGAAGGCTGCAGACCAAGTGGCTTCAGGCAGGCTGGAAACAGCGGTGTATCCAGAATGCACAGGCCATCCCAGGGCTGCATCCCCAGTCCTGGGGCTTCCCCATTCCTGTCTGCTGGGGTCCCCGCAGGCGTGGCCCTGTAGGACCCTTCTTGGGATGGGACCCCAAGCCCTGCAGGGGGGCCGTGGAGCTGTCCCTCTGGTGGGGGAGGCCTCTGAGCTTCCCAAGCGTGTCTCCATGGGACACCCCTGCCAAGTAGGTCCCCTCCCCAGTTCAGGCTCCTCCCCTGTTTATTTCTGGGGAGACCTCAGTGGAGGACACCCCAGAGCTGGCTGGGCCCCACTTCCTCCAGGGTCAGAGCAGCCTCTTCCAGAACTGGGAGGGATGATAGGTGACCTCCAATGACCTCACACTGAAGCATGATGTAGGTGAAGCTGCAGAGGGATCTGGACTCTCTGGGGACCCTCTGTCCTCAGTTTCCCCCATTTGAGCAATGGACAAATGGTTCCTAGGGCAAGACTGTCCAGCTGGAGGAGGGGCTCTGAGATCCCTGGGACGGCGAAAGAAGGGAGCCTGGAGAAGCCCCCCTCCCCAAGACATGCCTGGGAGGGGAGGGGCAGGGTGGGTCAGGTGGAGCATTTGGCCTGAGGCCCAAGCCCCTTCATGGGGCCCCTGGGTTTAACCAGGAGGAGGCTGATCCTCCAGGAGATGTAAGTAATCGAGACAAAAGCTGAACAGACGTTGGGGAGGGGTCTGCACTCCCCTCCCCCCTCCCTGGGACCCAGGCCTGACCCGCAGACCCGAGGAGAAGACCCACCTTCCAGGCACCTCCAACCGGTGCCACCCACTGGCAGGTGCTCTGACAGGGTTACTACTTCATCACTGTTGTTAGTTTAAGAATTAAGGTAATAAAAGCATAGAATCTGGTGTCTGCGGATGCCCCAGCCCCAGCCCCCTCCCGAGCCCCCCCGGGTTAAACACTGTTGGCGGTGTCTTTGACTCGTCCAGAAAATCTTATTTTTTACGTAAAGTATTCACATACAGCCCTTGCTATGTGCCAGGCACTCACCCCTTGTCAACTCCGTCCCTGTGATGTGCTGAATTTTGTCCCCCTGAGATTCATGTGCTGAGGCCGGACCCCCCAGCACCTCCCGACGTGATTGTGCGCGGAGACAGCGATTTCAGGAGATGATTACGATTTAAATAGGTCACTGAGGTGAGCCCTACTCCGATCTGACAGTGTCCTGGTAAGAAGAGGAGATTAGGAGGCAAATGTGCCCAGAGGGAAGGCGGGAGGCTGCGGACAGAGGCCTGGGTAGACCCCCGCCCGCTGCCCCCAGATCTGGGACTGCCGGCCTCCAGGGCCGGGCGCAAAGGTGCTACGTTGTGGCGCCCCAGCCCACGACTACGACTACCAGCCCCACTTACTGCTGCAGGAACTGAGGCTCAGGGAGGTTAAGTAAGTTGCTCCCAGCTCGGGTGCAGCTGGGATTTATATATAAAAACGTGACCCGTCTATGCAAGCACACGCAAGCTCATCCTCACGTGATTGGTTCCCCCAGAAACAGACACGCACATTCAAGGCCCAGTGGCCTATTTGGGAGGTGACCCCAGGACACAGGGAGGGGGGAACGTGAGCCGGTGGTGCACACAGTACTCGTCCTTCTGTGACCGGCTTGTCCGACGTGGTCCCGTGTCTGCGAGGTTCACCTGAGGCGTGGCGGGGGTCGGAGTTTTCTTCCTTGTCACGGTTGACTTGTGTTCCGCGGGACGGACGGATGCACGTGCCCCTTCCCGCCATGGACACTGGCTTGCTTCCAGCTTTTGGCTCTTGTGAATGGCCGCTGCAAACCAGGGGTACAAATCTCTGAGGCCTTGCTTTCTGTTCTTTTGGGTTTACACCCCAAAGTGGCCTTGCTGCTTCACATGGTCATTCCAACTTCGTTTTTTCGAGTAACCTCCATACACTGTTTTGCGTAGCGGCTGCACCACCTTACATCTCCAGCAACAGTGAGCCGGGGGTTGTATTTTGCTTTTTTGCACACTCGGGATCGTGTGCTCCCACGGCCCCCTCCCTTCAGTTGTCACCTGACACACGTGCGTTTTCCTTACCTGCGCAGGTAGAACTCGCTCCGGCTTCTCGAGGTTTACCCTGTCCCATCCCATCCAGTCCACCTTGTGCCCCAGTCACGGACACTCACGTCCGTTCTCCCTCGTTCTGAGCAGCACATGCTGCTGAATGGAACGACGGTGGGCGGGAGACGCTTTACAAGGCTCTGGGGGAAATTTCTGGAAGGGCAATTCTTAAGTCACTTGACATTTTGATAGATGGGGCCAGATCGCCTCCCCAAAGACCCTCCCCACCCTGCCCAGCTGTTGGATGACTGTGTCTTCATGTTCTTCCCCTCCTGGATGGAATCGTTCTGGAAGCTTCTTGCCAGGCTGAGGTGAAAGCAAGTGCGCTGCATGGGTCAGGAGTGCAAGGGTCACCTCCTATGGGTTAGTCCGTGCTAACGGGGAGCTCCTAAGCTGGGCGGGGCCTCTCCACCTCCTCTTCCTGCCCACTTGGCTTCCTTCTTCCCCAGAGAACCACTGGCAGACTTGGGGGGTATAAATAAAAGCCACCACATCTCCCAGGGCCCCAGATAAAGTCTCCCCCAAGACCTGGTCCCTGGTCCCTGCAGCTGCAGGTGGGCCTGTGGGAGCTTCACAGTGGCCCATGCTGTGACCGGCTGCTCCCCACCTGGCCCCAGGGCCTCCCCAGAAGGCCCCTGTCTGCAGACCCCGAGCAGCCTGTCCGGCTGCTTCCTCATCCTTCGCGCCTTTGCCCTGCGGATCCTTGGCCTCCCCAAGTTCTCAGGTCTGTCTCCTCCACGCAGGGAGGCCACCAGTCTCTGCCAGGCTTCTGCTACTCAGGCTACCCAGCCCAACCCTTCCCTTTTACAGATGGGGAAACTGAGGCTCCAGCTAGCAGGTGGAAAAAGCACTCGCTCACATTTTCTGATTCCAAACACAATGAAGCTGACACTTGTGTGGCTACCGTAGGTCACACTGTGTCTTCCCCTACAGTAGCTCACTGAGTGTCCTAAAGACCCCTTTCTGAGGGGGTTATTTTTGGTGTCATTTCACAGATTTATTTTTCCAGCAACTATTTCCTGAGCACCCCGGGCCCTGACTGGGTGCCAGAGACGCAGAGCCGAGCTGAATGGTGCTCCTGGTCCTCAGGGAAGGCAGGCCCGGTGGAGACTGTTCCACAGTAGGGAACGGGCCTGAGATGGCCAGTGTCTCGGGAGGACAGGCACGGAGGACTGGGCCGAGGCGCACAGCCGGGGAACAGCCCAGCTGGGCAGGAACCGTGTGCCCGCACGTCCTTCAGTGCCCCCGGCCTCCAGGATGTTCCAGGCTTCCTTTTTGGCTTTGTTCCCCATCAGAGGCGAGAGAAAGGAGATGTCTGTGGGGGAGGCGTCAAGAGTCGCCAGAGGTCCGAGGCTGAGCAGGTGAGGGTGACCATGCGGGGGAGCCATGCGGGCCGTCCGCTCTGAGCCCCAGTGGGTGGCCCCCGAAGCCCATCGGGGCCTCCAGCAGGTCACGGAGATGTGTGCCGCCAGCGGAGCATCCTTCCTTGGAGCTATGAGCACGTGTTCACCCTATGGACACGGTGACCCTTGTAACTCATGTGCTTCTCCATGTGAGCTGCCGGGAAGGGGGCCAGGCCGCCTGACTTCAGAGCCCCACTTCCTGCACTGTGTTTGATTTAATACTGTAGCTTTGCTTCTGTTCCAGTTCGGTTTTCTGCTTGTTTTCTATCATGGGTATTTTTTGGTAAGTGGCCTCAATCTTGACAGAAATGAGGAGATAGAGGGAGCACCAGACTTGGGGCAGAGAAAGGAGAGACTGAGAGCCCCCTGAGAAGGCTGCGGCCCTGGTCTCCCTGCTGTGATGTGCTGGGCGCAGGTGCACAGCCCCCTCTCCCAGGCTGTGAACGCCACTCGCCCGGCGCTTGGTTCGGGGCAAGCGGGCAGTGGCAGGGCCCCAGACGCACCACGGACGAGGGCAGGTGGACGGGGGGACTGGACCTGCGGAGTGGTGAGGGGCAGCCATCCGGGATGTGCCTGGGTCTGAAGCCGGACCCGCCTCTGGGAGTGGATGCCAAAGGGCAGCGGGAAGGGGACCCGACAACACGCTCTTTTCCGGCTTTCTCGGTGCTGTAATTGTCCCCATTTTGCTTCAAGCAACTAGCTTCAGTGACCTTCCCCGGGGCCCCGCAGCGCTGCACCTGCAGAACCCACAGAATGGCCTCGGGCCCAGCGCGCCACCCCCACTTAGGGAAGAGGCAGGTCCCGGTGATCCTGGTGGCCCTGGTGACAGCCTGTGCTGGCTCCACGCCCCTCTCATGAGGGTCTTAACTGGCATCATCTAGGGCAAAGCCAAGCCTAGGCGATGATCAGTTCTGGACTGCCTGCCAAGACGTGCTGATGAAGGGGGAGGAAGCAAGGAGAGGAGTTGCTTCCGACTTAATCCTGAGAGGGAAGACCCACAGATGGGGTTTTAGGTGGGGCCACGTCCCCCGGGGGTCATGAGAACAAAGAACAGCAGGCTGGACAGGGGCAGCTGTGCACCAGCCCACAGAAACGTGATTCCAAGAAGCCCAAAGAGAAGGCTTACAAGCCTACAGCAAGAGGTTCTAAAAGGAGGCGCTAATTAAAAACGGTGTTTTGGAAGCACTTGCTCATACCTTGCTAATGCTCATGATAGGATGCAAACCTGCACATCTGGTTTACTGGTTTTGTGAGACATTATATATATCACAGAGCAGAATGACCTGGAAGGAAATGCATCAAAAAAAAGTATCAGTAGGGGCGCCTGAGTGGCTCATTGGGGTAAGCATGCGACTCTAGATTTCCGCTCAGGTCATGATCTCAGAGTCGTGAGATTGAGCCCCGCATCGGGTTCTGCAATCAACGCAGAGTCAGCTTGAGATTCTCTCTCTCTGCCCCTTCCCCCCCTTGCGTGCTAATAAATAGATCTTAAAAAATATCAGTAGCTACCTTCGGATAACAAAGCACTTTTGTCTTGATCCTTTTCTGTGTTTTCAAATTTTTTCTCTTTTAAAACATTTGTTAAGTGGCCAATGTGTATACGTATATGTCACTTCAAGGATGGAAAATAAATTTGGACAGTGCAATTACAAATGCACCTGACCTAAACAGCAGTTCCTTCTAAAGGAAGATGTGTCCATTCAAGTGTCCCCATGAGGTCAGATTCCAGGAGACGGGTCTTAGGACAGCTGAGGGACCGTGGCAACAACGATGTGCCAACGAAGGGTAAGAACACAGGCCAGGACGGGTGGGTTGACACTGCTTTGTCAAGGAATCTGGCAAAAGACATAGAAATACACACCCCCATCCTTTTTTTTTTTTTTTTTTTTTAGATTTTATTTACGTGACAGAGAGAGCGAGCGAGAGCAGGAACACAAGCAGGGGGAGTGGGAGAGGGAGAAGCAGGCTTCCCGCGGAGCAGGGAGCCCGATGTGGGGCTCGATCCCAGGACCCTGGGATCATGACCTGAGTTGAAGGCAGATGCTTAACGGCTGAACCACCCAGGTGCCCCTCACCCCTATCCTTTATGCACAACTCTGCTCCCGGAAAATACATCTTTTGAAACATCCAAGCAGGTGCTCACCAAGGTGTGGAAGGGTGGCAGGAAGTGCGAAGCACCCCAATCATCCATCAGGATGGCACAAAAAGAACCAATCAGACCCAGGGGGGCGCTCCTGGTTGCAAAGGGAGAAAAGTCCCATTTTGAAAGGTGCAGAATCACTTTTTTTTTTTTAAGTAGGCTCCACGCCAAACATGGGGCTTGAACTCACGACCCTGGGAATGCAGGTAACTTCTGTCTTGGATTTATCTCAGTACATTTTCAGAAATGCACAAAAAAAAAAAAAAAAAAGGGGGCACATCACTCAATAAAGCTGCAAATAGCAGGACAGGATAGCCCACGTTTTATCAGAACGTTGAGCAGTTTGAGCCCAAGGGTGTTGGGGTCTGCCAGCCTGGCTCACAGCAAGGCTGCTGGGGATTCTGATGGGGAGGCCTGTGCCCAAGGAAGGTGGCCCCAGTCAGACACTCTGTTCTCAGGAACCTGATCTCCCGGTCTTGGGAGGGAGGACACGAGCTTCCTCCCATTTCACCCAACCTTCGCCTGGTCCAGCCTCTGCAGGTCGCTCTCCAGGCCAGTTGGTGGCTTGCTGCCCAGGCCTGGAAGAGGGGTTGAGCATTTTCTGGAAGGGGATTCTGTGCCAAAAAACAACAAAAAACCCCCTTGTGCCCAAGTGGGCCTCAGTAGCCACCCAAGCAGGGTCAGCATGAGACATCACCTGATCATCCTTCTGGGGAGGGGAGATGGGGGTCTCACTTCTCCTCGCAGCTCTCCAGCGGCAGCCGACGTCCGCTCCCAGGGAGCAGTGGCATCGTAGGCCCAATCACTCCCCGGGAATCTGTCGCCTGTGTGCGCAGCCCCTGTAACTTCATGGGGGTGGAGGGGCCTGCCCGGTAGTGCCGTGTGGACAGACAAAACCGGAAGGAGCATAGTGCACAAACATTTATTTACAAAAAGTCCAAGTTACATATGATACAGACTTTTTACACACAGTAGTTTAAACAGAATTATTTTGATGTATTTTACTACCAGAAGGTACAGAAAAAAATTTAATAAACTAATCATTTTTGCTATTTTTATACAAAGTGACAGGTCATGCACACTTTTTTTTTAAGTTTTAAAATCTTTTGCTAAGTGCAAATACTAGATTCCTCTCTCCAGTTTAAGGCAAGTAGAACGGGACTGTTGCTGGGCAGTCTCTGGCTTGGGGGAGCAAACACTGTGGCCCAGAGGGGGTAAGATGCCAGGCTGCCTCTGGGATTCCTGCCTTGTCCCTGCCACTGGCTGGTCTCTGTGGCTCTCCTGTCCTCATACCTTGCAGCCACTTGCTGGCTTGTTTGTCAGAGGATTAAGGCCCCCTCCCCCCTGAACTCTCACTAGTGCAGTCTGCTTCTAAAGAAGCCTGGGGTCCTCTGGGACACAGGCACCTAGACGGTCACTTCACAGACAGGTGGGACCTCATGCTAGCGTCAGAACTCGTGGCAACGACCTTCCCCCAAACAGCAACTCTGCTGCTGCGGGCCTGGGAGCTGCTCCACAGTCCAGTGCAAGGAGGATCGTCGGAAACCGGGGGCCCTCAGATCCCTAGCAGCTGCGTGTGGCTAGAACAGCCAGAATTCATCTCAAAGGGCAAGTCCTCAGTTTGGCCTTGGGGGAAACCAATTATTCTGGTCTCTTCCTTTCCTGTGCCAGGGGATCTTCACATGCCACCCACCTGGGGCCTGCCCTTTCGGCTGCCCAAAGTGCCCCACGGAACCCTGTACCCTGGCTACAGGACAGAAAGGTGGACTGGTTTGTTCCCTCCTTGGATGAACTGGCTCAGGGGGCCCAGGAGGTTCTGGTGTGTCCTATTTGGTGGGACGTCCGCTGGAAGCTCAACTGCTCTGAGACCCTCCTCACCTGGGGGATGCACGGGGACCATGCTATAAAGGTACTTAGACCTGTCACTGTGCCCTGCAGTGCACCCCCAGCAGGCCCCTCCTCGTGTGTCCCGCCCTACGCCCAGAGAACTCTGCAAAGCCCTCCCCTGGAGGAAAAGCAGGAGGAAGAATGGGCAACTTAGCAGATTTCTCCCCATTTTAATCCTTGAAATACATGAGAAACTGATGGCAGTGGGTGCCTGCACACAAGAATGCATGGTCCTGGGGCACGGTCCCCAGAGATGGGGCGGTGGTCATTAGGCTCACCCTTCTGAGGTCTGTGCACAGGCGCTGGGAACTTCTGGGAACCCACAGACTCAGATACAGCAGCAGTGACAGAGACCAATACTGGGCAGCCAGGCAGGGTCACTCCCCGCGGAGGCCTCTGCTCTGCAGAGTGGTGGCTAGCGATGGGGCAGAGCCTCGGGTGGGCTGGGGCTGCACAGGGAAAGGTGAGTGGGAAGGGGCAGGAACCCCTATGCCGACCCGGAGCTAGACTCAGCTGGCCGTGGGCAGGGGCAGCTCCACGGGCGGGTGCCGGGTGTAGTCTGGGTCCTCTATCCCCCCATGGAAACCCACTGCCACCACCAAACCTTAGGGGAGAAGCTGCTCATTACCTGACAACTGGGCTACCTGGGAGAGCCACCAAGCCTGTCACAGCCACCTCGAAAGGACCTTTTGTTTGGCAAGATTCAGGACCATCCAGCACTCATTGGCTGCCTGGTGTGGGGTAACTGATTTGACTTTCTAGAGACTGAACGAGAGAAATTCTAGTAGGCCACAGAAAACCCAGTAAGTTCAAAGTGAGTAAATGGAAAATATTTCTTTAAACTACAAAACAGAACTGATAGCATGAGATGGCTCTCTGTGGTCTCATCTGAGTGGGCCAAGGACAAGAAGAGACCTGAATAGTCACGGTGGTGGCGGCCTGGGGTTCTGGATTTGGAGAATACAGTCTGCAGCCTCCCCACCCTGAGCGGTGCCCCCAGGCCTGGGGACATGGTTCTGCCACCGCCTCACTGGGACCAACTGACTTGGAGCAGCAGGGTGCACTCACTCTGGGTGGGCCGCAGCATTGGGGTGGGGGTGGGGGGAGAACCCAGCCTTCACAACATGGTTCAGATGGCTTAGCTCTCTCCCGAACTCCAAACTCCCTCCAACTGGGACTTCGGCTTTATCACCAATCAGACTATACTGCGGTAAGGAAGGCCTACGTGGTTAACTGAGAGACTTGTGAGGTCTGCCAGGGGGACAGGAGGGGATGGACACAAACACTTCCCTCGTCACTGTCTGCAGGGACAGGGCTGACAGAGAGGGGATACCTTGTGGTGAGGGTCCCTGCACCGCCGCTCGGACAGTGGAACTCTCCAGGGAGGCCCTACTGGCCCCTTATCACTGGTCCAGCAAGTGCCAGACCAATCCTTTTACAGGCACCTGAGGGCACTGGCCTGCCGGCCGCTCAAGGGACAGTAGCCCTTCCCAGGAAGGAGCAGGAAAAACACCAACCTATCCTTTTGAGAGCCAAGTGCACGATCCCCATTCAGAAGGCATGGCCTTGGGGGCGAGGCGGGAATCTGCGGAACCCGGCCCTGCACAGGCTGGGCTGCTCAGTGGCGGGCTCTGGGGAGGAGGCAGGACACAGAGCTGTCAGAAGCGATGCCGTGGCTGCGGACCAAAGTGCATAGGCAGGTTGTGCTCCAGCGGCACGTGGACGGGAGCGAAGTCGTAGTTGACGCGCACATTGGGCAGAGGGGGCACGTAGGGCGCTGGGACGGGGCCCATGTTGAGAGGAAAATTGTTGAACATGGGCCGGACAGGTGGCAGGGGGAAGGGGGGGTGCACAAAGGCATAGGGGGGGATCTGTGGCTGGTGCAGGTTCTGCGGGACGGGCCTCGGCAGGGCTTCGATCCTCTGGACTTTCTCTGGAGGCTTCTCCAAGGGGGGCCCGATGCGTTTGAAGGTGTTCTCTGAACAGGACATGGGATTTAGTAGAGAAAACAAAACCAACTGTGCTTGATGTGGGTTGGGACCAGGGCTGCATATCCTGACCTCAGTCCCACTTGCCCCAAGCTGAGAGCCTAGAGCATGAGACCAGGCCAGGCATGTCTGACCTTCAGCATCATTCTTACCTACGGACATAGGAGTGGCGGCCAGGCCACAGTAAGGCCAATGAACGTGTGCATGTGCACCAACCCCCCTCAGCTGTCTAAGTGTTAACTCACTGATCACCCTGGAGGATGGTGGATTCCATGGGAGACTTTCCTTCAGAGCCAGGGCCTGGGGGCCACTCCCAGAAACTCCATTTCATTCCTTTGTGACCTCAGAGAGGCCAGGGTGGGCCTACTGTCTTTTTAGTCCAGTGTGGGTTCTGCCTGCCTCCTAAGCTCAAACCCATCCCTTGGGACCCCCTGACCATCAAGGGGATACTGAAACTCTCCTATGCTTTCACAGCCTCTTGCCATGGGGAGCTGGATGGATGCCTGGGCGGCCCCGGTGGGCTGGAAGGCCAGCCACGAAGCTCGCCCCCCGCATGGAGTGTTCCGGGCCCCCCCACCCCCCCAACAGGGATCGCCCCAAGCATGGGGCCCGTGCTGGGGGGGTGCTTGCCTCCAGTCTTTCTCTTCTGCTCCTCTTCAGCCTCCTTCTGGATCTCCTCAATTAGCTTCTCATCATCTTCCTAAAAGAAGAGCAACAAGATGGTGAGCTTGCTCCAACCAGCTCCATGCCGTGCTTACACCACACTGGGACCCAGGGGAGGGCAGCTTGCTGCCAGTCAGCAGACTACTCATTCCCAGACCCTGAGGGTCTCCTTGCTTCATCAGTGGATGAGGCTCCCACTAGGAAGCCCACCTGAAAGGCTGTGGCTGAGGAGTGGGATTGTGGGGCAGGAGCCTGCTTGAGCCAAGACAGAGGACCTTCTGCAGCTCAGGTGGGCAGACTGATAACCCAAAGGTTTGGAAAGGGGGTGGGTCTGGGGCGGGCAGGGCCCGAAAAGTTTCACACTTGATCTTAGCCAAAAGGCTGAGAAGCGATGGCCAGAAGAGTTTCAGATCCAGAGTCCATGAACTCTTGAGCAGCACACCCTTTTGTGCAAAGCCCAACAGAGTCTTACTGATTCTCTGACCTCAGGTGGACAAAGGTCTACTCAGGCCAGCTGAGCCCTGAAGCTGGCCTTTAGCTTCTAGGCAGCTGGTGGGCTGTAGGAGCTGCGTCTTGCCAGTTGAACGGTGGTCGGGGTGGGGGCCCTCATGTGGGAGGAAGGGCACAGCAGTTTAAGAGCGAGATGAACGGAGTGGAACATCACCAACTGTGCGGATTTGAACTGAACGACAGGCAGGCTTGTTTCCTGGGGTCTTCCAGCTGCTTCTCCAGGAGTTAAGAGCAGTCAAGCTGGGGAGAAGCGTGAGGGCACTGGTGCGCAGCGGCAGTCCCAGTACTCGAGGAGGGGTCTCCTAGACAAGGCATTGGAGCCTCCCCATGTGGCCAGGTGTGTCCTGGGCTGGAACGGTTTCAGTGACACCTTTGACCAACTGATGGCACCAGGGAACTTGTGAAATGTGAATGGAGAACCACAGAAAAGAGCATGTGAGCTGGAGAGAGCACCCTCCCTGGATAGTGGAGAGCGTGGAGGTCCCACCTGAGCGGAGGGCAGCGTGCATGTTTACTTAGCACATTATTAATGTCACTGCCAAGACAGCAGTCAGGGATTTCACCATACAGTTACGAAGAACCTCGAGGACTCGAGTCAGGAATAGCTTTTAATCAGCTTGTATTGGACACCTGCTAGTGCTAGACACTGTTCTAAGTTTACTGGCTAAACTTCTGATCAACAAGGAGACTAAGTCATACTGATGGAATGAGTAAATATTTATGTAACATATTCCCTTTGTTTGATAGATAAAAAAATCTTAGGACAGAGCCGCTGGAGGCTGTGGGCTCTGTGGGCAATAGCAGGAGGCCCTGTTAAATTCGCTCACGTTCTCCCACCCTCAGTCACCAAATGACGGAACTAAACTAACTCGATGGTCTCTAAATTCTTTCCACAACCTTCCTGACATTTGGAAATTCTTTTTTTTTTTTTTTTTTTAAGATTTTATTTATTTGACAGAGACACAGCGAGAGAGGGAACACAAACAGGGGTAGTGGGAGAGGGAGAAGCAGGCCCCCCGCCGAGCAGGGAGCCCGATGCGGGGCTCGATCCCAGGACCCTGGGATCATGACCTGAGCCGAAGGCAGATGCCCAACGACTCGGCCACCCAGGTGCTGCAACACATTTGGAAATCCTTAACACACAAATCTTTCTCAGCCTCACCCTGCCAGGTGTTCTGAGCAAAGCAGGAGGAAGAGGAGAGAGCTGCCAAGTGCCAAGAAGAACCCTCGAGGGCACCATGTCTGTCTCCCAGGTTAACACATGCAAATTCTCCATTAAAAACCCCAACCAAGACCCACTCATCTAGCCTCTCTGTGAAAATTCCAAAGGAGGGAATGGATTCCTCTATGAAGGAACCACTAAGCCAACCGATGCAAAGGGCTCGGATAACTCAGTACGGTTTGGTGGGCACAGTGTGAAGGTCTCCATGTGAATGTAAAGATACGTTCTACCAATTATCTAGAGGAGGACCTGACAAACCTCTTCATTTTGGTGCCAGTGGAAGGTCCAGGAAAAAAAGATTTTTAATCTTAAAAAAAAAAGAAAAAGCGATCCAGAAAACTATCAGGTGGGAAAGCAGGGCTCTGTGGTACCTTCCACTAAGCGACTTGGATGACTGAGTCTCGCAAGATACCTCATCTGTAAAATGGGCTGTTGTGAGGCTGGAATGAGCTCAAGTATGTAAAGGACTTGCAAAGAGCGCTCACTATTTAAAGGCAGGAAGGTCATGGAAAACAGCAGAAATAAAGATTTTAGAAAGATGAGAAGCTTCAAGAAAAAGTGGCAGAGACTGGGAGATGCCCCCAACACTTGCCTCTGTGGCTTCTTCACAGGGCAGGTGCCAGGCTTCCTGACTGTATTAATTAGGGCCACTGAGTAAATTGTCAGTTGCAGCTAGATTAAGGATCAGATGGTTCAGATTTCAACTTCCTCCGACTGGTTGGAGTCACAGGAACTGTTTAGAAACTAACAATGAAAACGCTTTTCAATATATTTTTAAATTACATTTTTAGCCAAACATGTTAGACTCTAAGGTGAAGATTTCTTACTTCATCTGGGGCGGGGGTTCCTTCCCAAGCAATTTCTCTTAAGCATTTAAAGCTCCTCAAGTCAAGAGTGAAGGCAGACTGAATCATACACTTTAAAAATGGCAAATCTTATTTTATACATATTTTACCATAATTAAATAAATGTTAACAAAAAGAGTGAATGTGGCAAGCTTTAGGGTTGATTTTGAGATAAAACATGAAGACTGGTCCCTCTGGGTTTGGGCTGAGGGACAGATGGCCTCCCGAGGCCTTTCTGGAGGTGAGTTCCCTTGGGAAACATTCTTGGTGCCCCAAGTGTCATCATTCATGGCAAACCAGGACACCTGCGAAAAAGGCTTGCCACTCTGCAAATCTAGGACACACCTAGGCTGCTGGAAGTGGGGAACAATAGGAGGAAAGCAGATGAGAGAGCCGGGTGCAGGGGCCAGGTTGCCGAAGTACCTGACCTCCAGCACCCCCGGAAGGGGCTGAGTCACCCACAGGAAATCCAGGCATGATGGAGCGACCGGCCGCGGCACGTCTTATCTTCAAGCAGCACTGACTTCCTAACGGACAGGGTGCTGGCGCGATGAGAACAGCTCCAGTTCTGGGGCTCCACAGAGCTGGGCTTGAGGACCCTGTTACCTTCCACAACCTGACCTGGAGCCCATTCACAGCAGGTTTACTGTGAGAAGCAAATGATCTCTCTTTCACAAAGTGCCAAGCACAACGACAGCAAGAATGGAAATTAATGTTTACTGAGGGCTTACTATGTGCCAGCTCCTGTTGTAAAAGCACTTCACAGAGACGGGATCTTCATAACAACCTCCACTAGTTAGGCCCTATTAATGAATCCCCATAGTACAGATGGGGAAACGGAGACACCGTGAGGTTTAAACCCAGGCCTTCCACTCTCGAGGCTGGAGCTCTTAACCGCAGAAACCACAGGTTTCTGAACTGGAAGCTTCTGCAGCAGGGACTGCAAGGCCCCTGGAACTCCGCCCGCCCTGCCCCAAGCACTGTCAGAGGCCCTGCCTTGTTCTAGAACGAGTGCATCTTACCCTCCTTGAAATACAAGAGGGTTCCTTCTCTTTGGGATGGGCAGAACTCCGGAATCTCCTTTTTCCACTAAATACAAGAGAATAGGGCAAATCGAAACACCTCCATTCAAGAAGACAAAGAGCCAACACAGCAGAGAAGGGGGTCACTTCCCTGGAAATTTTTAGGGAATTCTTTTCTTGGTCAGCTCATCCAGAAGTGCACATACTATCCCTTAAAAAAGATTCATTCGTCAGTGTCTGGCTTCCCCTGGCACTGGCCTCTGAGACAAAGCCAGCAGCAGATCCCTCTCACCACCTCTTTCCTTCTCCCCCAGACGGAGTCAGGAGCTCCAGAGCCCACAAACCTCACCTCTTGAGCCAGAAACCCAAGGCGCGGGCCAGGCTCTACCACTGAGGCCCAAAAGGACTGACTGGCTCACAGTGGCAGGGTCTCCCCTTGCCTGACTGGGCCGCCGCTCTTAGCCCATCTCCAGAGTGGGAACACACACTTCTAGATTTCCCTGCCTAACATGCTTTCTCGTGAGGCTACCAACTTCCTTGCATATCAGTGTCCCATGGAATTTTCTCTTTCTGCCACAAAAGACCAATGTTTTGATTCTCATAACATTAAAGCAATTTGGGAAAAAAAAGTTTAACACGGCCCAAATAAAAAAGTCACCGGTAATTCCTCTCGAGAGAGAACTCCTGGGAATGTTTTGGCCCACTTCCCATCGGTTGTGTTTGTATCCCCACCTCACTCAGAAACCCCCCGAGGTTCTCTTCTGGGAGGCTGTGCTCTGCACACTCAAGTCCCACCTCCCTGTGTCCTGCTCTAGTTCACATGCGCACACTAAGTGTCTCTCCCAATCATGAGGGGCCAACAGAGATTCTACCAGCGAGGAAACAGGCTCTGAGATGCAGTTACATGCTGAAGATCACAGAGTCGTGAGAAGTGAAATTGGGACCAGTGCAGAGCCTGCTGCTCCTTGTGGGCTGGCAGCCCCTAGGGTGCCTGGGCAGTCAGGGCCCCTCTAGCTGCTCTGCCCTCTATAGGGTTGGAGACCAAACCGGACCCTTGACCCAAGCTCCCCTTCACACCCTCCCCCCTGGGGAGGAACAGATGGTTCTGTTGGTAGCCACTGCGCTGGGCACCCCAACAGGCCTTAGTGAATGGCCACTGAGGATGATGCGTCCCCCCACCCGCACTCCTCCATCTGGCCTTTGGCATGGGCTTTAAGACGGATCCAGTAGGCCTGGATGACTTCCATTCTCTGTCTGCTTTCCAGCCCCTCCTAATCTTGGTGAAAATTTCCACACAGATCCATGGAATGTGCATATAAGCAAGACTAGGCTGAAACAGGAGAGAGCAGACACCAGTCAGCGGTCAAGATGTCCCAGGACGGGCGGGTCTCAAAAGACTGAGTATAACGGGGGCGCCTGGATGGCTCAGTCGGTTAAGTGTCTGCCTTCAGCTCAGGTCATGATCCCAGGGTCCTGGGACTGAGCCCCGTGTCAGGCTCCGAGCTCGGCGGGGAGCCTGCTTCTCCCTCTCCTCCTTACTTGTGCTGTCAAATAAATAAAAAAAATCTTAAAAAAAAGAAAAAAGACTGAGTATAATGAAACACCAGGCTAGGGTGCAAGAGAACCACCTAAGCAATTTTTATCACTACCCATGGCCACTCTGGGCATGGAGCCCACAGACCACAACCAGATGCAATGAGGACTGTGAAGGGAACATGCGCAGTACCCATCGTGGGCCAGTGCTCCCCAAATGCAGTGTCGAGGATAAAGGAATACAGCAGAATGGTGTGTGGAGTCTCACTGCCCCGCAGATCTGGAAGAATACTTTAAAGGAAGAAATGAGTGGGTTGCATCTTAACAGGAAGAAGGTTTTATTTCCTCTCTCTGAATTCCTTTGAGCTCAGCAGGACACAAAGTGTTGGCCTGACTTGGAGGACGTGGACACGCCTGCTTCACATGGAGGCGGCAGGGAGCACGGCGAGGGCACGAAGCCGATGGCAGGGGCTGGGCTTCTCCAAAACAGACTCAGCAAGGCAGTCGCTGGCAGGAAGTGAGGTAGAGTTCGCCAGAGAGGTTTTAATTAAGAAAAACCAACCCAAACCTCCACTCTGGAACCTGCCCGTCAATAAGGAAGCTTTGCAGCTCCGCCTGAGCAGCAGGGTCTGGACAGGAGGAAATGGAGAAGCTGCCAATGGTTCGAGAAAGAGGAGGTTTCTGCCAATCAGACACTAACTGCCAGCACAGGCTGAAGGGCCCTAAAATAGATGTGTGAGCACTTGGCCCCAGGCTGCTCTTGCCAAAGCTTTGAAAAGTCCCTTTGAGCCCGTTTTCTTCAACATTCCTGATCACCATGGCTGGCCTCCTGCTTGCCGGCTGTCCAGCCTCCGGTGACTACGGAGGAAGGATGGGTGACTTGTCTTCATTTAACTTTCCCCCCCTTAAAAAGGTGACTGGGGATTCCAAGTCAACTGCTGCTTCCCTCCTGCGATTTTGGGGGTGGGGCTGGGGCTGGGATCCAGGTCATGTGTGGCCACAGCTGTTGTTAATAAACTTGCAATGATTTCATAAAAGGCTTCCAAAGGGCTGAGGATTTAGTTTCAAATTATTCCCAGATCGGCTGCAGATCGCCGAGCAACACCAGACCCTAACCCCCAGCTCCAGCTGTCCCCCTGCAACAGGAAATTGGGGGGAGGAGGGTGAGGTACAGCCCCAAGTGGCACATGCTGTGCAGCTGGGGTCTGGAATGGCCCAGTGGGGGGCTGGACAATGTGCTGGGGAGGAGCAAAGACAGCCGGGCTCTTGGCTGGCCTCTGGAGCCATCTCCTCAGGTCACAGAGACCCAGCACCCAAACGCCTTTCCATCTGGAGCTCCCCCACGGGGACCTGGAGGCAGCATGGAATATGGCCATGTTTTGACTCCTGTCAGGGTCAAGTGCTCGGCCTGGGTCTGCTGGCATTTGTCGAAGACAACACATATCTACATGTTCCCACCCTCCTTGGTAAAGTCCTCAGTGACACCTAAACCTGATCAAGGACACTGTCAAGATTTGGAGATCCAGCCCCCCCTTCTAACATCGGCAACTTGCTCAATGGGGAAAGGGTCCAGCAATGGTCTTACCCCTCTATGGAGCCCCAGCTGGTTCACTGGGCTCAGGGACCCTAGTGGGCACCT
Source organism: Halichoerus grypus (assembly GCF_964656455.1). Taxonomy (NCBI): domain Eukaryota; kingdom Metazoa; phylum Chordata; class Mammalia; order Carnivora; family Phocidae; genus Halichoerus; species Halichoerus grypus. Next base: position 4,131,019 of record NC_135717.1, read on the forward strand.
ACTTGGTGAGCTGCCAAATTTGTGACCTCCAGGGTGTGGAGACTTCCGGAGTAAAAAGAGCTGACATCTGGTCCAAGACCTGGGCTTGCATCCCACTTTTACCAAGTGACCTGAATCTCGTTTTCCTCATCTGTGGATCAGGAAAGTGGTCCTGCCCCCATGTTGTAACAGAAAGGAAGATATTTAAAAGTGACCAGAAATAAGATGCTGAGGAAGCTGGGTCGATGGAACAACAAGGGGGCTCACATCACCATCTTAGTTTCTTTTGTAAAAGATACATTTAAAAAGTTAAGGAGAGGGGTGCCTGACT